>NW_023425551.1:45769407-46214407 GCF_014108245.1 Pipistrellus kuhlii
ATCGCCTGGGAGTTTGTGAAAAATGTACATCCTGGCCTCACACTACCCTACTGATTATTAGCTTTGCAGGTGGGGACCAGGAACCTAAGGTTTAGCAGGTTTTCCAGGCGTTCCTTCCACACATGCAGGCATGAGAGGCGCCACTACGGAGCATGCAGAAACTGACTTTTTGGGTGCAGAGCAATTGCAAATGGAAATCGAGTCACATGCTGGGATCGGTTTCCTCTCCTGCATCTATAAAGGAGGGCAGTGGATAAATTCAGTGAAGTAGATTCAGTGATTGGAGAATGTAGCACCTAAGAGCATTCTCTGGGGCTTGAGAACATAGCTGATCAGAGGTAATGTTTAGCAAACAAAAGAGAAAAGAGGAGGGCATCTATTAGAGTTGGCGGGGGGGAGGGGGGCAATGGAAAGATATGTACACATATAATACCTTAATTTTAAAAAATAAATAAATAAAGAGAAAAGTTCCTGTCAATAGGGTTCAGGGCAGTGTAACTCAGCCTGGACCCCTCTCTCTATTTCCTGCAAGGCCAGCATCACATTCACCACCTAAATTTACATTATTTCTACCACACAAGGATAAAGATAACAATTGTAATAATACAAACATTTTCTCACAGCCTATGTTGCACTACTCCTTCTTTATTCATCACAGTAGGTCTACAAGGCAGGAATTACCACTCAGATTTTAGAGATGGGAGAGTGGAGGCACAGAACAATTAAAGAATTTACTTTAGGCCAGTGGTCGGCAAACTCATTAGTCAACAGAGCCAAATATCAACAGTACAATGAAGAGAGCCAAATTTTTTAAACTTAAACTTCTTCTAACATCACTTCTTCACAATAGACTCGCCCAGGTGGAAAACCAACTTCTGCGCATGGACCACGAAGTTTCAATCGCACTGTACGTGTGCACCCGCATGTGGTATTTTGTGGAAGAGCCATACTCAAGGGGCCAAAGAGCTGCATGTGGCTCTCGAACCACAGTTTGCCGACCACTGCTTTAGGTGATAAGAACAAAGTGAGGTGTGGGGGGAGGGGGATAAGATTATAACCAACAAAGCAAACTGAAGAAAAAAATGTTACAGGAAACTGACATAACAAGGACCCCCAAACCAGTGACATTTTCTTAAAAGACCATGTTTCTTTTATAATAATGTTTTGCAGGTGCTAAAACTATTTCTGAAAGAAGACCAAACTATGGGAGAAAAAGCAAACAATACTCAAGAATGGAGCTTGGATCGGGCCATTAAGATTTTGTGGTGTGGCTCTTGGTAGGAATCCACTAAATACAGTTGTGGGGTAGCTGGAGTAGCATCCCCAGAAATGAAGGCAAAGATGGAATGACTCCCGAGGTCAGAGGCAGTGTCTCCAGTTCAGGGGATGTTGTGTCTGCTGGGAGAACAGAATTTCCCAGCAGAATCTGCTGAGAGGCCCTTCAGACTGACAGGTATCAGCTAGTCCTTTGTCCAAAGCGCACAGCACAAAATCCCTTTGCAGGGCACTGTGGTACTGAGCCGAATAGTACTGAGATAGTAAGGGGAAGTTTTTATGAGCAGTTTTTCAGTTACATTTCAGTTGTAATGCAGGTACAATCATAATGGAGCAGTTATAGTGAACTCTTTTTAAAGCATTAAATACAGGCATTACACACACACACACACACACACACACACACACGGTCCCTTTATGATCATCTAAAAATTCCTTAGGAAAACAGTTGGCAGTGTACCCTCTCTACCTTCATATGAGAAATTCTGCACCAAGGAGCCACGTATGTTTATTATAAATGGTCTTGCCACCCATCCATTTTGAGTGGTGTATTTACTTGCTGAAATGGGAGGGAGGAGAGATATAACAGTTTGTAAGTTCTCAGTGGCTTAGAGCCTTGGTATAATGAAATAAGTCAATGCAGATCTCAGAGTTGGAGGGAGCCTGGAAAGTTACCTGGTTTAGTCCTCTGCAGGTGAAATCCATATAAAAATGTCCTGGGATGGAGCAGACATGTTACCTAGACCCTTCCTCAAAAAAGGGCAATTGTACACTTGAAACCTATATAGCCTTGTTAACCAAAGTCACCCCAATACATTTAATAATTAAACAAACAAACAAACAAACAAACAAACAAAAAACAGGTAAAAAAAATAAAGAAGAAAGAAAGGGCTTGTAGCCCAGCTTCTTGGATTGGGTCAAGACAGCCTTCAACTGTCCGCCCTTTAAGGATGTCCTCAGTGGCAGAGAAGTCCCTCCCCCAAGACCATGACAGTCTCGTGCAGCCTGCATTCACTTCCTGATGTGGGAAGTTGAAAAGGCAAATCCTTAGGACAACTCTGCTGCATTATTTTAACTCAGACCACCCCATCAGGGGGTTGGCTGAGCCTGTGGTTGGGTCCACGTTGCAGCTCAGCTTCTCCCTCTGACCAATCAATCCTGCTTCCTTCCCTTCCTCCAGTGTGTTCCCAAGAGCATTCCCTAATAAACATCCTGCACAGTAAGTCCCACTGCAGAGTAGGTTTCTCTTAGAGAAAGGAGAACCCAACCTGTGACGTGCCCCCAAAGACACTGCCCTTCCCAGGGACGCCTCCCAGGCAGCCAAGTACATGTTTGGGGAGTGCAGACAGTCCTTCCAGGACGTGTTGGAACCTGCCTCCCTGCACATCTGTTAACTGGGTCTGTCTGCCCTGTCCTCCTGATCAACCAGAACCGCACAAGGCCGTCTACATGCTATTTCCTTTATTTCCAGTCTCTTGTCCTGAATTCTGTCTTGTAGTCTTAAAAGGTAAAAAAGAAAAATAATATAAAAAGTTTTAGCTGATTCATCATCATCTCCTTCTTTTCTTGTGATTATGTTACTAAAATGAGACAAAATTGAAGAGGAAAACAAATGATTCATAGGTCGACAGTTCAGGAAACGTTAAGTAGTTGTTGTTCCTTGTTAGGTAACAACCCATTACCAATTGGGGGTGTGAGGGGTGCTGCCGCAGGAGGAAGGGGTATGGTGGCCGCCAGGGGAAAACCAAGTGCTTTGCAACAGAAACACAGATTTGGAGTCATCTTGGGCAATTCTTTTAACCTTTTTTAAAAATATATTTTTTTATTGATTTCAAAGAGAGGAAGGGGGGGGGAGAGAGAGAGAGAGAGAGAGAGAGAGAAACATCAATGATGAGAGAATCATTGACCAACTGCTTCCTGCATGCCCCCTACTGGAGATAGAGCCTGCAACCCAGGCATGTGCCCTGACTAAAAATCTAACCCTGACCTCCTGGTTCATAGGTTGACACTTAACCACTGAACCACACTGGCCAGACTCTATTCATCTTCTGAGATCCAACAAATAGGTTCTTTTTCATTTTCCTGTGTTCTCAGTTTTGGTGAAAGAAAACATTACTTACCAGGTCTAGACACTTGGGAATTGTCCTGCATTCCATTCCTTCACTCTGCATCTATTTACTCTCTGCAAGCCACACTATCCTTCTTCTCCTACATCAGTTCATCTTGTTTCCATTTCCCTCTCTCCATGTCTTCTGCTGCTGCCTAGATCGGGCTCTCATGGTACCTGCCTCCTCCAGACCCATTCCCTTCCACTCCATATTGTAGCCACGGTGAGCTCTCTATGACACCAAACTAATTGTTTTGGGCAACAGCTTAAAATACTATAATGAGATATTATTTATTATGGCAGAAACCTGGAAACGCCTCAACTATCCATCAACAGCAGGATGGATAATGAAAAGGTGCCACCTTTGCCATGTTACAACGAATGAACAAGTTACTGGCCAAACCATACACACAAATGAATCTTATGAGTGGAACGCTGAACCAAATCACAAAAGAGATCATTCTGTACAACTTATGTGCATACAAAGCTCAAACTAAGCTAGGATGTTGGAATGCAGGTCGTGGTGACATCTAAGGAGGAGGATGCAGTCCTGACTGGGTGGGGACAGGAAAGGAGCTTGTGTGGTGGGGATGTCCCATGTCTTATCTTGCTGTGGTTACTTATAAGGGTATGCTCACTTAGGGAAAAGTTGCTGAGCGTATCACTTCTGATTTGCACATTTTCCTGTATGTATGTTGTTCTTAATAAATACTTTTTAAAAACGATCCCTGGAGGTTTTCAGGGTAAAGTCCAAATTCACAGGATCTTCTCCGTAAGCAGCACACTTCTCAAACCTTTTCATTAGCTAATCCTCTTGTGTGCCCTCATTTCCCTCACTCGGGCTTGTTAGTAGCTCCCTGAAAAGGATGGCAGGTCAGGTGTTTGGATGAAAAAAATAAATAAAAATAGAGAGTTTTAATGAACCAGTAAGTTGTGGGGCTGATAATACTTATCCTGCAGAGCTTTTGCAAGGATTAAATAAAAGAATATATGTGCCGTTCTTACCACAGGTCCTGACGCACAGCAGATGCTCATCACATGTTAATTCCTTCCTCCTGTCCCCCTCCTCCCAGGGCAGATGAATAGACTTAGGATAACTCTGAACATCATTAGGGTATCATAGCTGCAGGCACTTTGTAGAAGGTATTGCTTATCAATCTCACTATCCATTTGGTGAGTTTACTTCTCAACAATGCTCTGGCTCGTCTTTGATTCCAAAGAATACAAAGCTTGACACAGATTTGACTTTCTTGGGGGAACTGTCCCAACAAAACCCTACTTTAATCTCAAGTCAGATCCTTCCCAAATCCCTTGGGAATATCAAAACAAGCCAGCCGATTATCTGATAAGGGGATAGAGAACAGCTGCAGCGAAGGGGTCTGTTTTTGCTTTACTTGGGCATTTTAGGCAGATGGGGTCATAGAAGGATCTGGGAGTTTAAAACTGTAAGCTGCTGCTGCTACTGGTTCCTATTTTTCAAAATTTTAACTTCTTGCTATACAAATGCTTTTCTTCTCATGTCAGATTTTCATAAAGACCTTCCATCTGGTCTGTACTGATAACCAAAATCTTGAGATACTCATTCCTCATATAATTTGCAGTTTAAAATGATCCAGATTGGGTTTTCACAGGTTCTTCTAAAGAAGTTTGTCTTCCTAATCCTACAACTGAATGTGCTGAGCACTGACCAACAGGAGAGAGCTCTAACAATGAACCTACTATACATGTTCGCTGACTACAGGTTATTCATTTCACATGGCTTAGAGCTTGTGAGCTGTAGTTTGCTGCTCGGTTGACTAATGAGTTTGCTGACCACTGTTTTAGGGGAATAAAATCATGAAAAAAATGTACTGACATCTGTTAGGACTAGGACCACAGTGATCCAGGTGATTGGTAATCCATAGTGGGTAAGACACCACACCCCCAAAAAAGAACTAATAAAATTAGAATTAAACTGTATTAGATTCTCAAGGATTATACCAATTTGTTGTGATCCAGGAATATACCAATGAACTGAATAATCTTTATAAATTCTGGCTTTTAATCTCCTAATTCACAAAAAGTGGAAAGGTATACCAAGTCATAAAAAGTAGATTGGATACTGATGCAAGTCCTTTTATTCCCAGGAAGATGAACTTTGGTAAGTCGACCCACCTGGAACCCAAGCTTTAGGGCCCACGGTGCTGGCTCCACAAAATGACTTAGGGAGGAGAAAACAGAGAAGTCAGCTGCCCACTGCTCACTATCCACAACTCCATTGCCTCCTTTTCTCCTTCCTCTTCCCTCCCCCATTTAGCATACTCACCTTCTGCGTTTCCCTGGACTCTATTTTCATATAATATCACATGTATAAACATACGGGAGGTGGATAAGAAAGAGGCCTAAGGCATGAGATGTCCAGATTCAACCTCTGTCTTGAAAGATGGCCTTGGTAACATTTGGTCTGAATAATAAATCCCTATTTGGTTAAAATTCACCTCAAGCTTCTTATGTAAATGAGCCAATAGAAGTAGAGGGAAGGCCTCCCCATATTAACGTATTAGATTTAGATTTTTTATTTTTATTTATTTATTTATTTTTTTACCTTTGAAGGGTAGTATAGAAACAAAATTCCAAGAAGGACCACAGAAACATGGAAAAATAATGATCTGAGTGTAAAGGTGAGAAGGAGGGAACAGGATGTGTGAATAATGAGATGACCTAACCTGTCAGTGCCTGAGGTTTTGAAAAGGGATCCACTTTAAATTTGAAGCCTCGTTGATGGTGGTGGTGTTGGTGGTGGTGGTGATGGTGGTGATGGTGTTGGTGTTGTTGTTGTTGGTGGTGATGGTGGTGATAGTGGTGATGGTGATGGTGATGGTGATGGTGATGGTGGTGGTGGTGGTGGTGGTGGTGGTGATGGTGGTGATGGTGGTGGTGGTGTGATATGTTGACAGAGAGGAGCCTGAGCCAGGTGGGGATGAGGTACTGTCAGTGATGCATCTCACGTGGCTCTCTAATAATAACCTCATCAAGCAGCAGGGAGTGGAAACATACTCCAGTGTCACCCGGGCTAGCGATGTGTCCTGGATGTTGTCTCTTCCTAAATACCCTCTCTGAGAAATCCTAACTTGGTGGTTTGCCGCCGTGGGCAGCAGAAGAGAAAAGAATGAAAACTCGCGTTTACTATGCTTGTGATGTGGATTTCTGAAGCATTTCAACTTGCCAGCTGGTGGTAATAAATGGTTCATTTGAATGCTTTTTGATATAATAACAATCTGTGAAGTCTTCATCCCAGGAAATCTTCATAAGAGAAACAGTGACCACTTAAAGGGACATGTAGGCATGCATATGCCAATTGCTGAGGACCAGTCTTGACTACATTATTTTCTGAGCTCCTCTCCAGCTCTAGCATCACAAGTCTCAATTTATACAGCAATCTGTGGCAATCCCTGGGCTTCAACAGCCCATATCGGGTGAGGACGACATAATCGTTAAGCTCTATCAACAATGATGAATCAGGATTTGAAGGAGTTTCTCTGGATAGCTCTCTGCCAGGGATGACACACCTGAGCAAAAGCACTTCTCCCACCTCTCGCAGCATGGTGATTCGTCGTGGAGGTGCTATGCCGTTTCAGAAACAAGTAACATACTTGGCTTTAAACATGAGACAGGAATTGAGCTGAATCCCACTTAGGTGGCCCACTTCCTTTTCAGGGATCTGTTGTCTGGGGGCTCAAGTGCTGAAGGAGGAAAAAGACAGGCAGGCACACTGTCTGAAATTGCTAAGTGGGCCTCCAATGCCTCCACTCATTTATTTGTGGAAGACAGGATCATGTCATTGGATTCAGCAGGAATGCAAGTGCACCCACAGAGAAAGGCTGGCTCACAATCTCCTCTTTTATTTGTAATATGTATTTCAAAGGGATTGCAAAGATGCTCCCCATGGAGATGGCAGCACAGGGAGCCAGACCCCAGCCCCTACTTGCTGCACCAGGAACAAGGCTAACTCAGGAAAGCCTCTGACTCTCAAGCCCACTCTGGTGTTTAAGGTCACGTCTGCACGTGTCACTATTGGCAAATATGTATTCTGGAGCAATGTCAAGTTCAGAGCAGGAGCACGTACTGCTTGGAGCGAAGGGTAAAAGAAGGATGGTAGGAGAACTCTGAATAATCGAGGAAGCACACCCCTCCTCCAACCCATTTGTCCCTCTATTATTCCCCCTGGGACTCAGCTTTGGTGCAGGAGGCGGGGAAGGACAACGAGGAAGGCGAGGAAGAAGCTCCCTGAGATGCTGACACCCTCGGCCTCATCCTTCTAACCCAAGGACAAGCAGGGATGGGCTGAATTTAGAAGGTCCTATCCCAAACCGGACGCAGGCAGAAACACACCAAGTCTATCGGAAGCATGCAAAACCATCCGTGATCCCGTGAGAGCAGAAACCACGTCCAGTCAGCCTCCATTCCCTTTCGTCTTCCTGGGAAGGGGGGCGCGTCTCCCACCTTGCATATTTCCTTGAGTGGAAATGGCTTAAGACAAAACTTCCCTCCTTCCCTCGCACTGCCCAGCTTTATCCTGTAATTCTATAAAACGGGTCGGCCCCATCCCTTCCCCACCAAGTGCTGTCCTGTTTTCTTTATCAGGACTCAGCACACCGTTCTTTTGTGAGGGCGGGAGCAGCCTGGCCATCCTTTCTCATCCAAGGTTTTCAGGGAGCGTTCCCTTTGAGATCGCGTCCTCCTCCAGAGGTTCTCGAAGCACAACACCCCCCACCCCCCGCGTGGTTCCCACTCAAGTTTTTCCTCCTAGAACCCCTTTCCCATTGATTTCATTTTTTAAGCCTCTTCAACTCCACTCGCAAGGAAGCAGGATAAAATTCATAAACCACAGTTATACGCAATGTCGACACCCAAGTTCGCACGGTTGGGGAGAGGAGGGGGGGAGCTTGACCGAGAAATGCGTCCCTTAGTGAGAGGTCTGGGGGGGCAGACCCCGCGCCCAGGCGACCCCCCCATAGTTCCCCGCCCCCTGCCCCCATCCCGTCTCCTGGGCAGAGAGCAAAACCACCCGGCAGACCGCGCCCCGGCCTGGGGTGGGGTGGGGTGGGGTGGGGTTGGTGGGGTGGGGTGGGATGGCCTGGGAAGCCCGGGTCTGCGGGTCCGGCGTGCGCCCCTCACCTGGTGGCCGGACGGTGCGTGCAGCCGCGCCGGCTGGGCGAACCGGGGCGTCCCGCTGGCTCCAGAAGTCTCCTCTCTCGGAACCCGCTCCTTTTTCTCCCTACGCCCGGCGGTGGGGTGCGCTGACTGCGGGTGCCGTCTCCTCCAGCGCCCGCGCCCGCGCCCCGGGCAGCGGCGAGGCGGAGCGGGCGCCCCGGCGGCGGCGGGCGCAGCGCTTCCCCGGTCCGGGCGCCCGGCGGCTGGGGCGGCGCGGGGCGCGGAGGCGCAGCGGGAGCGCCGGCTCCTCAGTCAGCGGAGGGCGGCAGCTGCTGGCCGCCCTGCACGGGGACGGGCGGGTGTGATGAAAAGGCGAGCCGGGCGCAGGGAGGGCGGCGGCGGTGGAGGAGACCTGGAGGTCGCAGCTCCGGGAGCTCCGGGTCTTGCTCGGGCTGCGAGAGAGAAATCCCGGAGCCGGTGGCGCCTCGGGCTCTCTCTGGGTGGGAGACGCTAGAGGGCAGCGCTGTCCGCGCCATAAGCCTGGCCGGCGTCTGGAGGTGTGGACAAAGGGTCACACCTCCGGGGCCGGCTGTTAGCCGAGGCTCAGGCTGAGAAAGGGCCAGTGAGTGCTGGGAGAGGCAGACGCCTTTGCCTCTTATGGGGCCAGCGGGGGGTTAGGGAGGAGGGAAGGGTGAGAGAAGAGCTTGGAGGTTTGGACGTTACCTTTGCAGCTCCTCTAGGCAAAGCCTCTGCTCTCCTAGAGCAGTGGTCGGCAAACTGCGGCTCGCGAGCCACATGTGGCTCTTTGGCCCCTTGAATTTTTAGCAAAGGCCAGCTTAGGAGTACCCTAATGAAGTTGATAACAATGTACCTACCTATACAGTTTAAGTTTAAAAAATTTGGCTCTCAAAATAAATTTCAATCGTTGTACTGTTGATAGTTGGCTCTGTTGACTGATGAGTTTGCCGACCACTGTTCTAGAGGGAAACATGACAATCAACCTCCAATGGGTGCTTTAGGGAGAGGGGAGGGAAGAAGTGTCACCAGACAGCCACGGGTTCTGGGCTGCCTGTCACTACTTGAGCCAGTTAAGCAGAGACAGGGCTGAATCATATATGAGCGTTTACACTAATACTGCTGGCAGCATGGGAGAGCAGCAGGTCATCCTCAAGAATCTGCTCTGCCCCTCCCTATAAGCCAGCTGCTTATATTGGGAAGAAGGGCAAAGATTGCGTGGGAAAGTAAGAATGACAGGCATGGGGAAGGAGGCGAGGTATAATGGTTACAGGTTGCAGACAATGCGGGCTGGGGGAGGTCAGAGAGGGTGGGTGCCTCCGGGACTATATTTATTTCAGCCAGGAGGTGGTAAATCTTTCCATGATGGTAGGCAGTTCTTGGGAAAGGAGGACGGACTGCATTCTGATGTTAGTTCCTATGTCCCAGGGCATACAGCTCTCAGCCAAGTTAGAATATGCTTTCTCTAATCAGAACAACCTTGCTTTACAGAGCATGATTAATATTTCTTATAATTATAGCTAGTCCCTAATATTCTATTTCTTCTCCTAAAAGAAGGATATGAGGAACAAGTGGAGAAAATTAGGGAGGGGGAAAGCAGAAGGGGGCGGAGAGAGCAGAGAAGAAAAGGAGACGGGGTGGGTGGTTGGGGCTGATATTTCAGGTTGGCTGAGGGCTTCTGCTCTTCCTCCTGTTCCAGGAGTGTCCACCTGCTGAGGGCCAGAGAAGGTAGTTTGGGAGGGACCTTTTATAGAATCCTGGCACTGCTGGTGTGCGCTTCTGGAGGGACCTTTTATAGAATCCTGGCACTGCTGGTGTGCGCTTCTGGAGGGCTCGTTGGTTAATTCCTTTTAGGAACTAGGGTGGCTCTGAAACCCTAAAGTTTTTTTCTATTTTTTTTATTTATTTTTTATTTCAGAGAGGAAGGGAGAGGGAGAGAGAGAGATAAAAACATCAATGATGAGAGAGAATCATTGATCAGCTTCTTCCTGCATGCCCCCCACTGGGGACCACGCCTGCAACCCAGGCATATGCCCTTGTCTGGAATCGAACCTGGGAGCCTTCAGTCCGCAGGCCGACACTCTATCCACTGAGCCAAATCAGCCAGGGCATCCTGAAGTTTTATGTAGGTAGATTTTTTGGTATTTTTTTTGGAGGTAAAACTCAAATTATTTGAACTACAGTCTTGGCAGATGGGAGAGAAGAGATGGGGAGCCATAAGATAAATTAGGAAATATGATCAAACAATAGTTATGTACACAGCTTGCTACAATCTTTGGGTTGAAAGGCCCCTGGAATCTGCAAATAACCCATGTTGTCCCCCAAATTCTTGCCTCACACTTGCCTTTCTTGCATGCAGCCTTATTACTGAATGGAGAAGGCTTTCTCTCTTTTTTTGGTAACTTGGCAATTGTAAAACAAATGAAATCCTACTTCAATTCAGAAAGCAAACGTGTGCCCTTCTGGCTGCCTTCCGGAGTGCCTCTCAGCATCAGCACGGCTGGGTGGTGAGTGTGAAGGGGAATTTTGCTGAACAAGAGAAAGGAAGGTTGGTAAACTGTAGTTTTGAATTGTGATTTGCTTCTATTCATCCTACTACACTAAGAGAAAAGACTTAAGTGGACTAAAACCCAACAGGAGGACTGGCTGGAAGGATGTTTTACTACCAAAGAAAGACGGTGCTTCCAAATCATTATTTTGAAATGTGTTTGATGATAGAGGTGTTATATAAAAATCAACAGAACAAGAATCACTCCTCATCTTTAAAAAGAAACTTATAGGCTCAAAGTTTTTAGGTATCTTGGGGCAAGTAAGGACACTGGCAACTCTGGAGTCCTTCCAAAAGATGAAGGAAATTGGAATTCATTCTGTTCTTTTTTTAGTAAATTAGCTTGCCAATTCATCGGTTATTGCAGTGTAAGCAACTATAGAAACATATATGAGACTTGGAAACTCTTCTGAACATACCTCAGAATACCTTGCCTTCTCAAGCTATTAATTAACTTCTGGGATATATTTTACCAGTATTAATGAAAGCCAACATCTGCTTAATTAGGAGCTGATAATTCAATTTGTGGCTTGTTCATTTGAATTTCCATGGGGCTCTACGAGTGCTTTAAGATTGTAGGTAGATGTAAATCACATGCCAATTTCATAATGAAGAATTCCTTGTCCATTAAAAAACATCTATAAGGATTGAGTGGAGCCCCAGGCA
The DNA here is from genome assembly GCF_014108245.1 of Pipistrellus kuhlii. Lineage (NCBI taxonomy): Eukaryota > Metazoa > Chordata > Mammalia > Chiroptera > Vespertilionidae > Pipistrellus > Pipistrellus kuhlii. The sequence goes on from NW_023425551.1 coordinate 45,781,152, forward strand.
CATGGCCTAACAAATTCATCAACTTGCAGTGAGAACTCAAAAGTCATTATGAAGGAATTAATTGATCAAATTTATCCATTCATTCAAATAATGTTGGTTAACACCTACCCTGGACCAGGCAAGAGACAGCTTCTAGGAATATAATAAAGAAGATATAACTTCTTCTTTTACAGATTGTAGGATCTAGTGGAAAGACAAATTCATAAACTAGTAAATCCAATTCAAAGTAATGATTGGGAGAAGAGGGAGTTCAGGGTGCCCTGGGAAGCACAGAGGAGGGCAATCTAAACCAGCCAGTAGGGTCGGGGAATATCAGCTGGAGGCGAAGGGCCCCGTAGTGTGTGCACGGGAGGAGGGGTGGTTGGCAGTGGTGGGGAGTAATAAAATAATGAGCAATGGCTTGAATCTAGCTCCAAGACACATCCTAATCATATTTGCTAGCTTTCCCTTTGGATGCTGGAAATGTACTTTAGTGTATGAGGAAATAAGCATGCATATGGTACATTTTGTAGGAGAAGTTAGTCTAGAAGCTTCATAAGGTAGGGACTGTGTATGACCTGTCCATATCACCAGTCCAGAAAAAAGTCAAGACCCTAGTAGACATTTGCCTGTGGTTTCCCACCTCCATCATGAAAGTGGGAATAAAACGGGAAGGGAAGGAGTTCTGGTGGGAGGAACTCACACAATCCTAGGTGCTCTCCATGTGTTATCCCACCAGATAACTGCAATAACCCTATGACATATTTTCTTTAAAATCTCTTTTACGATTGCTTTCAAAGAATGAGTTTCAAATTTCATTCTATGTCTGTGGTGTGACAAAGGCCAGAGGGAGATTATGAAATATCTATAGGTAGCTTTCTGCATTAGTCCACTGTCAGTAAGTTATGCTATCGTTACAAATTATAACCCCCCAGTTATCAGTAGCTTACTATACATAGCATAGTTTTATATCTTGCTCACAATACATATTAACTATGGGTCAGCTGTAGAGATGGGCCTGGGAATGACAAAATATTGTGAGCATTTTATTCAATTGACAGCAATTTTCAGCAAAACTTTTGAAAAAAGACATTTTCTCTTTAAAATATTTATTTATAGACTCTATTAGCTAATGGTGTTCACCAACCTCAGAATATAGGGAGCAAAATAATGAACCTAGGTTGATTAACTTAATGGATTAGAACATGTCATTAAAGACCAACCATTATGGAACCGTTGGCCTTGCACCAAGAAAAAGCTCCATTCAGTGGCCACAAACTGGCTATTTCTTCATGTGTTAATATTTGTTTCCACGAGAAAATAAGTAAGACAGACTAGGGCTGCCAGGAGCAATCTGGCATGGAACAAAACCTCCAGCGCAAGTATGGACAGTGGCTCCTCCTCACACATTTCCTGCGCGCTTGTTTGGAGGTTCTGGCAGGGGAACCCAGATGCTCTTGTTTACCTTTGACTGGAGAACGGCCCTCTCCTCCATGGGGGAAGGCTGTCCTCTTTGACTGAGCCCACAGCAATGAGGGAGGAAGGGGACACCAGCCTAGCCAGTCATCGCTGGCAATCAGTGGGTGACAGATGTCAGCCAGATCTCCCTCACATTCAACACAATTCTTCATTAAAAGTGATCTATTTCTTGAATACCTCCAATCTGAAGTTTGAAAGGGATGTAGCTCAAAGTCAAGGTGAGTGAAGGCACTTGAAGGAATTACTACATGAAAGTGCTGGGGAGCAGAGGAGCCTCTGTGGAGGAAGTGGGACTAACTGGGATTGGGAAAGGTGTAGAGTATGACTAGGCTAGCTTGGTGTAGGGCTAATCTCTCTGCCTCAATGCCTGTCTTCCCACCTTCTGGCAAAGGAGGACCTCAGGGCTAAATACTTTGCCTCCAGACATGTAGGTGGCTGAGGTGAGGTTTGAACACATGACTGGCTCTAAAGCCTTTTCTTGTCTATTTCACTAGACAGTGTGCTCCAGGGATGGGCTGAGGGAGCTTCAGGGAGAGCATGTCAATGAAAGAGAAGGCTGTGGGACTCAAGTTCACCAAACGGGGGGTTTCTGTGCGGGTGTCTGATAGTGAAGGTGTGTATGTGTTAGGGGTAGTGGTGGTCCAATCACAGAATCCTTAAAATGCGTACAGTGTTATTTTTTATGAGTCATATAATTTACTTTGTGTATTACTTTGAAAGACATAACTTTCAAAGCACTTTCACTATTTTCACAAAACCTAGCAACTTCAAATAATTTGTGTGTTTCTTTAAAACACGGTTTACAACTAACATATTAGGTGATAATTACCTTTATATTTACTTATTTAAATACCTTTATTGAGGTATAATTTATATAACATAACATTCACCCGTTGTGAGTGGACAGTTCAGTGGTTTATTAAATTACGGAGTGATGAGGTAGCACCACAATCCAGTGGTAAAGGGTTTCCATTGCCCTAAGAAGTGCCCTCCTCCCCTGCTCCCACCCCCTGTCCTAGGCAACTACAGATCTGCTTTCTGTCTCTTTAAATGTGCAGATTGGTGGGGGTAAGTAGGCAGCATTTTATGTCTGGCTTTGGGTTCATCCGCACATAGCTTGTAGCAGTACTTCCCATCAATTGCTGAATTGTTTTCCATTGTCTGGGTTCGGCACCTTTTAAAAAATCCAGTCACCAGCTGCTGAACATTTCTATAAATCCTTAACTTAAAATATCACTTTTACATTTACAAATCCCTTTGACTTACATTATCATGATTCATGGGAAGAGTTCAAAGCAGGTTGTTATTCTCATTCTATCATGATAATGAGGATGGTTAAGAGTAGTTGACATTTATTGAGCTCTTACTATTTGTGCTCCACACATGTCCCTGGGTTAATTCATTTCATCTTTGCAACAACCTGATGGGGAAATAGTCTCATCTTTTAGACTGGTATACTGGTTCAAAGAGGTTAAGTTCTGAAATCTTTGCAGCAGCCAGTGGCTAGCAAAACCCCGGGGGTTGAAAACCAGGCAATGTGGCACTAGTAGTGAAGCCTAGCAAAGTGGAGAGATGATTTGACTTATCCAAGGCCACGGCTGGTCAACGGAGGTGCTTCTAAACCTTATCTAATTTATATAAGGTTCTCCAATATAAATACTATATTTGGTGTACATTTATTTATCAGATCCCAGAGAATTTTAGACACCTTGGACATTAACATAGTTTATAGATGAGGATACTGTCTGAGAAAAGGAAGATGTCTCTTACCTTTTCCAAAGTCACACATCTGGTCAGAGGCAGGGCTGGATTAGATCCCAGTGCTCCTGACTCCAGCGTTGGTACCTTCGTCATTAGCTTCCTTCTGAAAGATCGATATAAAACCTGATGTGATGGGAGACTGAAAAAGAGTGAGGTTGTATTGAGGAGGAAGATTTTGGAACAGGAAGGAAAAGCATGGAGGAGACAATTGCTTTTCTTTGAGTTTGGGATGCAAAGAATGCTTGTCTGACAGAGCCCCCAAACCGTCTTCAGTTCCAGTGGCTTCTTGAATTCACAGGTGACTGGCTCGGCTTGAGAATTCCAAGGGTGCCGTGTGTCTAAACAAAGGGAGTTGGCCACAGTCCTTTCAGAAAGGGTTAGTATTTTTAAATGGTTTTTAAATTTAGCTACATCTTTCTCTGGAAAATAATGTCAACAAGTACCTTCCAAAGGGAGTCCTTGGAAGGAAAACAGATTAGTTCTCTACAAGCGCCCCTCTCAAATGCTCAGCTCCAGGGATGTCAAATATCATGAATGCAGTGCTGACTGTGGAGAAATGCAATTTACTTTTCTCTCCGTGCATCTTCAACTCCTTCCCTCCTCCCCTCCTAGTAGTAAGGCCCCTATGGTGATAGCTTAAAGGGACCCTCCCTTGGAAGATGGTTCAAGCCTGCCCCTCGCTGCTTGCTGTACTGCGGGAGCCACAGTCTGCAGAACTGACTTGCTCCATACACTAGCCTCTCCCTTCATCGAGGCCTCATCAGACTCTTTGCTTGACATCCCAGGCTTCTGAGGCATAAATTCAAGGCTTGGTTTTTACCTCTCCACAGTCTTTTCTTACCAAGAACAGGCCTATCCAGAGATTTGAGTTATTCACAAAAATTACCTTTTCCCTGTTATCCCTACAGGGGAAGATTTGTAGCATTTCACAGAGGAGGCAGCATCTAGGATGGTCTGGAAGGAACGATGAGTATGATTGGACAAGTTTTAGGGAAATCACATACCAAGCAGAATGGCAATTTACAATAAGAAACGTGTGAGATTCATTTGTACCGAGAGATAAAATGTTCAGAGATTAAAATAGTTGAGCATGACTGGCCCTGGGATGTGCGTTTCTGGCTTGGTTTCTGCTGTGGAAGTTAATCCAGAAAGAAGAAAAAAGCCCTGCCTGAAGCTGTAAGGAATACAAAGGACCTTAATCTGGATTAGATCGTAGAAGGTCATGACTGTAAGCAATGAAAACCAGAGCAATTGCAATAATTATATGTGAAATCATAGGAAGTGGAAATATGCCAGTGGTTGTGGGTAGATACTATGGAGAGATTTAAGGAAGAATTTGGAAGAAACTTAAAAAGGCAAAACCAAGAGGATTTGGTGACTAATTAAAGATGAGGTGCTAGTGGGAAAAGGGATGTTGGCATTTTCACTTGTTTCTAGGCTGGGAGACAAAAACTATGGTTTTAAAATGCGAAAGTGAAAAGAAAGCAAACAGACTAATCCAGAAGGCCATGTGAGTACACGGAGGAGAGGCCTGCTACAGATCTGCCGGGCAGCAGCATTCATTCTGGGGCCTCCTGAGGGTTTGTCTTGCCCGGGTGCACATCATCTCATTGTTGGACCAGAGAGTGATGAGTTTCTTGTTCATCAGAAAATGTCTACCACTGATTCCAATTCAACACTCTGATTCATTTAAGCCCCCTTTCTTGGTAAGGAGAAAGGAGGGTGGGGGATTGGCAGGTTTAGAGAGAAGAGGGCATTTCATTCATTGCTTCTATTTTTTCTGAGGTGGTTCAAAGGTTCCCAGACTTGGCTGTGCATCAGAATCATCTGGAGAATGTGAAAATAACAACAACAAGACCCAGTCCCTGTTCCAGACCTCCTGAATCAAAATCTCTGAGCACGTAGCCCAGAAATCTGTGTTTTACAAAGTCTTCCCCAAATAACTCCTTCATGTGTTAAAAAAAGAAAACAAAAATATTGCTAAAGACTCAGACACAATGTATTTTTTAAGAAAGTAGTTTTGTCTTAGAATAGGTTCTCTCAAACTGTTCATACTATGCAGTCCTTCTTTCATCCTGCCAGACATCCAGTGTTTGTCTCAGTCTGCTCAGGCTGCCATAAAAAAAAAAATAAATAAAAAAAAAAATAAAAAAAAAATAGTATAGACTGGGTGGCTTAAACAAAAGGAATTTATTTTTTTTATGGTTTTGGAAGCTGAAAAGTTTAAGACCAAAGAATCTAGCAGCATTTCAGTTTCTGGTGAGACTTCTCTTTCTGCTTGTGTTTATACATGCTCTCACAAAAGGGGTTGGGGGGGGGGGGAGGTAGAGAAGGGGGTAGAGGGGGAATGAGAGAGAGAGAGAGAGAGAGGAAAATCTGATGTCTCTTCCCTTTTGTTAGGATACCAGTTCTTTTGATCAGGGCTCCACATTCAGGATTCATGTGAATTTTAAGGGGACAGTTCAGTCCACAGCAGTGGTCGACAAAGCCAAACTTACTGTCATAGTAAGATTTTCAACAATAGCACACACACATGCAAAGTGCTTTCTAGTTTCTCTTCATTATAATTACTACACTTGTTTCTTTCCTTAACACTGTTTTAACACATTTGCAAAGCAGAAATTAAAAAAAAAATCAATGACATCAAGAAACAAATTTATTTAAAAAGTGTCAAAGTGATACAATCAATTATTACTAGTAATAATTATTACAGAGTAATACTAGTAGTTTAGAATAGTAGAGTAGTCCCAAGTTTTGATTCTTGACCCAATTGCACAGAATTATATACTTTTACAATTCATTTAGGGATTAAAGTAATCATTTTGTAATCCAGGTAAAAATATTTTAAGTTAATCATAATATAATGTAGCAGAGTTATGGCAAAACCAAGATCCAAATCAAGGGTTTCTGAGACAAATTTCATGTTGTTTCCCAGTTAAGCCTGATTCTCCATTTCCTGCCATTGTTGTGATACAATATTATTTTGTTTCCTAGAGTATTATAACAGAGTACCACAAACTAGATGACTTAAAACAATAGAAATTTATTTCCCCCTCCCCCTCCCCCAGTTTTTTTAGGCTGAAAGTTCAAAATCAAGGTGTAAGCAGGGTGATGTTTAATCTGAGACTCTGAGTAGAATTCTTCCTTGTCTCTTCCTAGCTTCTGGCGGTGGAGGGCGACCCAGTCCCTGACATTCCATGGCTTACAGCTGATTCACTCCAACCTCTGCCTGTGCCACCCCTGTGTGTCTCTGCCTTCACATGGCATTCTCCTCTTATAAGGATCCAGGATTAGAATCTTCTCTAAAACCTCATCTTAACTTGACCCTGTTTCTGAATGAGGTCATACTTGTAGGCACAAGTGACTGGGGCTTCAACTTATTTTTCTGGGGATACAATTCAACCCATAACACCTGCTAACCCAGCAAGAGCTCCTGAATTTCTGCCTCCGACAGTCGCCTTTGTCTCCACACGAACACAGTGTGCTAACCCACGGAGGATGCTGCTCTGTAATACAGAGAACATGACTAATTTTGAAAAGTCTTGAAACTAAAAAGAAAATGCCTAGTTAATTTCTGCTTGATGGCTTTTAGAAATAGAAATTATTATTTTGTGGTGGAAAAAGGTAATGGGAACGCTCACCTTCTCTATGAGCTTAGGGCAAGCCGATCCGATGCCTGCGTGCAGAAGGGTTTTCATGTATCTATGGGAACACAAACTCTGGAACCATGGAGTGAGGATTTTTGTTCTCAGTATAATCATGGACATTGAGCTCAATGGCACCACTGATAGTAGGTTTCTTCTATTTTTAAAGTTTTTTTTAATTTTTTTTTATCAAATCTCTGCAGTGTGCAAGGGCTCTCACAGAACAAATCTGATGCTGTCTACCTTCAAATGACACTCACCGTTGCTTTCCCTCTAGAGGCAGAAAAGCACCAACACAAACTATCTTTGCCCTTGGCAAACATCACATCAAAGGGTGTACTGTACCAAATAGGATAAAGTTGGAAGATAAACGGGGGGAGGGGGGGAAGGGGGATAAAGTAATACTCCTATTGCAGCCATGTTCGGATAACTTATTCCATTGTTTAGAGAGGCATTGATAATACTTTTTTATTATCTCATTATTTTTAATACTCTCTTTACACTTGAACCCATCTTTGCTTCTAACCCCTTTTTAATGCTGGGACTGATGTTATCTCTCTGTGACCCAGCTTCATGAACTGGTGGGTAAAATTTATAACCTGGAGCTGACAGTTAAGAGGCTGATATGACTGGACTGATGTGGATATAATGGTTGTTCTAAGTCACCCGAGATTATGCCACATTTCAGTGTCACATCTAAAATTCAGAGAAGTCATTGCCAGATTGAGGTGACACAATCTGATGGACATAAATGAAACCAGGTTAAGACAATATTTTGTATCTTATCTCAAATAAGATTATAGAGAGTACTATACAAATTGATACTAAAAATTCAAGGTTGCTTAGTAATCTTAGAAGAGCTTCTGCCCTTGTATTTCGTTAGTTATTTTCAACATATTCATAAATAGTGAAATGCACTGGGCCATGCATTTGAACAGATTTTGATCTAGATGGACAAGTCAAAAATCTGACTCTTGATGTTCCTAGAAGTACTTAAATGCTGATCTACTAACAAACAAGCCAACAAACCAATATTTTAAAAGTCTCTATTGGCAAGGATCATGTAGACTACATTAGTCTAATTCTGTAGAGATACAAATGGAAGAGTTTTTATAAGTACCGCCACTGGAGCTCTGAAAATGGAAGAGTTTTGTGTTTGTTTGTTTGTTTTTTGTTTTTTTTAAAAAGCAGAGCTGACCTTGGTTCATCCTGCCATACAGCCAGTTTGAGCACTGAAGTGGCTTGCTGTCTTAGCCACTGATTTATTCCATTTTGCTTATTCACTTTCCTTAGTTGAACTTGTGCTGCTTGCTATGGGTCCTAGCTAATACCATGATTTAACTTTGGGAATTGTTATATAATCCATACAAAAAACAATTATATGCAAACATTACCCATTGTTTTTTTACAGGACAAAGTCCAAATGTCTTAGCATTGCACTCAACACCCTACCCAAATGTATCCCTTTACCTGTGCCTGAAGCTTCAGCCAAGCCAGCCCATTGTTTTTTGCACAGGTGATGAGCTTTCCCTACCAACCCTTTGTGCATCCTGTGTATCCCACTTGAAATAAGTAACAGTTAATTTAAATTCTACCCCTCCTTCAAGTTTATCTCCTTCATGAAGTCTGTAAGCAGTATCTCTTTAATGTAGCCTTGCAATGATCTCATCTTGGGGATTTATTTGAAAAAGGGAAAGCAGACGTTAACTTTGGCATAGATGTTTTCTTTTGAATATATTTTCCCCTCCCTGAAAAGAGTTGAAGACTAGCATTCAAGTCTTTTGGCTCCAAAAGTATCAGGGATTATGAGGTAACGTTGCATTGGTCAGCAGTGTATTGGTCAGGAGGGCCCGGCCAGCAGAATGTTTCTGGTTGTTCGTTCATTCAAGCAGCTAGACATCCGGACCTCCTCCTGGTCTTAGGAAGAAGAAAGCCAATAAAAGATTTCCTCCCTCGCAGCATTTCTGAGATAACTGATTTAGGGTGGACACTTGATCATTAGTCACAGCTGGTTTTCCTCTGTGACTAATGATCAAGTCACAGAAGATAGAAGTGAAGGAGGCAGAGACAGCTTTCATGGTCACAGCCCTGGGCTGATTCAGCATTATAACCAATCTCCTGTAGATAGAGAATTCTAAAGCCTGAAGAATTCCTATAGCTTAGGCGTTGGTGTGCTCTTCAACACTCAACTTCAGGACTGAAGTTTTGAGGACATTTGAAATAATGGCTCCAGCAGGAAGTCACATCTTCAGTCTTGTCATTACCAGCAGATGCACTTTCCATCTGAAATCCCTTTAAGGCTGTAGTTGTACAGACACTCGCTACTGCGGTTCTGACTGAACACATAGAAGCAGTGGTTGCTCTTCCAGCTTGGAGGCTTTGAACTAGGGGCCTCTCATTCAACTTAGATTGAACACCTCGGGCAGAGAACGCTTTCCTTGCTAAGCCCACCTTTCTTTTAACCTCAGTTTGCAGACTTGATAGCTCTGGTCTGAGTTTATTTCTCCATTGTAGGTTCTGCTAAAAGCGATGACAAAGGGCCAACACATGAATTGTTATGAATATTTAAACCATTTCCCTGAACACTGAAGTCTTGATCAGCACATGGGCATTCTTCCAAAGTACAGAGGCAAGCATTTAACTAAGTGTTTTGCTACCTCATTCCAAGGATTGCCAGCTTCCCAGATGATTTGCCTCCACTAAGCCTTGACGTATGTTGGTGGTTTAAGTGCTTAGTAGCACCACACTTTCAGGACCAGGTTCTGCATCACTAAAATTTGGCTGTTTATAAGAAAAATCCAAATACATAGCACAAGCAATATAGAAGTAAAAGAAGTCTGGAGGCAGGCAATTTGGGACCAGAATTCAGCCTACAATTTGCCCACTATGCCATCCTTTCTACTGAGATTTCACCTTTTTAGGTTACCTCATGGCACAAAGTGGCAGCTGAGGTTCCAGACATCTTGTCTGAATTTTATGCAGAAAGAGTGCAGGGAGCAGAAGGGCAGAAAGGATCTCCTCCCTGTTGAGTCTGTTCCCTAGCATGAGTAGAGAGTGTAGTCTTCCAGTTGGCATGTTGAAGTCCATAATTAAACCCGAATTCTATTAGTAGGTAGAAGAAATTGGATATTGTGTAGAAAACTATCCCACTATCCTAATTATTTCTCTAGCATTTAACCATCTATTATGTTAAATACTGAAAATATTAGTTAGCCTCTGAAGATATATCTTAGAAATACAAAATAAAAATGTCCCAAACTGGAGAGCATATTTGCAAATATTATAACTGGTAAAGGTTTAATCTCCAACATCTACAGGGAACTTATACAATTTAATGAAAGGAAAATAAATGATCCAATAAAAAAAATGGGCAATGGACCTAAATAGAATCTTTTTGAAAGAAAACAGAAGGAAGACCAAGAGACACATGAAAACATGCTCAAAGTCACTAATTATTTGAGAGATGCAAATCAAAACGACAAGGAGGTACCATCTCACATCTGTTAGAATGGCTATCATCAACAAATCAACAAATGACAAATGCTGGCGAGGATGTGGAGAAAAAGAAACCCTTGTGCACTGCTGGTGAGAATGCAGACTGGTGCAGCCACTGTGGAGAACAGTATGGAGTTTCCTCAAAAAACTGAAACTGGAACTCCCATTTGACCTAGTAATCCCACTCCTAGGAATATATCCTAAGAAACTAGAAACACCAATCAGAAAGGATATATGCACCCCTATGATCATAGCAGCACAATTTACAATAGCTAAGATTTGAAAACAGCCTAGGTGCCCATTAGCAAATGACTGGATCAGAAAACTATGGTACATTTACATAATGGAATACTATGCTGCCATAAATAAGAAGGAATTCTTACCATTTGCAGCAACCTGGATGGAACTGGGGAGCATTCTGTTAAGTGAAATAAGCCAATCAATGAAAGAAAAATAGCACATGATCTCACTCATTTGTGGATAATAAAGAACATTATAAACTGATGAACAAAAAGATAGATACAGAGGCAGTAAAGCATCAAACAAACTGTCAAATTACAGTGGGAAGGTTAGGGAAAGGTGGGAAAGATGAGATCAACTGAAGGACTTGTAAGCATGCATATAAGAGTAACCAATGAAAGCAAGATACTGAGGGGTGAGGCCATGTTTGAGAGTTGGGTGGGGAGGGGGCAATAGGAAGATATGTACACATGTAATACATTAATAAAAAAATAAAAAATAAAAAAATGTCCCAAACTATTCATGGCAAAATGACTTGTATTAGTAAAATACTGAAAACAAACTAAATATCCATTGTTATATTAGTTGAAGAGCAACAAAATGGAGTAGTTTTCCACCATAATAATGACAAGATCTTTATAAAACTATATAGAATGAATTCCAGGATATACTGTGAAATAAAGAAAGCAAGGTACGAAAGGGATAGGTAGAGCAAACTACCCTTTTTGTAATAAAGAATAAATAAATATGAGACTCCATTCCCCACACATGTTGCTTAGTTTTTCTTTTTTTTTTTTAAAAAAAAATACTATATTTTTTATTGCTTTCAGAGAGGAAGGGAGAAGTCTAGAGAGAGAGAGAAACATCAATGATGAGAAAAAGTCATTGATTGGCTGCCTCCTGCACACCCCACACTGGGGATCCAGCCTGCAGCCTGGGCATATGCCCTGATTGGGAATCGAAGCTATGACCTCGTGGCTCATAGGTCGACACTCAACTACTGAGCCAGGCCGGCTTGGGCTGTTGATTAGTTTTTCAAAAAAGAAACACAACAATGATAAATTAGAAACTAATGAAAGTGGTTCCATAGCAGGCAGGTGAGAATTGAGTGAGGGATAGGGCTGGGAATTAGGATTCTATGAATTTAATTTTACATAGTTCTGACTTTTGTAATACTTTATATATTCATGCAAAATTTAAAAAGCAAACAAATTCTGAAACTGAATATAAATAAAATCCATTCCTATTTTGTATAAAGTTGATATCATCATACACAGAAAAAGGAATTCAAGTAACTTTTCAAGGCAGTGTTTTGATCATAGATACTTAGAGGAATATATTCCAAAAGACAAAAACAATTACAAAACACTCTTGAGCTCTTCTTAGATTTGCTGTTGCTAGTGATATTGATGTAAGTCTTAAACTTACATCAATATTTTGCTTGAATATTAAGACACAGCGAATGAGTAAATATGTAGACTGGGGAGAGTGGTAGAACAAGAATTTTCATTGTGGGAGAAGGGGACTACAAATATGGAATGGGAGAAGTTAATGAAGAACCCTGGGATGGTGGATTTGAATTAGAGATAGTAGCACTGCTGGTTATTCAAAATAAAGATCTATTGAGTAAAAGAAAAGGAAAGAAAAAATATGGATTAAAAATAAGCTGGAATTAGAATAAAGATTTTGTATCCATGAATCTTCTCATTAATCCTTAATGATTCCAAATTTTACAATGCTAGAGCCTGGCACATATATGTCACCAGGTTTTGAGCATGCACATAGAAGGCATTGTCAGTATGGACACATCCACCCCTAATCTCTGGGAAACTCTGTAGTGTTAGTTCTCTGGAATCCCATTTGTAAACATTAGAGGAAGAAATGGCTAGCTTTGGAGGCTCAGTCACACAACTTAGAAGAAATGCAGCAGGCAACACTTTGCATCAATACCAGCCCTTAATTACATACTATTGGTTGTGTATGTGACTGATTTAATGACAATTCCTTGACAGATACCCCATACCTAATTATTATCTTGTTTTTGAGGTTACAACTTACTCTTTGAGCTTGTTTAATATTGTCTTTTCCAGAATCACACCACAGCAATAATGGCAAATATTGACATATCTATATTAAAATAACTCTCCAAATAGTATTTTAATTTAAAATCATTGATTTGTATCCATCTTAGACACAATAGTGAGGAAATTCTCTCATGGTGAAATGATTGTATCTCTTAATAGAAGTGGGGAGGAAAAAAAGAGCAGATGTGAAGGGATTTAATGGGGGAATGGTGGCCCCATTTTCTCTTCAAGAGTACGTGGGGATGGCACGGTGCCTCAGAGTCCTGGTGAGTTGTTATTTATTTAGTTTTATGTAATACTTTGTGTTTACTTCCTTGTCCTAGAGTCTTTTAAAGTCTTGGTGAATTTTCAGGTTTTTTGTTTGTTTGTGGCTTTTTTTTTCTGTGTTGTTGGTTATGAGTGGTGGGTCAGCCAGCAAGGTGGTGGCAGGAATGTTCGAAGGGGGATCTTGAGATGAGAGCTGGGACTCCTCTCTCAACAGGACATTGTCCCTCTATTGTGAAGCTTGCAATCGTTGGCTGGTCTGTTTTAAAAGAAAGGAGCAAGCCATCATTCAAGTCATATGGGTGAAAAACGTACTCATGTATATAGAGCTCAGAAAAGATGTTCATCTCTGATTCTAATATAATTTAAAACTTGAACCATTGAAAATAAGATTTTAGTCTTCTGTTGCTATAGAACTACAGTGCTCTTTTAAAAATATTCTTTCATACCAGCAATAATGAATGACATGTTTTATGAAATTAGATTCATGTCAAATTGTCAAGGTACCTTGTGATTAGAAGACAGCCTGGCTGTAATTACTTTGACCTAACCATTTCTTCTTTCCTGCCAGACAGTATTTCATAATAAATGATTCCTACCCAAATCACAGTATTATGTTAACTCACTGTCAGATTCCTTAGACAAATTTTTCAAGGTCTTTGACAATAAGAATTAAATAGAAATGAAATTCAATAAACATAAAAAGAATTTGTATAAGACATGGTATATTTTTATATATTTTTAAACTAGAGACCCATTGCACTAAGATTCATGCAATAGGCCTTCCTTCCCCTGGCTGCTGGCATTGGTTTTCCTTCAGCATCCAGGACCCAGGCCTTCGCTCCGGCCATAGCGGAGAAGCCAAGCCTCTTCAGTCTTCAGTCTTCACTTGGGCTGGAGCCTTTAGTCTTCGCTCTGTGCCTGCATATGCAAATTAACCCAACATCTTTGGTGGGTTAATTTGCATATTTACTCCTGATGGGCTGGTGGGTGCCATGGAGGTATGGTCAGTTTGCATATTTCTCTTTTATTAGTGTAGATTGATTTCAGAGAGGTAGGGAGAGAGAGATAGAATCATCAGTGATAAGAGAGAATCATTGCTTAGCTGACTCCTGCATGCCCCACACTGGGATTGAGCATGTGCCCCAAATGGGAATGGAACTACAGCATCCTGGTTCATGGGTTGAGGCTCAATAACTGAGCCATGCCAGCTGGGCTAAAATATATTTTTAAATCACAGGATTATTATTATTATTTAAACATTTGGATGAAAAATTTCAAGTAACTGTCTAAAGCACTTCAAAGGAGGTAAGGATTTCAAAGCCACACCTAATCTTTAAGTTCTAACTTAAATATCATTTACTTTAGGGGTCTTCCCTGAGTTCCTATGTTATCTGATAACCAAAGCATGTACTTCTCACTATCTACTCTCTAATATGGCTATATAGATAAGTATTATAATTTTTCTTATAAAATTGTAAGTTGCCTGAGGATGGAATCCATGTCTTAATCATCTTTGTTTCTCCCTTTTTATAGTGAGCACTAAAAAAAAAAAAAAAAGGAATGATTGATTGAAGAATTATTCAAATGACCTATTTCATAGAAGAGAGGTCTTCAAACTTTGCCTATAAAGGGCCCCATAGTAGCTACTTAGGCTTTGTGGGCCATATGGTTTTCATCTCAACTACTCAACTTTACCATTGTAGTGTGAATGCAGCCATAGGTAATATGTAAAGATGAGCATGGTGGTATTTCTATTAAAAATCTTATATAATCCTATGTAATAAAAGCCTAATATGCTAAGTGTCCAGTTGGCACATTGGCCATTCAACCAATCGAACTGTAATATGCAAATGATATGCTAAAGCTGCTCAACTGCTTGCTATGACATGCACTGACTACCAGGAGGCAAACTCTCCAAGCGGTAGGTGAGCTTGCTGCAGGGGTCTTAATGACTGGGACTGAGCGAGACAGACCCGACATGCCCTGGAGCCCTCCTGTGGTCCCTTCCCCTGCTGGCCAATCTCCCACATTATTCCCCGGCCCTAATTGTGCACCAGTGGAGTCCCTTGGCCTTGTATGCACCCTCTTGCAATCTGGGACCCCTTGGGGAATGTCATAGAGCCAGTTTTGGCCCAATCCCTCAAGCTAGGCTGAGGGACCTCACTGGTGCATGAATTCATGCACTGGGTCTCTAGTTTATTTATAAAAATTGTGTGTGGGTAGGCTGGATTTGGCCCATGGACTGTATTTTGCTGACCCCTGTTGTATAGCCTGTATTCATTGGATCTTCATATAGAAATATATTGACAATTTTATAAAATAATGTAAGTACCCCTCAGTTGTAATTGTCCAATTCTCCATGACTCTCTTGAAACCCCCCTCTAAAACACAAACACACACACACACGCACACACGCACGCACACACGCACAAACTTCTTAGATGTCTGGTGATCTTTGGATCTTTCCTCATATTTAGATGAAGGGAGCTATACAGCTGATTGAAGCTGTATGCCTGAAGGTGGGATCTGTTGATAGTTCACTTAATTGCTGGGAGACCCGAATGAGACATTTCATCAGGAAATTTAGATGGTATCTTTAGGATTTCTTTCTTGAGCTGTTAAGATTCCCCAAAAAGAATCTTCTAAATGCTTTCATATACTAGTTCAAGGAATGGGGGGCAGGGAAGTGGAGGATAAGTAAACACAATGAGGAAACTCTGGTAAAAGTCTCAAAATATGTTTAGTCCACATTACATGGAGATGAAAGAGCCATGAACTTACCATGAGACTGTGAACATTTTGCAAGCATAAGTGATATCCCCTTTATGTTGTGCCACCGCCTAGCCTGCAGCTGACACAGGGTCGATGCTCAGCAGATGTCTGTCGGGTAATTGGAGCACATAAAGCTGGGAATGATGTGTCTCTAGACCTGATCATTGGGTATCTAGGTATCTGGTCTTCTATTATGTGTTTTCACATCTTTCTTAATTGGTGGACAAAAAAAGGGCTACATGCTGGCCTGACAAGCTCGGGAAGGCCTGTTTAGCCGTCTTGGTCTTGCAAACTCAAAGACCTAAAGTAACCACAAAGGGTGATCTGAAATGAAAACTTAAACTATGGGTAGTCACTTCCTAGGCTGGTATCTTCCCTGACAAAGGCCAATCTTTACCTTTACAGAGCCTATTGTCTATTTGCATCTAAGATAACATACCTGTGAAATGTCAGGGTAACTTGTAACTTCCTTTTTTTCTGGACCCCTCAGGGCACAACTTAATGCCCTGAGCGCCAGGACAGATACCACAAATCCCCTCATTGTTATTAATTGTTGATTGTTAACCATCCTGTACTGACCTAAGTAAAAGAAGTATGTCTATCATTTTACTTTTTATCTAATCCCAGAGGTTTCCCCCAATTTGCTTTCTCCCACCTCCCTAATCTATCACCAAGGGATTTCATGTAACCCACTTACATCTCCTCTTTTGATTGTAATGTGTGTGTGTGTGTGTGTGTGTGTGTGTGTGTGTGTGTATAAAAGTGAAAAACTACCATTCTCTGGAGTATTATCCCAATATGTTGAGATTTTCGTTCTCAGCAATTGTGGACAGTTTGGCTCAAATAAACTCACAGAAATTCTTTATAGGTTTGAATATTTTTACATTAACAAGTATAATTTGAAATGAGAATGAACCCATACTTCTTACATGTATATCTTATTATGGGACTTGTCATTCTCCTAATTGTAGGGAAATGAGAAAAAATAGAAAAATAATTATGTTCAAGAAAAATGCTGATTTATACTTGTTCTCTCATTAATTTATATATTTAAAGTACTGTATACTTGTTGATCAACTGTTTTAAAACCACTTACAATCATTACTTAAAATTAATTTAAGGTACTTTAAATTTACTTAAGCAGTTTCTCATACATTCTTAATGATTACTTAATTCAATTAGATTTTAACTATGTGCCAAATAAAATGGTAAATTAGAACAACTCCACTTCCTTTCCATAGTCAGCTCTCTCCCATTTTTCACATGGGTGTTTCCCACATTCTCTACTTTTCTCAAAATTTCCTATGTGTTCCTCCTACTCTCTTCTCAATACTCTGCGCAAATAAAGCAAATAACGTCTCCTGCTTTGAACAGAGATTAGTTGTGAGTAAATCTACTACAAACTCATTGCTCCATTCTTACATCCTCTTTCCAACTTCTCTTCTGTGACAATGTCCCTCCTGCTCTCTAAAGCTTATGCCTCCTCCTCTGCTTGGCGAAGTTTCCTCTTTCACTTTACACCTCTACTCTGACATACAATGTCTCTCTTATATCTTTTTTTCTTTAATTCTTTGTTGTTTAAAGTATTATATCTGTCTCCTTTTCCCCCCATTGACCTCTCCCTGGCACTCCCACGCCCCAACACATGCCCTCACCACCCTAGTGTCTGTGTCCATCGGTTATGCTTATATGCATGCATACAAGTCCTTTGGTTGATCCCCCTGCCTCTGCCCCCTCCCCTTGTCCCCCAGCCTTCCCTCTGAGGTTTAATGGTCTGTTCAATGTTTCTCTGTCTCTGGATATATTTTTGTTCATCAGTTTATGTGGTTTATTATATTCCACAAGTGATATTTATCTTTCTCTGACTGGCTTATTTTTCTTAGCCTAATGCTCTCCAGACCCATCCCTGCTGTTGCAAATGGTAAGAGGTCCTTCTTTTTTACTGCAGCATAATATTCCATTGTGTAGATGTACCACATGTTTTTAATCCACTCATTTGCTGATGGGCACTTAGGCTGTTTCTAAATCTTAGCTATTGCAAATTATGCTGCTATGAATATAGGAGTGCATATATCCTTCCTGATGGGTGTTTCTGTTTTCTCAGGATATATTCCCAGAAGTGGGATTACTGTGTCAAATGGGAGTCCCATTTTTAACTTTGAGAAAACTCCATACTATTCTCCACAATGGCTGCACCAATCTGCATTCCCACCAGCAATGCACAAGGTTTCCTTTTTCTCTGCATCATTGCCAGCACTTGTCATTTGTTGATGATAGCCATTCTGACAGTGTGAGATGGTACCTCATTGTCATTTTGATTTGTATCTCTTGGATAATTAGTGACTTTGAGCATGTTTTCATATGTCTCTTGGCCTTCTGTATGTCCACTTATGAAAAGTATCTATTTAGGTCCTTTGCCTATTTTTTTATTGGATTGTTTATGTCCCTTTTGTTAATATGTATGAGTTCTCTATAAATTTTGGAGAATTATAATTTTTCCTTATCAGATATAACTGGCAAATATGTTCTCTTGTGCAGTGGGCTTTCTTGTTGTTTTCTTGATCATTTCTATTCTGTACAGAAGCTTTTTATTTTGATGAAGTCCCATTTATTTATTTTCTCCTTAGTTCCCATTGTCCTAGGAACTGTATCAGTAAAGATATTGCTATGACATATGTCTGATATCAAGCTATGTTACAAAGTCACTGTTCTCAAAACTGTGTGGTACTGGCACAAGAACAAACATATAGACCAATGGAACAGAACAGAGAGCCCAGAAATTGACCCAAGCCATTATACTCAATTAATATTTGACTAATGAGGCAAGAACATACAATGGAGTCAAGATAGTTTCTTCAATAAATGGTGTTAGGAATATTGGGCAGATATATGAAATGAAAAAATGAAACTAGACCACCAACTTACACCATACACAAAAATAAACACAAAGTGGATAAAGGACTTAAACATAAGACAGGAAACCATAAAAATCTTATAAGAATCCACAGGCAGCAAAATATCTCTTACATCTTAAAGCATTGCTCTTGTGCCAAGGCTTTCTGTATCATTTGGAAACTGCCAAATCCTCCTTATGTTAAAAGAACATGCCAGTGGGATTTTGATGGGAATTGCACCAAATCTGTATATTGCTTTAACTCTGTTTATTGCCATTTTGAACTGTTGATCCTTCCAATCCATGAACACAGAATATCTTTCCTTTTGTGTGTGTGTGTGTGTGTGTGTGTGTGTGTGTGTGTGTGCCTTCCTCAGTTTCTTTCAACGCCTTGTGGTTTTCAGCGGAGAGGTCCCTTACCTCCTTTGTTATGTGTATTCGTAGGTATCTTATTCTTTTCGTTGCATTTGCAAATGGAAATGATACATGTGATATATTATAAAATTATTGGGTTGGCAACTAGGTAATTGCGGATTTTTAAAAGAAAATCAAAGACAATTTTTTCATGGAACTAAATAACTTTATTCTGTAATGTATTGCCCATTTTGATCAATGACCTTTTGCCATCTTTCAGGCAGCATCATAATCCCACGTTCAAAAAACTTCTGGTTTTTATTAGCAAAAAACTGAATCAGGTACGATTTGACATCATCATCATTATTGAAATTTTTACCATTCAAGGAGTTTTGTAAAGATCGAAACAAAAAGTAATCAGAGGTGCAAGATCAGGACTATATGGTGGATGTGGCAAAACATCCCAACCAAGCTCCATTAATTTTTGCCGAGTGACCAAAGATGTGTGTGGCCTTGCATTGTCATGATGGAATACAACACCTTTTCGATTTGTCAATTCGGGCCGCTTTTCTTCAACTGCATTGTTTCATTACGTTAGTTGTTCAATGTAGACATCAGAATTGATCGTTCGGTTGGGTGGTAAGAGTTCAAAGTAGACAATTCCTTTGTAATCCCACCAAACTGATAACAAAACCTTCTTTTGATGAATATCAGCTTTTGATGTTGTTTGAGTTGGTTCACCTGGCCTGCTCCACGATCTTTTCCGCTTGATATTGTTGTAAACAACCTATTTTTCATCGCCAGTTATCAGTCGTTTTAAAAATAGATCATTTTCATTACGTTTCT
The DNA here is from genome assembly GCF_014108245.1 of Pipistrellus kuhlii. Taxonomy (NCBI): domain Eukaryota; kingdom Metazoa; phylum Chordata; class Mammalia; order Chiroptera; family Vespertilionidae; genus Pipistrellus; species Pipistrellus kuhlii. The sequence continues at coordinate 45,800,966 of NW_023425551.1, forward strand.
TTAGCAAATCGCAGCTGCTAATGCGTTGCGTTAACTGTGATTCTTTCAGTTCGTGAGGAACCCATGTATCGAGTTTTTGAACATAGCCAAGTTGTTTTAAGTGATTTTCAATGCATGTATGTGATACATGAAGCTTCTCTGCAATCTCACGTGTTGTACTGTGACAGTCCGAATTGATTATTGCTTTGATTAGGGCATCATCAACTTCAACTGGACGACCAGAGCGTTTTTCATCTTTGAGTGAAAAATCACCAGAACGAAATTTGGCAAACCAATTTTGACACTGCCGTTCTTTTAAGGCTTCATCACCATAAACAGCACATAACTTTTTATGAGCTTGCGATGCGTTTTTCCCTTTGCGGAAATAAAAAAGCAAAATATGACGAAAATGTTCCTTTTGATTTTCCATTTTTCAACGAACGCCAAACGAAAACTACAAAACAGATCAAAAAACTTTTTTTACTGATTAACAGCTGAATAGCCAACTATCAAATAACAAAATGTGTTTTACATTTGTACTACGTCTGCAAACCTAAAAATTCAACTGAAGCCATATATATGTGAAACCCGCAATTACGTAGTTGCCGACCCAATACATACTTGAAACTTATATAGTGTTATTCACCACTGTCACTGCAATACATTTAATGAAAACAACCTCTCCAAAACAACATCCAGGTGGCCTCTCCAGCTACTGCCTTTCTCTTTACCTGTTCATACTCAAATTTCTTCTCTTTTTTCACCTTCCATTCCTTCTCAAGCCATAGCATTCTGTCATGTTACTGATGCTGGGAGAAACCTCTCCCAGCAAACACTTTGCCTCAACTTCAGCCCCATGCCTTAGTCCTTTTTTTTAAAAAATTAATTAATTAATTTATTTTTATTTTCATTTGGCAACATTTTTCACCTTTAATACTCTCTTTTGGACCTACTTTCCAGAGCCCCACCCTACTCTAGTTTTTCCTTATCTCTGGTGATTTCTCTCAGTCTCTATTGCAAGCTCCTGTTCTGAACCATTCCTGTAATGTTGATGTTTCTTTCTTAGATCCTGCATTATAAGCCTTCCGGTTTTCACTACACTCACTCCCACAGCTTCAACTCTCATGTCTATGCCAAAGACCCTCCACTTTGATGTCTGGCCTTGCCTGGATTCTGAGCTGTTAGACGCCTTTGTCTAACCAGCTCAGTCTTGATGTCCCAATCTGAACCTTTTGCCTTTTACTCCAAGCCTGTTTGCCTTTTTCTTCTCCTGTTTAGTGATGCTGCCGCCATATCTCTGTCTAGATCAGGGGTCGGCAACCTTTAAGACATAAAGAGCCACTTGGACCCGTTTTCGAAGGGAAAAAAAAACCTGGGAGCCGCAAAACCATTGCGACATTTAAAACAAATATAACACTGCATATATTGTTTCTTATCTTAATGCTATATATCCGATCGTGCAGTTAGCTGTCAATCTGAAGAAAAAAAGGACTTTTCCACTTAACAATGTAAAATATATTTTTTGCAAATTAATAGCTAATTAAAATATTTAATTTACCTGGTTAATGGGATTTTTGCTCCTGAATCTCAGTGCACAGTGTCTGCACATCAGGGCTGTAAGACGTTACCTTCATTTTCACACAGGCTTGCAAGTTGTCATCTGTGAGGAGTGATCGATGTTTGTTTTTAATATAGTTCATGTTGGAGAAGACCTGCTCACATACATATGTGGAGCTGAAGATCAACAGGACTCCAAATGCATACTTTTTCATGTTTATATAAGTGTTGGGGATGGCATTCCATGTTTCGAACACAAGTTTGTCCTGTTTGGGAAGGTTTTCAATATCACTCCATTTATGATTCTGAGCCAGAATGGCCTTCTGACGGGCAACATCCTCAAGAGTAGCAGCCAAGCATTTGAACTTGGACACCCATATATCTTTGTCGGCTATATCGGCCAGTTCCATCTCAAGATCAGGTTGACTTACATCTGCAAATGCAGTCATATTCAATAGAAATGGATCGATCGCCAGGGGAGTGACAGGGAAGGATAATGTGTTTTTTTCCTCTCTGAACTCAGAATTGTTTCCCAAACGAACTTTGCATTGTGGTGATTGCAGACTTCAAATATTCCAAATTTATCGTATGATGACTTTGTTTGAACTCTCTCTAAGAGAGAAAGTGAGACAGTGTACCTCTCTGTAAATCTTTGACAAACACTGTCAACTTGCACTTGAATGCCAAAACCTCCTCCAGCATGTGCAGGGCTGTGCCTCCTTTCCCCTGAAGGGTTGTATTTAGTGTGTTTAAATGTGGTGTCATGTCTACCATTAAATGTAATTTTTCCAGCCACTCTGGTTGTTCCAGCTCAGCAAAGGTGAGCTCTTTGCTGGACAGGAAAGTTTTTACATCTTCCAAAGATGCGACAAAGCATTTTAGCACCTCGCCTCTGGACAGCCACCGGACCTTGTTGTGGAGCAGGAGGTCAGAATATATGCTTTCCACCTCATCCAATAGCAAACGGAACTGGCAGGGGTTTAAACCCTCTGCCATTATCTTATTAACAATCTGAATGACCACATCCATCACTTTTGTGCATTCTGGGGGAAATGTTTGAGCACTCAATGCCTCTTGGTGCAGGATGCAATGAAATGAGAGCAGTGTTCTACCCAGAGCCTTCTGCAGTAGAGCCACAAAGCCCTTCTGTGCTCCTCTCATGCTCGGCGCCCCATCAGTAGCCACTGAGACCAGGTGGTTGGTGTTTATTTTTTCGGCTCTTAAATAGTCCAGAACAGCCTTACAGATATCCTCACCCCTTGTTTGGCCATATTCCGGAGAGTAGAGCAAGTCCCCGTGCAGCTCCGGGAAGACGACAGGGGCAGGGGGTCCGGAGCCACCAGCAGCACCGCATCCTTGCAGCGCAGCCGCACAGCCAGGATGTTGTGGATGCTGAACATGCGCGGGGCCGGGACTGGACGGGGGGGGGGGGGGGGGGGGGGGGGGGGGGGGGGGGGGGGGGGGGCGCGGAGAGGAGGAGAAGCGCCTCAGCGTGGGCGGTCCGCGCCCCCGGAGCAAACCGAAAGAGAGCGCCGGTGAGCACGGCTGCTCCCTCCCCACCCCGCCCCTGCGCCCGCCTCAACAAGTCACCTTTTTAAAAAAAAACAATTCATCAGGCCCCCAATATTTTGTAAACTAATTAGTGAGCCATGCATGCCATAAAAATAATTCATCAGGCCCCCCAATATTCTGTAAATTAAATTAAGTAAATTAAATTTAAAAATGTAAATAATAATTTAATTAATTTATTTATTTTTAAACAATTTTATATAATAGCCACAAATTTCCTACAGCGTACATCTTACAAAAGGACCTGTCTCCCATGCTTAACCAACAACAAAAATTAGTACTAGAGGTAAGTGATACAGCTCCCTGCCCGCCCCCTGCTGTCGGCCCTGCTGGGAGCCGCAGCAAAGGTTCAAAAGAGCCGCATGTGGCTCCGGAGCCGCAGGTTGCCGACCCCTGGTCTAGATCCAACATGTTTCCAAGTCTGGGAGATTCCAAGTTACAATCATGAATCTTTTCACTTCTCCTTATTCCTGCTACAAACACTAAGATTTCGTCTCAACATTATCTTTCACCTACAATAATACTTCAGTCTTCCCAAGTGCATTTCGGGTTTTACTGCCCTTTAATCTATCTATTCCCTATACTGTCACCAGAGGGAGCTTTCTACAATTTAAATCTGATCATGTAAGAAGATTTAAAACTCAGATGGCTTCCATTGCTTTAGGAATCAGTCCTAGGGATTGATTACAAGGTCCTTCATGACATAGTCTCAGCTATTTAGTCCAGGCTTCTCTCTACTGCTTATTCTTTTGTATTTGATTTTCCAGTAGTAATAAAATTAATTCACTTCCTTAAATAAAGTATGTATACTCACCCTAGCTGGTTTGGCTAAGTGGATAGAGCGTCGGCCTGTGGACTGAAAGGCACTAGGTTCAATTCTGGTCAAGGGCACAGGACCAGGTTGTGGTCTCAATCCCCAGTAGGGGGTGTGCAAGAGGCAGCCAATCAATGATTTTCATCATTGATGTTTCTATCTCTCTTTCTCTCTGAAATCAATAAAAATATATTATAAAAAAAGAAAAAAATTGTTTAAAAAAACACATGTGCACTCTCTTCTAAGCCTATTAATAAATGCGTGAATAAATCCTATTTGTTTTAATCAATTGAAAAATACACTCATTTTCTTCTTATGTGGGGAAAATTTGTTTACATTTACCTTTGATAACACATATATGATAAAGTAAAAATCTCCTGCAAATATCTTATTTATTTATTTATTTATTTCATCCCCACCCAAAACTATGTTTATTGATTTGAGAGAGAGGAAGTGGGAGGAGAGAGAGAGAGAATGAGAAATAGAGAGAGAGAGAGAGAGAGAGAGAGAGAGAGAGAGAGAAACATCAATGTGAAAGAAAAACATTGATTAGTTGTTTGCCATACATGCCCCAGCTGGGAGTGGAACATGCAACATTTTGGTGTTCCTTCAATATATCTCATCTGAAACACAACAATCCTCTAAAATAAGGGAATATTCCATCTATTTCTCCTAATTTCTCAAAACACTGACCACTATACTCCTTATAAAAGGCCTATACAATTGACATCAACAAACTTTAACTCTACAAGAAAGCACAAATATACTATAAAGTACAAAGAGCTCTACCTGATATAAATCTATTGATAGCCCAATGACATAATATCTACAATAAATATAAATTAATAACTTAATTAAAAGCAATTTTCTTACCTTCTTAACATTTAGAAGGACTTTTAGAAGTATGTTTTATGGGAAGAATCTTCTTAAATGCCATCCAGGGAACTATAGATTGAATTTTCTTTCAATAATTTTCCCCTAGACAAAAAAAAAAAAAGGTGGTTCAAGCTGTTACAAATATCATTAATTTACTAATAAGCCATCATGATACCTTGGGGAAGAAAAAACACTAATCTCAGGAAATAGGGATCCTGGACCCTGGTTCTAGATCTACCATGTTGTTTGATCATAAACTTCAGTGTGTGTGTGTGTGCTTAAATGTCAGAATGTTAAATAGATTTCACTCTGAGGACTAATTTTAACTGATGACAATTTCCTGAAGTTTTGCATAATTTCAAGGATACTATAGGCATTTGTGAGAAAAGGTGCTATGACTGGTTTAGAATACCTGCTATATACATAGATGAGGTATGTTGTATATTTATCAACCCATATGATAAAAGGAATTATGTTGTCAGTATTTGGTCTTCTGGTACATGTGCTATGTATATTCTTCTAAATAGGGATTCATAAAAATAAAAAAAAGAAGTCAAGAGCAAGTATATTCCTTTAATTAGTGTTGCAGTAGTTGCCACTTGAGTTTTTCAGAATAACTGGCAAGATCACCTCACCATTCTCCTAAACTTACAACTCTCAATAAGTCCACTGAAGAGAACTAGAAATGCATTTGTAGGAGTTTGAGGGAAGGCCAATAAGGTTGCTGTTTGGGGGATAATTCAGTCATAGTTAGAGTCATCATTTTCTTTTGTTTGTCCCATTCCTTGTAGGTCTAGAAAAAGATTTGCTTGGTTAAACCAGATATTATTGTCTTTCAATGACAGACTCACTCTTATTAAATGCATATGCATCTCATGCACAATAACATATATATAATTTATGTTGTTGGCAGACCTTCCAAGATAGGCTCTTCCCAGTATCAATGTATCTAGGAAATAAAATTATTACTGATCAGAAGTAAAGAATGAAATTGTAGTCTTGGATGTAGAATGTGTTGAAATAGCATTAAAAAAGGTCAAGTGGTGTGCTGGATACCTGGCTTAAGGGGCAATGAACTATAACCAGTAGGGGACCTGCTTTCTATTTTATCTTAGAATGTTGTCTGGCACATTTATATGACTGTGTTCTGAGTAGTAATATTCCCATGAATCATAATTTTGTTGTTTGTGGAACTTGGGGGAGGATAATATCTGGGCTGAAAGGTTGCCAAAACCCAGATCCATCTGCAGACTGTGCTCTTGCAAATGTGCTGTGTCGCACAGGATTTCAACATAAGGAAAAAATAATAAAGGCAATTTTAGAGTACAAACATCCCAAAATGGAAGCAATAGACTTACATGCTATGTTGTTTCCTTCTTTCTTCTTTTTATGGGATGTGAAATATTATGGAGAATGTGAGGCTGACCAAGGACTGTGTAATGTGTGGGGTTTGTAACTTATGAAAAGTCATTAATGGTAAGTCTTTTGGTTTCTATTTGAGATACTTTGCTTTGCAGAATCTTAGACAAACCAAAATGATGGAGTAACAGTGGGCTGGGATTCTGAAATGCCCATGTGGCAGAGACTACTGATTGCTCTTTACTAACCAGTTTCTCTTTTCTTTTTATTAATATAATCCTTCTCCTGCCAGTGTTAGTGGAACAGGAGGTGACCCAGACAGAGAACACATTTGATTGAGCTGTGGCCATGCAAATAAGTTTAAGCCAATGGAATATGAGCAGAAATATGTGTAATTTCTAGGTCACCTCTTTAAAGAATACTTTTGGTTGTATTGTGTTGTCTCTTCCCCTTTGTCTACTGGCTGGAAAATGATGACAACTGGAACAACCTTGAAGGCCATGTGAAACCAATGAGAAAGCCACCATGCAAGCTGTAGACACCTTTTAGGAAAGTAATGAGCTTCATTCTTAGTGTAACCTACTGTGTTTTGGGGTCTTTTGTCATAGCAGCTAACTAATACAGGACATGATACCTGGAACTGAGCTCCTACATAAGAAGAAGTAAAACTGTGCTTAGCAGTCCAACAGTAGGTTGTAAGCAACAAATACTGCAGGTTCTCATGATACCTAGTGTAGACTGTTGAAAAATAATTGGTGAAATTTAATCTATAATAACTTAGAAGACAGACTACATGCTTACTAAGTTTGTTGGCCTATGGTAACTACATGAAAAAATGTTTGATGTTTATTGGCTTCTTCTTGCTGGTTTTTGCAAAAGAGAGATGAAAGCAGACATGTTTAGCCAGTTTTGGAAGCAGAGCTGGAAAAGAATATAGATCTCCTAAAGCACATGTGTCAAACACAAGGCCGCGGGCCAAATCCGTCCCGCCAGGCCTTGCAATGTGGCCCGCACCGCGCTGTCATCACTGCACTCCGCTGCGTTTCCATCACAATGACAGTTTATGACTGTTCAGTAAATCATTCGGCCCGCGATTTAGGCTGGATTTTAGATTTTGGCCCCTTCTCTGATTGAGTTCGACACCCCTATCTAAAGGAAAGTCCCTCTGCCTATGAACTGCAGGTTAAATAGGGAATTCAAAGAATTGGAAATTAAGAAAATTTAGGAAATTTAGTGAAGATAATACTGTCATTCAGAGCTTTTCTCACAAACCTGTTAAGATACCATATCCAAACCAGAGAGAAAGGTAGCAAGGGTCTGACTAAAGGGCATTGCTTTCCCTCCCAATCTACTATTTTGAATGGCCTGAGGGTAGTAGTCATGCAATTAATACAGAGGTCCTACACACCTTTTTACCCTTGATGCTGACTGGGGAATGGTGACGACTAGGACAACGCTTAACATCATATGTAAGGGAAGGTAGAGTGAGTTCCTCCAGGCCTAGGTTATTTACATCCAGACTGCTCTGCAAGAGAATAAAAAACCTCAGTTTTACTCAGGTCACGGTGTTTTGGGGTTGTTTGAGGTCCTTTGTTAGAGTAGACTGTTTTTCTCCTCATGTTGCTCAAGTAACTCTGGTGTGCTCAAGGTAGTAATAACAGAATGAACTGTTGGGATGTTTCCACTAAACTATGAGGAAGTATGATAACATGTTAGCAGACCTCAGTGGAGACTATCTTGTGGTGGGACTGCTTGTGTCTGTCTTGAATAGTGTTAGATAAACAATGACTGAAGCTGGTATTATTCTGAATCTGGTATTATTAGCTTGATTACATTTTTTTCTGGTGAGACTTTCATTAAAGGCTTATATAACTTATTATTTCTTTTTAGGGCTGGAGGACATTCTGTGAAATCCCAATATGTATTTCTATGATTAGTCCAACCTCAAGCATTCTTGGAGAACCTCACACTGTAACAGAACAAATTAATGAAGGGATGACCTTTAATGAGCAGCAACAACAAATGGAATGAGATTCGCCAAATAATGGATGCTGTATGAATTCTACTATAATTATATTATAACAATATCTCTCAAATAAGGTTATATAAAGTAATTTAGCTATCATTTTATATTTGGAATAAGTGGAGAATGTACATTAATGTTATTTTAAAATAAATTATGGTTTATAATTAGAACCTGGCTCCTTGGACATCTATAAGATAACCTCTTGCCACATCCATATTTGGGGACACAGAGAGAGAGAGAGAGAGAGCTGACCCAAGAGAGTCTTACTTTTTTAACTTAGCCAAATTGTGGTACCAATTTCAAAGTATAATTTTAGTGAAGGAAGGGTCTATCATTGTTATTACTAACTGGTTAATTTTATGTGTGTGTGTGTGTGTGTGTGTGTGTGTGTGTGTATGGAAACTTGTTTGTGTAAGTATGATGCATGGTGAGGGATATACATATTCTTATACCCACAAACACATTAATATTCCTGAGACTATACTGTACTGGGTAGTTTTCAAATATACACTGACAAATGGATTAATAATAATTATAAGGATTAACCCAGAAAAGTATTATAGAATTGACACTCCAAGATGTTTTGAGATAGGCCATAATTATACATACCCATGGAGAAGATATAACAAAAGTGGAATTTGAGAGATATCAAAATAAAGATACTTTTCTTATTATTGAGAATTTTTTCTAGTTTGAATAACTGATTTCCAAGAGCTTGGATTATTATAATCACAATCAATAAGGTAGCTTTGAATATTGGTTATGAAGTCATGCCATATGAAATATTACCATGATCTACTTTTATTAGTATATACAGAGATCATGTTGGTGTCTGATGCACTGCTCAGAGAGGGGCTCATTGAATTGCTGTTGGCAGTAATTGTGTTGGCTGTGAGGCTCTAAGTTCCCTTCTCTCCCTCTCTCATAGTGAAGGACACGTGCTCACAAGACAGTAGGTGAGTGCTAAAGAGAAACTGGTTGGCTTTAGTGTTAGGTTTGAACTTTTTTGTATTCAGTTTATAAATTCAGGTTCTAACCCACTCAGTTAGCCTATCAGTCCACACACTAAGTAACTATTATGCTCTTGAATCTGGCACATATTGTTTTCCTGTAATAAAAATCTAGTTAATCTTGGAAATCAGACATAACATGAAAACATTACTTTGTTTATAGCTCTGTCCTAACAGTTTTCAAAGCCATATAATGACACAAAAGTAAAACCTTACTTTAAATATTTTCCTGTGGTAGGTCCCATATATATTATTTAATTTAATGCCTTGAAATTTAGAAAGATCATTTCAACAGTGAGTTCAAGAACCTCTTCTATTTTCTGTATTTGAGCTCACTGACATTTAAATGTTCTCAGTACTCCTGTAAAAAAAAAAAAATAAAATAAATTTTAAAAAGGAATAAAAACTTTTCTTTCCTATTTCATTTTTTCTTTCCATCTCCTTATAACTTTTGGTGAACCACCTGGCCTGTATCTGAGGTCCACTGAAGTGGTTTTATGTACATATATTTCAAGGGGAAGAGTTGGAAGTTTTGCAATCTACAATGCTAAGTCATATCATTAATTTAATAGATACAAAAGCAAGTTTTTTCACATGAAGAGTCTGTTATTTTTTATTTATATCAAATAACAATCTTAATAAAATTCTAGGTTTATAGTTCTACTAGAGGCCTGGTGCATGAAATTTATGCATGGGGGGAGGGGTTCTTCCTTGCACCCTCTCCAATCTGGGACATCCCTCTCACAATCCAGAACTGCTGAATCCTAACCACTCACCTGCCTGGCTGCCTGATTGCCCCTAACCATTCTGCCTGCCAAGCCTGATAGCCCCTAACCGCTCCCCTGCCAGCTTTATTGACACCTAACTGCTCCCCTGCCAACCCAATCACCCCCAACTGCCCTCCCCTGCTGACCTGGTGCCCCCCCACAACTATTTTCTTCTGTTCCACCCTTGAAACAGAACGATGTAGTTCTTCATAGGTGCCTCATAGGTTTTATATAAGCCAGTATCTTCTCAAAGCATGAAACAATCTTTTGTTCATCACTGAAATATTCTCCTCTGTTTGTGTAGCTCCAGAACTTATTTCTGCTTTACAATTGTCCACAATTCTCCATCATGGCCCTTTAGCCTTTATTGAAGACACTAACTTCATGTCTGTGGTCTGATTTTTTCCACTGAGAGTCATTAATCATTCATTCATCAGTATGAGTCTTTAACATTCATTTTGAAATTATAAACTTCTTATGGATAGGAAAAATGTTTGATATATTATTTGCCTCTTTGCATATTTTATATAGTTTATTTTTATATTTTTCTTAGTGATTTTAGGGCATGTGTCACATATCTTATCTTAGTAATTCCTCAATAAAATCTTTTGTGCAGTAAAGTTGGAGGATATTTACCACATTTTAGTTAAAGATGAGTTTAACTCTTAGAAGTAAGCTATCCAAAGTGATTTGGCTAATAAGTAGCACATGTGTGTTTTTTGAGTCTTTACCCAGCTGTATTATGAGAGATTGGACAGTTATCTATATCTTTCCTCATTTGATGCTTCAAGGATCAAAAAGGAAATAAAGAGAAAAGAAAATGAAAGAAAAGAAAAGAACTCTCAGTGAGTTATATTTCTGTGAGTGAACAATGTCTGAATATTATCTTAGGATCTCGGGAAACACCTGATTTCAAACTTTTCATCATGCTTCCACTTCATATTACACTGAAGATGAATCACCAGGCAACTTCTCAAAATTTTGCAAAGTATCTCAGTGCGTGTGTGGGAAAATGAATGTGAATGATAGAGGGGCATAAATCATATGAATTGTGAGGAAGTTAAATATTTTAGGTTTCTAAAGAGGTAGCTATTAATTATTGGGTTTCGGGGAAATGTTGACGGTGAGAACTTGAAACTGACACTGAATTTTGAAATCTGTGATTATAATGGGAATTGTAAAAGGGAATTTACATAGTTTCAACAAAGTTGGTAGTATTGTAGCAGGCTGGTTTTCCAGGAAAGCTGTTACAGTTTTGCTGACACTTTGATGTTCTGTGGGCTTAATTGAATACTTCTTGTGCTTACCCTCCTCAGAATCATAGTGTCATGCACAACTGGGCACATTAATGACAAGTATATTGGCTGTATCAGTAATAAATATTAGAATCAGATGACTCAGTGAGGGCCTAACTTCACTTATTACTGAATGAGTCACTTAACACTTAGGCCTGCTGTAATGATTTAAATTAATTTCTGCAAATAGTGCCTATTGCCTTTCAAGCTTTTTTTTTAGGTGATGCCAGTGCTTACAAGGATAAGTGACACAAAATTGCTGTCTTCTAGTGCCTCACTATTTAGTAGGAGAACAGGATTCATGCAAAATTCATTAAAATAGAAAGCACTGAGTGTTGGATTAAAATAGCAAAATGAATCCATATCATGTGTTTATACAGTCTAATCTATTAGCTACATATTCAACTGTTTGTAAAAAAACAAAACAAAAACAACCATTTGTTTTACTTTTCTTTTTTTAGTTGACATACAATATTGTATGAGTTTCAGGCGTATAACATAAGGATTCAATATTTACATATATTGTGAAATGGTTATACAGTAAGTCTAATTAACACCTGTCACCTTACATAACTACAAAAATATTTTTTCTTGTGATGAGAACTTTTAAGATTTAGCATACTCTTAGCAACTTCCATATTGAACTGTGAGAAAAACTCTTTCTGTAATGTTCAACTGGACTGTGAGCGGTTTCCCAGGTTTGGGGGGCTCTGGGGTGTATACATGAATCCTGCTCTCACTGTGGGGAGAGATGCAAACACACACACACACACACACACACACACACACACGGTGGGAAGGACAACAATGGGATCTGTGAAGCTGTGGAGGGGACACAGCGAAGGAGTGACCAGCTACTTCTGGGCATGAGGGATAAGTAAGGAGGAAAAGAGAGGCTCTGGAGAGAAGTAAGTTGTGATGGTGAAAGAGGAGCTCACTAGTGGATAAGGAATAGAGAGACATGCTGGGTGGAAGGACTGGCATGTGCCTTCCATTTTAGACCACCTTAACTGCGTGCTTAAAGGTAAAGCAACACCACTTTACATTTAGAACTTACTCAGCAAACATAGTCTAGATTTGACTTCTCAACTTTTTATAATTGCAGAAGTCAAATTATTTCACTCTCATTCCAGTGTGAAAACATAATTATATAGGCACTGGAAATGAAGCCGAAGTTAAGAATTGAAATAATATTTAAGGTAACATCTAGATACTGATTACTTTATAAAATGCTGAAGTTTTGGGTAACTATGAGGTACAAGGTGTGATGTTAACAGAGAACTGAATTTTATTGCTGTTTGGAAGTTTTATTTTAGAGCCAAAACTTTGTTTGAAACTCCCCTCTTCCTTTCTTCTTATTGCAATCTTTACACACTGTAATCTTTTCTGGAAATATTCATTAAATGGCACAATAAACCACTGACAGATGTTCTTACTCTGCTCTAAAAAGATATACTCCTTTTAAAAAAGAGAACATAAGACATGTTGAAATAATCTGAAAATGTGGTTATGATAGACCTTTTAAAGCAGAATGTAGATTATAAGGTTGGAAATGTAAGTCATAACAAGGGAAAAGACACAGAAGTAATACTTTAAATGATAATAATTATTAGTTGTTTTTAAAATGTTCAGCCTTACCTTCATTAAAGAGAGAGAGAGAGAGAGAGAGAGAGAGAGAGAGAGAGAGAGAGAGAGGAAAAGAGAGAAAAATTTAAATATCTTTATTATGTGGCCTTTCTTATTATTTCTAAGATTATTAATAATAATAGCATTTACTGAGTGTTTACTCTGTGCCACCCTACACCGGTTTCTGAGGTAGATTTTGTTATTATATTCATTTTACAGTTGAGGAGACTAAGGCCCAGAGAAGTAAGGCCCAGAGAAGTGAGGCCACAGGCCCAAAATCACTAGGCTGGCATGTGGAAGAATTGAATTTGGGCCCAGATTGCTCTGGGGTGCAAGCTAGTGGAGGCTCTGCCCTCTTGCAGCTGCACCATCAGGAACATGTAGACTCTTCATTGTGGGGGAATGAGGGAGAAGGGAGACAGAGGATCACAGGCTGGCTCTTCAGTGCTTCCTCTTAGCAATGACAAAAGCCACTTCTGCTGGTCAAGTGGTCCCTGCTGACTGCAAAAATGTGGGTAGTGTGAGGGTGCAAAAAATACTTAATGAGCAGCAAATGTCACTACCACAGATATTCTCGTATAAACTTCTTTGAAAGTTTTAAGTAACAGAAAGCCATTGAATAACATGAATTTCAAACATTAAGTCAGGAGAGAACCTATATTAGATAATCAGAATTTTTGGGCAACCTCAGCCTGCTCAACCTCTTTACCTCACCCCTTCCCTCTGATGTGGCATTCCTTTTTCTGGGTGGGGATTCAAGACTGTTATATTTACTTCTTGATTCTGTTTTCTGGCACTTTCTAGACTCCATGGGATATGTGAAGTCTTAGAATGACTGACATTCTCTCTCAGCTTTGCTCCAGGGGTTCTTCCCTTCTGAATGACTGAGATTTGGTCCTGCCTAATAAAAGGCCAACTGTCATGGTAAAGTGCTTGCCTTTTTGCTGAAAATCTAAAATACACACACACACACACACACACACACACACACACACACACACAAATAACCACACTAAAAACATATAACAAATCTATTTCCAAACAACAAGAAAACCCCATGAAATGCTACTTATTTGATCCCCCCCCCCCAATTGCATTCTCTCCATCCCTCCATTATATTCTGTGACCATTGGTTCTTCCAAGGAAGCTTTTACCCATTCATTGATCATTCATCCAGGCAAAAAATATTTATCAAGTTCTTTAAAAAAAAAAAAAAAAATATATATATATATATAATTGATTTCAGAGAGGAAGGAGAGAGAAATAGAAACATCAGTGATGAGAGAAAATCATTGATTGGCTGCCTCCTGCAGGCCCCCCAATGGGGACCACGCCTGAAACTTGGGCATGGGCCCTAACCAGGAATTGAACCATGTCCTCCTTGTTCATAGGTCCTTGCTCAACCACTGAGCCACATCAGTTGGGTTATTAAGTTCTTACAGGGTGTTCTTCTGTTAAATTAGTCTCATTTGTATCACTTTTTATCCTTAATTTCATTAAAGACTCTCTTGGAAATGAACATCTGGTGTTATTTCAGCCTCCACCACTTCCTCAGGGAATAAACAGCTTGCCCTGCAATGTGCCCAGCCCAGGGGATTTCCCTCAGGAACTTGGCCATGGTCAATACTCAACAGACATTCAGTCCCTAGAAATGCCGAGAGAAGAAAATGTCATATGAATCCCTAGTATTCGTTTGAGGTAGCAAACACAAGGCAGAATTCTTGATTTAAAATACCATTATTATGCAACCAAGGCAGGTCTGGTGAAAAGACGAGCCATAAAACTCACTTATAAATCTGAAATACTAGAGGTACAAGGGAGGTTAGACTAGACACTGACACTGGAAACATTTTTCTGTGAAAGGTACGCACAGCTAGAACAAATGCCATAATATAAACATACTGATGGTTTCAGGAATGGATTTGTTAACACTGTGGTGCTCTTGTCAGGCTAAAATGAGAATTCAACCACATCAACCTTGGGCATGCTATGACTTTTGTTTTTAGTTTGGTTTTTATTGGCCACTACAGTGTCAAAATGGTATAATAGAATTTTACACAGGCCTCAGGTTGGGGATTATTAGTGCTCACCCAAATTTGTGTGTGAAGGAGGATGGATTTGAGGGCCTTTGTGCTTTAAAATTTGTGGGGACAATGGTAAGATATGTACACATATAATACCTTAATAAAAAATGCAAAAATAAAATAAATAGATAAAATAAAATCTGTGGGGGAAACCACTTTCCCCAGATACTCCTCTGCCCCTCCTCACAGTGCCACTAATAGTATGCCATGTTCATTTAGTCGAAGCAACCTAAAATTTCACTAATTAGGTATTAATTTATGTTAACAAAAATCCTTTTTAAGATGCAATTACCTCAGAATGACAATTGCTAACTCACAGGTTCATGCAAATTTTCTTAACTCCTAGCAGAGATTATTGTCTTGGAAAGAAATGGAAGGAAAATTTGGAATTGGGTGGTGTTGGGGGTGGAGGTGTGTGGAGAGTAGAGACAGGAGGAAAAAAAACGGTAATTAAAAACATGTTTTTCCAATTACGAAAATCCTTCATGCAGTTCAGTGGAGTATAGGCTCTAGAGCTAGCCCACTTTCACCAGTCCTATAACCGAGCAAATCGCTTCACTCCCAATTACCTCAGTAATACAAGAATGATACTATTGCTTACATCGGAGGGTTTTGTTGTTGCTTGATTTAAATGACTTATTGCACGTAAAGAGTTTAGTATACAAGAAGCACTCAATAAATATTATCTATTTTGAATAATTTTGAAAATACAACAAAAAATGAGCCCAAAGTTCCATTGTATATCTCCAGAACATCATACCTTAAAGTGGACACTATTAACATTCAGTATATTTATATGCCACATGCTGGTATACATATAAATTGGGATTACATTGCAGTTACATTTTAGTGTTCTGATTTTTCTTCTTCAGATAATATTAACTTATGAGCACTTTGGTGAGGGCTTTATGGGGCATGGGGTCAGTAGATGTATATGAGTTTCCAGTCAGATATGAAAGGAGTTTCCAGTCTAGGGGTTCAGTATAAACAAAAGCACAAGGCAGGAAGCTCAGAAAGAAATAAGGACACTAAGGTGGGCCAGGAGGTTAAGGAAGTTGAAGGAGAGTTTGGGTCTGATTGTGGAAGAAGAACGCTTACCCTTTAGGCACTGAGAGTGTTGGCCGGGAGGAAGGTTTAGGGAGACCAGTTAGCAGTGAGTTGTAATAATCCAGGGCAGGAGGGCTGGATTCCAGGCTGAAATGAGGCCTGTCCTATTTCTTTTGAAATAAAGAGGAAGCTATGGATGTGAGAGGCAGTGTGTGAATGATTTGACAAAGATTAGATAAAGGGCTGTTGGAGGCAAAGAAAAGAGATAAAGACTGAGAATTCTAAAAAATATGACTGGGAAGGTATTATATTACTCAGACCTCTGAGAAGAGACATTTAGGAGATTAATGAAGAGTAGTAAATAGAAATTGGATTATAAGATTAACAACACATGACTAAGGAGTTCAGGAAATGAGTATGGACAACTCTTGTAAAGGTTTGACATCAAAAATGATATAACATGGAATGGTAATGTAAAAAAAGAAAATGGAGTAAGTTTTTGTTTTGTTTGCTCCTGGTTTATTTATTTTCTTAGGGATAAGAAAGAGTTTCATTTCATGCAAAGGGAACACACAGTGATGAAGAGGAAGACGAAATAGGGTATGGAAAGAAAAGGAACAGCAGGTGGAAGAGTCCACTTTGGAAAGGAAGAGATTTCTACATTTGCACCTTCTACTGAAAAAGAGAGACGAAGAGAAGATGAGGGATGGGGGCAGTAGTTGGAGAGATATTGCCGTGGAAGGAACTGAAGGAGATCAGGTCATTGGCTAAAGGCAGAAGGCAATGTAGGATTGGAGATGTTCATAGAATGAAAAGATTTTGAGTAACCATTGGGAAAGACAGACTAAGGTTGAGAATTAAAAAAGAAAACTATAATGTAGAACTTTGAGGCTTATTTTATTCAACTAAAGGAGCACATATGCCAATTCTGAGCAAGAGTCAAAATTAGATCAATATGCTATACAAATGCTTGAGTTACGTAAGCCTAATGATTGTTGCAGACATCCTTCATTGCAGCAGTAAGGGGAAATGTAAATTGTTACTGAAGTTATATGTTAATTAAGTCCTTCTTAAAATTCTTGCTTGAATGATGTCTACAGGAAGAAGAGTAGCTTCTATGTCTATCTTAGGAGTCAATTATACAGAGTTCTTCTTCCATTTGCCTCAGACTTTTCAGTCTACAAAATATGTTCACTCAAATTATCTCACATGCTAAAAGGACCGGAAGGGATAGAAATCTTGAACATAAATCATAGTGCAAAAATATTTTCAAAGAAAGGGAAGAGTCTCTTCATGCTGAGTAACTACTATTTCCAGAAATGATGTACAGGAAAGAGAATTAATACTCAAGGGCAACTCAGAATTTCTCTAAATCCTTGCTAAAGAAGCCTTCTTCAGTGAGGCACATGCTCTTGAGGTTTGGTTATTTGCCAGTAGATATAATATTTCCTTCTTCTTGAATTTATGCAGGCTGTCCAGAAGTCTCTGAGGTTCTTGAAATTTCAATTGGGGCTTTCAGACAGTACGGCAATAATGTTTCTTAGACAGTTTTGTTCTTTTTTCTAGGAACAGTGATGAGTTTTTTATAGATTAGGACAAATTTCTGTATAAGCATTATGTTTGACATTTGAATAGGTTATTGGTGCTTATGATTAACTGGAATCACTAATCACTCCCAGGATTCTGAAGGATTACCTTTAGTCTTAACACAATTGTCAAAAATGAGTCAACATCCTTGTGGAGGGCTCCCTAAGGCCTTCTACACTAGATTATAATGCCTCTCTTTTTACTCTTTCACACTTGAAACCTAGGAATGTGGCTTGTTGGATTTTCCTTATGTATAAGTTATTTATAATAATCACTTTCTGTTTTATATCCTTTATAGTTTTATATATTTTACTTGCTCCTCATATATTCCTATGAACTATACAGGGAAGTGCAATTCCATTTTTCAACATGCAAGCAAACATGTAGTGAGATGATTTGCCTGAGTTCTCACTACTAATCAGTGTGGAAGTCAGGATTTGAATCCACATCATTTGATATCCACTCTTAACCTTTTAATCTGACATTTTTATACCATTTGTCATGTGACTCTATTAATAGTGGAAACTAATTTTATTTTAATAGATGGAATAATTTACATTTTTTTTCCTATTTATAAAATGGTTTACTACTGGCAACATCATGTGGTTCTACCCAATATAGGTAGCCAAGTCCTTTGTGGAGTGAATGTCAACTTTAGAGTCAGAAGAACCTACGCTAGAAGCCCATCTGTCCCAGGTAAGAATTATTGTTTTGATAACATTATTTAAGCTCCTTAAGCCTTTGTTTCCTTATCTTAAAAAAAAAAAAAAAAAAGGTTGACAGTGCTACCTACTTTGCAGGTTCTTATGAAGATTACATAGTACAATATTTGCAAAAAACAAAAACAAAAACAAAAACACCCCACACCTGTTTTAGTATATTGTAAATTCTAAGTTATAAATAAGTCACAGAAAATATTATTGATAATAAGAGTTTAAAAGTAGCACTTTGGAAAATAAAATGATCATTTTAATTATTTATGGCGTGTTTAGCATTGTACTCTAAGATAAGAACTAACTTGTCATTATTTTTTAGTATTGGTGTGCTTTTAATCCATAGATTACTTGGGTATGTGTGGAAGAAAGGGGTATTAGTAATGATTTTACTTCTTTTTCATATATACATTTTCTTATTTTCCATAATAAGCAAATATAGATTCTTTATTTAATCTATAGAGATAAGTAATATATTTGTCATTGAAAATCTTACAAAAGATGCTATGAATAGGTATCCACTGTCATGTCACTAAAAGCCTTGTGTTATTTATTATTAAAGAAACTAACAATCAAAAGAACTCACACAGAAACAATAAAATAAGTTTTTATGAAAAAAAATTTTTACATGTGATAAAGAAAACCATAACTGAAATTTAATCAGTTATGGTTTTCTTTAAATGATTAATAGCTCTTGACCTGTTATGAGTGCTTCACTGTGCATGGCACAGGCCCAAAGAATATGTATTTTTTTCTCCCATAATGTAAGTTAAAGTAAAAACATTATCTAATCATTGTTTTAAGGCTGAGTTAAGTGGTATTTATCATTTATGGTCAATATTGTGAATTAAAAAATATTTTTAGATGGTGCCTTGCAGTGGAGTTTAAGTTCTGGTTCTGTCCTAATTAGTTGTATAACCTTAGGCAGGTGACTAACAATGAGCTTCACTTTTCTCATCTATTAATGAAATACAGTGGTTTCTAAAATACAGGATCATTGTGAGAATTAAATGAGGCAAGATAAAGAACATGCCTAGAACATAACCAGGAGACAGATGAGATTAAAAAATGTTACCCCTTTCATTAAAAAAATATTTTATTTATAGGTTATATGGTTTTCAAAGATTTGTAATGTTTCTAATTCTGCTTTTAGGAATTTCTTAGAATTGTATTTTTTTTCTTCTGTGGAAATGTATAACTAAGCTTACATAAATCAAATGGGTTATACAATTTAATTCCATAAATTTACTTTTCTAGAGGTGATATCATTGTAATTAGCTAGTTATTAATAATAGAAAAGGAGCAAAGGGGGAAGCCAGACATTATGGGCATGTCATTTGGGCAGCTTCATCAGGAGGTTACAATTTCACACTCCCCAGGAAATCATCAGCCCACTCCCTGCAGAATACTGGGGATAGAAACTGGACAAAGAGGAAAATGGGTGCATGTGCAATGAGTTGGGGTGACATAGAGTAAGTACTTTCCTGTCAGTCACATATGGGAAGAGATTATTGGCCAGAGTGGGCATGGGTACTGCAAACCCATGAAAATCTGGGAATACATACCCGAGACAAAGTAGTTCTCTCTCTCTTCCTACCCCCCTTCTTTGCTCTTGGCTGAATGAATGCCTATGTAAATCAAAATGCAAATGAAAGGTTGAGGCTAGAATACACATTTGGGAGCCATTAGCATATAGATGGTGTAGAATGTTCCTTCTACATGAAGGAACTAAGTTCCTTCTACATGAAGGTTACTAAGATGTAAAGAAGAGTTCCAGGACTTAGTGCTAAGGCACTCCCTATACTCAGAGATTGATTGGGTTGGAGGTAGGGGGAGGATCAAAGCCAATAGAGACCAAGAGGGTGACAAATGAAGAAGATTGGAAGATCTGGAAGGAAATAAAAGAAGCTTAGAGATGTGATGCCAAAAAGTGAATGCTATTAGAAGGCAAAAGCAATCCCTTCTTTGTTTTTATCTTTTCTCCAATAAAATTATTTTTCAGTTATTACATTATTTCTCAAAGTTAATTTCTCTACATTGAGACTACTCATAGTTAATTGAGAGAAAACTGTCAAGTAATTAATCTGCTATTATATATAATAATTATAATCCTTTCATTAGCTGTTTTCCCCAATACCATTTATTGAGATACCTAGTATCGAGCCCGCAACCAGGGCATGTGCCCTGACTGGAAATGAATTGTGACTTCCTGGTTCATCACCGAAGCTCAACCACTGAGCCATGCTGGCTAAATAAACATAAATTTTCATAGTTAATTTTATCTGTTCTCTTGTTAACTGTAGTGTTGCACCTCAGTGCTTGAGTTTGGTTAAGAAATAATTCAGAGCCAAGAACTCTAGCACAAGGAGCTTATTTAGAAAGTCATAGAAGTAGAATAAATGAGCCAGCTGGGCTGTGCGGACTTAGGAAACAAGTTACAGGGGCAAAGGAAGGGCCCTTTGAGCTTTGGAGAAAGAAAGCGAAGGTTACCTAATCTAAGGAAAGAGGGGGAAAGAGGCAGGTGTGCTCTAGAGAGAGCATGTTCCTACACTGGGTCCTTAGTTTTGAGGGTGTTTATCTGTTTCCCACAGGCATGAATTCTAGAGAAGGTCTCAGGAGGAGAATCTCAATGGAATATTCATCAGCTTTCCAAGTGTATCTCTCCAGGGTCATGGACTCTATTTTTTGGTTAGTGCTAGGGCAGGAGTCAGTCATTGCATGTAGTCCTGATGTCAACCATGGCATCACTTTGTCTGGGTTTGCTGCTTTTCTGGTGTGGAGCTGAAATACAACTGAGGCCTAGATGTTACCTCTGATTGTGGTTAAAAGACTGAGACTTTGTTCCTAAGATTATTTGATGAGCATCATAACCTTGTTTTCCTGCAGACTTAATGCTTAAAGGAATGGCAGTGCAAAGGCTTGTGTGAGAGCTGTATGAGGCTATTCTCCAGCCCCCTTTCTCCTCCTCTAAGGCAGTCTAAATCGCAGGACAAACTACATGCTAGGGGAGGAAAGGTCAACCTGGGGGCCATGGACTCTAATAGTTATTTTCTCTAGTTTTTCCCATTGCTAGGCACCTGGGACTTTTAGCTATTATGACATTCCGTACCTGGCCTATCGTTCCTGCTCTGCTCACGCCTACTCTATCACTCTAATATCATGACATTATTTAGCGATGTATTTGAAGTCACAGTCACTTTGGCCACTGGTAAAATGCGTATTATTTGCTTCTCTCAGAAGAAACTGTTCTTTCAATTTACAATAGATATCACACTATGTTTCAACATTGTTCTCTTGGACCATGAAGAAAATACTATACTCTCTGGTATTATGAAAAATCATATACAATTCTGAAAGTCAGCTTTTTCTGGAACTTATTTTTTACTGGTCCAGGCAGAGTTGATCATTGCATATAGAATGCTTTAATTTTAGAAAAATTTAAAACCAATTTTTATTAGCTTTAAGATATTAGCAAATTGGTTTCTCATATAATTATTATTTTTGAAACACGTAGAACAAAGTGTTCTAAATTTGTACCTTAGTGATAATTTCAGCTTGAAAATGTAGAAAATGAAAGCCTAATAACCTGATTTTTATCACCATACATTGAAATAATCTCTCTCCTTTCCTTTCTCTGTTACTCTCCTCTTTCTTTCTCTTCTGTTTCACAAAGATTTTAAGTGGCATACAAAGATACAAAGAAATAGTTAAAATAAATATAAGACCAGTAAGAAATATGAGGCAAAAGAAAATACAAAAGATAAAAAAGTAAAAGGGAATTTGGATGAGGTTAAGTACCCGAATTCTAGCCACAATTTCCACATATTTGTGAGAGGCAGGTTCTGAATGTGAACCCCAGACTTCTAAGTGCCAATATGCGGAAGAAAATGCAGTAAGTTTTTCTAAAAGGAAAACCAAGCCAGTCACCTAGGATAATAATTTTTCCTGACGGTGCAACCAGAAAGGCTTTTTCTACCCCTAGCCCCCATACAGGGGATATTATGTAGTATAATGAACAGAGTATTTCACAACATTCTCAATTAACATAAGGATCATTCTCATACAGGCATATGGCATTAAGCCAAAGTACAACTCAGGGAAAGCAATTCAGGTCCATGGAGGTGAGGCATGGGAGGAGGGCTTATCATATAACATGGTCAAGGTGAAGTACTCCAAAAGGATCTATTGTCACTTAGATTACACAATATGTAGATGAATGGCAAGTTTTATATCCTTTAGGGCATTGGTTTTCAAATTATGTTTCATCTGTTAGTGGATAGTAAAATTAATCCAGTGGGTGGTAACTAACTTTTAAAGAGGAAAAAAAAAAAGAACAGAAGAGTATGGAATAGAAAAATCAGTGTCTTGAGAAATGTTTTTTTGTTTCTCTCAAATGTGTTACTAAGTCATGATGCAAAATATATTTCTTACTGTGAATCTAGTTAAAAGGTTTGAAAACCCCTGCACTGAGGCAATTCTCAAAGACTATCTCCCTTGCCTAATTTTACAGAAGGTATTGCTTGGCTGTAACTAAGATTATATCCTTTGGCAAGCACCAAAGAACCGCAGTTTCGATTTTAACCACCAACTGGGAGCTAGGAGTGGGGTGCAGAGGTGGGGGGTGCAGAGGGAAACATTGAAATATACTTGGAAAAATGGAGCCACTGACAAATCCTTCACGATGCTAAAATGATAGTGAACTGAGACAGAATGCACAAGGGGAGCAAGAGGCTCTCTGGAGACAAAAGAACACCCCATATAACTAAATGCACAGCTTCCTATGAAGCCCCAGTTTTAAATTGAAAGTCACCCATCCAACATAATAATTTGGTCCTTTCTGTAGGTGGTAAGTATACTGCAGTTCTGGTGATATATTATAAATTGGCTCCATAATTGTGATAAAATTACAGCATTTACCTTATTACAGCATTTACTATAACATTAAAAGTATCCTTGGTTTCTACAAGTTATGTCTCCCTAATGCTGAAGACTTTCAATTCTTTAAAGTTTGAATAGATTTCACTAACTAATATTGGAAAATTTAATCTTTCACTCTCACAAGCTTCATAAGTGATTTCCTAAGTATTGAAGTGCCACCATTAGAAATGCCTCAGAAAATATGGCTCCATACATGATCATACCTACATTTCATTTGCCCCATAATTAAACCTAGGAAGAATCATATATGGGGAGGTTATAACTGTGCAGGTCTTATGAATTTTCTACTTTTTAAGAAAAGTACACTTGGTTATTGTGAATTGTCTTTTCACTGGTCTAGCCTTATCCACCATTTGTAGACTCCCTGAGGTCAGCAACAAGATATTATACTTTTAAAAAGAGTGTTTTGACTAAAACTCAATGATGAAAGAATTTTTTAGCTTACTTTTTTCTTCTTACAATTTGTATAATTTAAAGCAATATAGAAGTGAATTTTTTTTATTTATAATCAACCTTTATTTAAAAACATGTAATGTGTAAGCATGACTCTTACCCCAATTTTACCACTGGGACTGGAGTGAAGTTGAGAGGTTATACCTTCTAGTGTCTACCTCCAAGAATGATTGCATTTTAGCAATTCCAGGGATATGTCCATCTTCTACATTTTTCAAAATCTCCAGGGAAAATGTTACAACTTGCCTTAACAATTTTCTCTGGTGCATAATATCTCTTGTTTTACTCATAATCCAAATCTCAGGTGAGAGGGAAATAAAACCTAATTTCCCAGCTTCTCAGTAAATGCTCTTACCCAGTTGTGGTTATAAAACAACCACAAAAATAAGTAGATGAGGAAAAAAGATATTCTTATAACAAAATTTTCTAATATCTAGTCAACTATTCACCTGTTTCAAGCAATAATTATTTAAAAAATAATGTGGTATAATGAAAAAAAAGAGTGAGTTTATTAGTGTATAATTTATGTATGGTGGAATTTACTCTTTTTATGCGTATAGTTCTAATAAATTTTGAAAAATGTATGCTGTGTTGTGTAACTATCATAGATACCAAGCTATAGAACCCTCTGACAACAGGAATATTGCCTTTTTAATTATTCCTCTTTAGGCAGTCCTGGTCCTTAGCAACCACGGATCTGTTTTAGTCCATATTATACTTTCGCTTCTTTCAAAATGCATTCAAATGGAATCATATAATATGTAATGTTGAGTTTCTTTTTACTTACATAATGCTTTGAGACTCATCCATGTTATTACAGGTATTGGTAGTTTCTTTTTAATGCTGAGTTGTATTCCATATAAAACTTATCCATTCACCAGTGGATGGACATTTGTGTTTCTTTTCAGTATTTAGTGATAGTAACTAAAGTTATTATCAACACTTATGTTTGTGGGAACATATATCTTCATTTCTCTGGGGGGCGGAGGGGGATGCCTAGTTGGGGTGTTGTCAGCCAAATAGTAAAAATATATTTAAATGGCAAGTTCTTCTTGACTAAAGTCAGCCATTGACTATTTTTGGCAAAGGACCAATGCAGATATGGAAGAAATTGGGTACATATAAATGAAAAACACTAATCAGCCATTAATCCCAATGAAACTGTTTCCAGAAAACACAGGAAAATTGACTAAAACCTCCTTAGTTACCGTGGTTACTCTGAATTAGTTACTAATAAACAGTGAAATGGCTCAAAGGCAGCAGAAAGCAAGTTAGAGAAGCAACCGAAATTGTGCTAAATTCATAAACTAGAAAATAAATATCTAGAAAAGTAAGGATTAACTATATTGTTGGCAAATCATGCAGGATGCTTGCTTTTATCATCTTCATACTTAGAGTTAGAAAATTAATATTTTAAAGATTCTGATGTTAAGTTAAAGGAGTTAAATTCATGTGAAAGGAACATAAAAGTGACCTAGATTATTCTTTTTGAAAATGTGAACTGAAAAATCAATTTTGTATTTATTGTGTTAAATTTGAGCCACTTGAATAGAGACATGTCAACAAATGCTGTCAGATTGAAATGCTGCTTGATCTTCACTTGTTTCAATGTATTGCCACAAACAAGAATCCAGCCACAATAAGAAATTCACATTTAAATCAAATACTTTCTGTCAAAATTTCCAAAGTGTCTTTCTTTTGTGGTTTTATATCAGTAAGATTTCTGTTAATCATTTTGACCAAGACTCAAAACTCCATTAACTCAATCAAAAACTATTTTATATCTTTAGTGTTTAGATAATTTTTCCAACTAAGTCAATTGTCCAAAACCAGTTTGAAGAAATATTGTTCACTGTAAAAATCAGAATTCACTAATGCAAAAATTATGTGAATGATAATTAGCTTTACTCTTCTTTAACAATCAATGTGATATGGGGATTTACTCACACAGAAAACTCTCCTGCTATATAACATTTGTAAATGATGGACTTGTCAAATCATGCATTAAATTGTGCACTGTAGCCCATTCACTTACTCATGGCCATTGTGTTTTAAAGACAGATTACAGGGTTATGGAAGAGGAAATCAGATCATACTTGGGAGACAATATTAAATTATCATACATAGAGTCATCGAATGGTGTTTGCTGGGCCAGCGTATGGGTTATGAAGGCCTTTCATTCGGCTAAGAAAGACCTAGTGCCAATACTCAAATACACATGAAAGTTTATTTAGAAAGTCAAAGGGGTAGAAGTGAGCTGTGGAGGAAGTGGCCAGCTGGGCTGGGTAGACTCAGGAAACACGTTACAGTGGCAAAAAAGGGCCCTGTGTGATTTTCTCCATTACTGTTCAGCTGTTTGGTTAACTGTGTTAAATATTGGCATTAGCCAAGGATTTTATTTTCTACTGATACTTAAATTTAGTTAAAAGAGGGGTGGTGGGTGGCAAAGAAGATGGCCTGTTAGTGAGAAAATGGTGGGATTTATGGATATCTTGATAAGGTTAAAATTTTTAAGAAAATAATTTCAGTGGAGTCATGTATTTCTAATAATGCAGGGAAGAATTAAGTAACATGATATAAATTCAGAAACAGGGTCTATGAGGTTCAAAAATTTTCAACAGTAAGTTAGAAGGGCTGGAAGTGGTGATTGGAGAATTAAGTGCTTGACATAGAGATTTTGAAGGTGGAAAAATCTGTGCTGATGAAACACAGGACTGAGATATAACTATAGTGTGTGGGACCATGCATTAGAGATGGTATTATTAAGGAAACTAGGTGAATAATCTGGTGAATGTTTAAGTAATCATGAATGATGACAGCAGTTTCAGAGAAAGGGGGGATGATAAAAGCCTTAGTAGATAACAGCAAACAGGAGAATAATAAGGTGGTTTACGTAGGAGGCTTACTCATCAAGGGAGCAGAATGTGTGCTCCATCCTCCTCCACCCTCAAGATGACATCTGCACCACCACTGAGAAATAAATTCAAGCTCTTTAACTTTTGTAATGGCTTACCAGACTCTGCATGATCTGTTTCTCATTATCTAAGATGCCATCTTTTTATTTTTTAAATTTGTCTTTATTATTGAAAGTATTACAGATGACCCAATTTTTCAATATATTTCTGTATATTACCCACAATCCAGTCACAATGGCCTTCTCTCAGTTCCA
Organism: Pipistrellus kuhlii; assembly: GCF_014108245.1. NCBI lineage: Eukaryota > Metazoa > Chordata > Mammalia > Chiroptera > Vespertilionidae > Pipistrellus > Pipistrellus kuhlii. The sequence continues at coordinate 45,827,835 of NW_023425551.1, forward strand.
TGAGGAAGTCAAGCTCTTCTATCTCGTGGCCTTGGCACATGCTATTTCCTGTGCCTTTAACACTTTTACATGGCCAGGCCCTTCTCAGCCTCAGCTTAAATACTGTTTCTGTTCCCTGACCTCACAAATTAAGGTATTCCTTCTTATAATACTTGATTCCTTTTCTTTGTGGCATTTATCAAAATTTAAAGTGTATCCTACATAATAAAAGCCTAATATGCTAAGTGTCTGGTTGACTGGTTGATCGTTCAACCTATCAAAGCATAATATGCTAATGATATGCTAAGGCTGCTCAACTGCTTGCTATGATCTGCACTGACCACCAGGGGCCAGGCACTTTGACCGGTAGGTTAACTTGCAGCTGGGATCTGGCCAATTGAGACTGAGCAAGATGGGCCAAACATGCCTGGAGCCCTCCCGTGGTCCCTCCCCAGCTGGCCAACCTCCCGCATCCCTCCCAGCCCTGATCATGCACCAGTGGTCCCTTAGCCTGGCCTGCACCCTCTCACAATCCAAGAACCCTCGGGGGATGCCAGAGAGCCAGTTTGGGCCAGGCTGAGGGACCCCATTGCTGCACGAATTTGTGCACCCAGCCTCTAGTATTATATAATTGGCTTACTTTTCATTATTTATATCAGCTCCATGAAAGTAGGATTGTTTCCCCTTTTACTGTATTTATAGAAGTTGATCAAGGGTTGGGCATATAGCAGGCAGCTTGGCAGAGGAGTACAGCTAATGGTTAGGGGCACAGGCTCTGAGATTAGGTAGCCTGAGTTCAAATCCCAGCCCCAGCAGCGCTGGGAAGATTACCTTGCCTCTCAGAGACGTTGTCCTTCCTTACCCAATTTGTAAAATAAAGAAAGTAGTATTTATCTCATAGAGTAGACATGAGGATTAGAAATATATGCAATTGCAATACCTACCACAAACTAAGTGCTCCATAATTGTTTGCTAAAGGATGCAGTAAACAAACATTCAATGATCAAACTTTCTGTTGTGTAAAAATCTGTGATAGAAAAAAAGCTCTTTTAGTTGCATAACTACATCATCTCTAACATTAAGTAATCAAATCTCCCTAATGTTCAGTTTCTTCAACTACAGAATAAGAAAGTTGGGTATTGTGATTTCTGGTGGTTGTTTTTTTTTTTTTTTTTTTTTTTTTTTTTTTTTTTTTTTTTTTTGTGTGTGTGTGTGTGTGTGTGTGTGTGTGTGTGTGTGTGTCTTGTTTTGTTTTGCTTTGTTTTTTCCTGGTTCTAAAATCCTCAGTTATATGATTGTGAAATAGGTTTTGTTTTCTTCCTTTGTCATTAAAGTAGTCATGCTCAATTACTTAAAACAGTGAGGCTTTTTGTTTGTTTTAAAGTATTAGGAGTAGTGGAATCATCCTGGAAGGTTTTTTTTAATGACAATTTCCCCCCCTCCTTTGCCTCTGATTCTGGCTATGTGGGCAGGTGGTGTTGTGGTTTAAACACTTCAGCAGGTAAATTATATCTCCTCTGAGGTCTCCCACTGATCACCTTCTGCTACCTGTCCTATTGAGACCCACTGCATTAGCAGGTGCCATGGAAGAAGAGATGTTTAGCATCATTGCTTGCATATGAGCCAAACATAACAGGTTTTCCTTTTTGGACAATGTGATGACCATGACCATGTACCGTTTATTCTCCCTAATCAGAACTGCAATGAATGTCACTGTCCTGAAAATGATTCTGGTCACAACTCTGCAACTACAGTACATCACTCTAATCCTTAGAACTTCTGGATCGAGTGACATTTTATTATCACAAATCTACCTTTTAAAAAAATTACATTATGATAGCATAACTTTATTAATCACTTAAATTTCCTTGTATTTTATTTCAGTAAAATTCCCTTTAGATCTTTAAAAGGTATTTTATTTTTGAAATATGTTGCAATCAAATCTCAATGAAAATTCACAACAAATCTAGGTTCCAAGTATACATTTTTGAATAAATGGCTTATCCTGCTTCATATATGATCTGCTTCAGCTGTTTTCATTTACTTCCCAACCAAATGGAGAAAAGGAGGAGGCAGATTCCTAAGCAGCAGGAGATGTGGCATTGGGTCAGATGTAGAGGTGCTTGGCCTTAGTAACCACCAAGCCTTGGGGCCAGGAAAGTCATCAAGGCGTTTAGCTCCCTTGATGGTGGTAACTGATTGTTGGCTTAGATGGTGGTTACAATCTGGCTCACTTCATGGCACTTACTCTGCTTAGACCGATATTCTGTGAAGCTCCTGTTTTCTACAGTTGCAGCCAGGGAATCTGCTGTAGCTCTGGGCAGACTACTCTACAAAAGCCAGCCTAGCATTTGTGGCAGCATGGATGGACCTAGGGGGTATTATGCTAAGTGAAAAAGTCAGTCAGAGAAAGACAAACACCATATGATTTCACTTAGATGTGGAATCTAAAGAATAATATAAACCGACAAATAAAACAGAAACAGATTCATAGATACAGAGAACAGACTGATAGTTTCTGAAGGGGAGGAAGGTGGGTCAAAAAAAAAAGAAGGAATTAAGAAGTACAAATTGGTAATTATAGAATAGTCACAGGGATGTTAAGTGCAGCATGGGGAATATAGTCAATAATATTGTAATAACTATGTATGGTGCCAGGTGGGTACTGGAATTATCGAAGGGAACACTTTGCAAAGTATATGAGTGTCTAACTGCTATGCTACATACCTGAAACTAACGCAAAATGATAGTAAATGTAAATTGTAATGGGAAAATAATGTTTTTTTTAAGGGACACATTCAATAGAAAACTCTGAAACCTAGTCTTACTTGCATTCTATTTTTCTTATAGTGTTACATTTTCAATTATAATCTATTTTGTTTGGTGAAATTTCCACTTTAATCAGCACCTGTCCAAAAAGCTTTCAGGATTATTTCTAATTTGTACCTGAGAAAGCCAGCTCCTGTTTGCAAGGGGTTTGACTAGAACGTCTTTCTAGATTGAGGAATTTTTTTGCACATTTTTGTCTACTCTTGCTGTTGCAGATGTAATTGCAGCTCTAGGAACCTCATCTCAACATTCTCTTAACAAAAAACCTCTGTGTTTCTGATGTCACTGAATATTTGAAATAGAAATAAAAAAAGTTCTATGAAACTTTGAATAGAAAACCCAAATTGGCTGTCCATTCCTTAGTGCTGAAAAAGCTCAGGCGATGGTGCTAAATCAGGGCCATCCAGTGACATAGCAAATAACAACCCATCTGAGTAAGTACAAAGGTCAGTATGTCTGCACCAATTATTAACCTGAGTTGAATCACCAACCTAACCCTTTATTTCCAAATAGACTTGTAGATGTTATTATATTGTTTTATAGTTTTCTCAATATTGAGACTTCCAGTTCTTCTGTTTGGAATTTATCAGTTAGATTTAGATAGCACATGAACTAGAATATTAATAAAATGACCAAGTATTGACTAAAAAATAGTCTATAATCATTCTAGCTCTAGTATCTTTCAGTTCCTGATTAGCAAGGCAAAAGCTTAGAAATATTGACTCAGTGAAACAAAAAATACATAGAGTATACTGCATACTATGCTGAGACAAACAAACAAACAAACCCTAGTATCCTGGGCATAGGTATAGGAGCAATTACCATAATAGAAAAAGACACAGTGTATATAGGTAAAGAAATGCCTGTAGTGTAGACTTCTCATTTTGTATAGTAATGTGCAATTGTCAAATAGTGTACATCTTTGGGTAACTTTAGTAGAAAGACACCATCCTTTGTCATTCAGCTTATAGTTAGAGGCTAAAATTCTATAAACAAAAGAGAATCCCATTGGTATTAGGCCATTTTTGGCCACTTCTACTTGATACTATGAAAACAGAAGGGATTAAAATGAATTTGCATGGTGTTTACTAGCAAATGCCAAGTAGCAGTAATTTTAATCACATTCATTTTCAGACATGTTGTTAATATTATGCAATGATTTCAAAGCACACATCAAAGAGTCCTTCATTAATCTATACAAATGCTGTACATAAAAATTTCTTGCACTTAATAAGCCACATTGCAAGATCAACTTGGAATTTTCTTGTGCTAAAAATATTAGATAAATACTCAGTTCCAAAGATCTCAGCAGAGTATGTGTATTTTGACAAAACAAAAATACAATAATGCCAAAGCAAACATATTTGGGGGTTCTCATGAGGTCTGCTTTCTGATTCCTGTCCTAAATAGAGGGTTGTCCTGAGGATGCCTTAAGAAGGACCCTTCTGAGTTACATTAACAATAGGCAAAGTGCACTGACACCTATGACTTTATGTACATATATCATGTATACGGCAGTGATTCAGCTGTGAGCAAGTGCTCTGGAGCATTTATTATACAGCATTTTCAATGCTGAGCAGCTGTGCACCTGTGCCACAGCCTTGCCTTATCCTTGGGTGAGAATCGGAACCACCTTATCTGCTCTTCCTGAACCTCCCTACTCCTACCACATCAATATCTCTTTGAGCAGTACCTGTGTAACTGGTATACTGAATGAGCTGGGAGCAGGAAACTGAGATGCTAAAGCTATTGTTTTCTTATCACTTCATTTAAACTTACTCTCCCATTTTGTTCTTTTTATACTCGTAGATTAAAAACTATTCCAATGCAAGTTCTAGGATTTTTGAGACTATAAAACAACAAACAGGTTCATTTTGATAATTAAAATGTCCTGTTGAGTGGAATAGACAAGACTCCTATCCTCTTTGATTTACATCCCCTCCTTCCTCTAGCTCTGGCCTGATTCGGCTGGGGGCTTGTAAGGAGGAGGCCATGTGATTGGCTTCTCTCCAAGGACCATGGCCTCCATTCCTCAGTTGTTATGTGAGGTATCTGACCTCTTTGGGCTTGAGCCAAGGGGTAGAGGGAATTAACAAAAGGCATGGCTTGTCCATTTTAGGGGCATTATAAGGTTCTAACACTACCCTTATTCCTTCTGGATGTGGTAGAGGCACTTTGGCCAGCTCTCTCTTCAGAAGTGTGTGTGTGTGTGTGTGTCCAAAGTGGGAACAAGGCATCACCTTTAAATCCAGGTGCAAAGGGCCCCTGTCCTGACCTCCACTCTGTAGTGTACTCTCTTCCGCGATGCAGAATGTGGACTCCACAAACTCTAGGAGACTACAAGCCCACCTTCCAGATGCCTTCTCAGTCCCTGGAACCCTGGGATTCCTTTTCCACGTGGGCCCTACCCTTCTTTCCAGTCCCTCTTCAGACCCCATCTCAGGTTTCTATTCTGAGAGCAGGCCACACCCACTGTGTACATTCCTATGCCCAGGGGGTGGCCAAGGGTGACTTTTTGCTTGGGTGGTAAGTGGGCAGAGCTTGATGGTTTGGGTTTGAGTGTTCATATGTATGCACATGGATCTTCTGGCATCGGGGAGAGGAATCAGGATGAAGGATCTGGGCTGGAGACTGGGGCTGCCCCCACCCCCACCTCTCATGGTGCCCTGGTCTGTCTAAATTGTAAATCGGAACCTGGTCTTCCAGATCATTCTGAAATTATACTTTTAAGTGAGGAGATGAAACATATTCTATTTAATAATTTATTAGTTTCATTTATATTTTTAAATATTTAGGTCATAATAGGTGAATTTCCAATCATATTCTTGCCCCCTATGCTCTTCAAATGTGGTGTGTGTGTGTGTGTGTGTGTGTGTGTGTAATTTATTTCCTAGGGACCTCTGATTATAGTAGTATTGTTGTAGTCAATGCTTAATATATATAATAATATATTAAACTTTCTCTAGCTCAACCACTGTATTTCTTTTTTTTTTTTTTTTAATCATATTTCTCTTCAGGACAAAACAGACACTATTAAGAGTGTCTATTACATCCTATGGTGAACATCAATTTTAGGTCACAGCGTTAAGAGCTCCTGGTTTTAGTCTCATAAGCTCTCTTTGAAATGACCCACCACTGGATTTCTCATGGATCATCCCAAACAAATGCTCTCTGTTGGGTCCCTTTATGCTTTCAAGCAGAGGGAGGTACTTTTCAAAATAAATGAAGGAGGCTCTGGCTGGGTGGCTCCTTTGGTTGAGAGTCATTTTGGGCACCTGAAGGTTGTGGGTTCTATTCCTCATCAGGGCACATACTCAGGTTGCAGGTTCAATCCCCTGTTGGGACATATACAGGAGGCAACTGATTGATCTTTCTCTCTCCCTGCCTCTCTCTAAAAAAATCAATAAACATATCCTCATGTGAGGATAAAAAAAAAAAGATAAAATAAAATAAAATAAAATAAAATAAAATGAAAGAAGACCAACTTCTTCTGGTAGGTTCCTTTGGCCATGAGAAATATCAGGCATTCTTTTGCCATCCATCCCCAAAGGGAGTGAACCTCAACACTTGCAGGTTCTCTTGCTCCTTAGTCCTAGATTGGTGGCTCTGGGTACAATCTCTCTCTGTTTCCTACCGCCGAGAGTAAATCTCTGTATTCTCAAATGCCAGGGCACTTGGGCCCAATAATCCCACTGGTTCTCTCAATCACTCTCACTTGGCCTGAAATCATGGGGAAATGCCCCTCTTGCATTCTCCATGGGGATGTGAAGTTGAGAAGTTTTGCAGTCCACTGACAACCCTCCAGAACAGTCTTTCCTCCCTGGCATCTCTGACATCACCCCCATTGGGCTGGAGGTGGGAAAGCATTCATACTGGCCAAACTGGGTTCCCCCTCTGGCCAAAAGGGCCCCCTAACTGGCCAGACTTGGTTCCCCCATACTGGCCAAAAGGGCCCCCTAACGAGAGGCCCTAATAAATTAAGGTGGGCAAGGCCCTAATGAATTAAGGGCCTTAATTAGCTTGCCCACTTTAATTCATTAGGGCCTCTCGTTAGGGGGCCCTTTTCATTATTTATGGACCCTTGGGGTCTTTGCAAAAGTTCTTCAATACCAGGAAACGCCCGTTTTAACATCCTATTACACTTTCATTTGAGGGAGCCCAAATCTCATGTCTGTATTTCTCCCACCATGGGCAGGAGTGGGGATAGGCTGGTGAAATCAGAAAGAACATCAAATGTGTAAGAAACATAAATGTTTAGATTTCCAAACAAAGGGAAAGTAAAGATAAAATGATGCTAACATTTACCAAGTAATGTTAGACTTACAGCAGAAGATGAAGCCAGGGATGAGGTTATTATATAAGATGCATGCCGAGGACTGTCACACTGGCTACACATGGGCCACAGATTTGCCTTTGAGTTTTCTAGTAGACACCCCAGAGAGAAAAATATACAATTTTCTCTGCACATAACAAATACACATTTGCTCAAACACATTCTTGATGTTTTATTCTGGTGATTTCATAAAGACTATTTTTCTTTTAATATGACAAGCTGCTGTGTGTTTTTAAAAATCAGGACAAAATATCCTTTTGGAGAATTCTTTCATCTGGAGACATATCTCTGCCCTCTTTGCTCTGAAAACTGAGATGAATGATCTCAAATGTGGTAGCTTGCCTTTGAATGTGTTAATATAAAATATGTTTGAAAATAAAGAACACACCACAAAGAAAAAGTGGTAAACATGTATTTAAAATAAACATTGCATTTATTATAAAAAATGGAATAAATAGGTAAAATAGTCACATCTTGTATCTTCCATTTTTATATTAGAGATTTAATCAAATAAATTATTTTTGTGTGATATTTATTGCATAAAAGCATATCAGGAAAGAGAAAAATTGCTACATTTTCATCATTCAAAACACGACTGTTATCTTACCAGTAGAAAGATATCAGTCAGAAGGTGTTTTGTCTTATTACATATTTTGTTTCATAATTATTGTCTATAGCACGAATTGAATTGTTTTGAAGTTAAAGGGTATGTAATTTTCACATACTTAAGAAATATTCACAAAGATTATAAGAAACAGGTGTTATATAACCTTAAAATTACCATAGAAACAGGCTGCAAAGCTATGCTGTCAGAGGCATAGCAGATGTGTGTGAGGATGTGTCACACATCAGGAAGACACGTCTTGGGGGAACTGTGCTGAGTGTTTTTCCACCTTCCCAAATAACAGAAATTGTATGAAGATAATTCCAAGTAAAATAAAAATGTGAAAAGGTTTTCTCAGCTGTGCTCTATGATTAGCACAACACTAGTTGGTTTTTTGTTTTTGTTTTATTTTTTCCAGTATGAGATGGAAAGACTCTGATTGTTGCTGGAGATAAATATTTGGGAGCTCAATGCCAGATACCTCCTAACTCTCTCCTGACAGTGGTCTCATAAAGTGGGAAAAAGATCAAGTGACAAATCAAACACCAGATACCTATTAGGCACTTTTGAGCTACGTACAAGACAATGAAAGAGAAAGAAGAGTAAAATGTGATTCCTGTTCTTGAAGTTTTTATATTATTGCTGAGAGATGCACAGAAAAAGGTAGTGAATTCAAGGGGCCAAACAAATTATTAATAAGAGACTGTGCATTTGTTAAATGGTTTCTATCCATAATGAAGTTAATAGGTCATTAATGGAAGGCTTTGGATTAGGGTCAAAATCAGAGGAGTGATTGCAGCAGGATTCCAAAAGATGGACAGCATTTAGATCTACACAGGGAGGATCGTGGGCAGCATACTAAGGCAGGCGAAGTAGGAATATAAGAGACAGATAATTAAGTTTTAGAACCCCAGAGTCCTGGGATTCTTTCCTGCAAAGCCCCCTACTCGGCTATGAACAGCTCATCTCTGGGCTGGTTCACACTCCCCCTCCCAGACTGAACCACAGACAGGCAATACTAATGATTTTTTCCTTAAACTGAATCTTGTATTGGTACTAGAGGACCGGTGCATAAAAATTTACACACATAAATTGTGCATACGCACAGTCCCTCAGCCCAGCCTGTGCCTTCTTACAGTCCAGGAGCCCTTGGAGGATATCTACCTGCTGGCTTAGGCCTCCTCCCCAGGGGATTGGGCCTAAGCTGGCTGCCAGTCATCCCTCTGGCAGCCTGGGACCCCTCAAGGGATATCTGACTGACAGCTTAGGCCACAGTTGGACATCCTTAGAGTTGTGGAGGAGGCAGGAGCTGCTGCACTGACAGTCATCAGCTCGGCTTGTGGCTGAGCAGAGCTCCCCCTGTGGAGAGCACTGACCACCAGGAGAGGCAGCTCATGCATTGAGCATCTACCCCCCATGGTGGTCAGTGCACATCATAGCAACTGGTCATTCCCAGTTGTTCCGCCATTAGGATCAATTTGTACAGTAATGTACAAATTTTTTGGTTGATCGCTTTCCACCCATCTTCCCCTCCCTCCCTCAGAGGTGTGCTTTGAATTTTTTGAAACAAATTTTAAGATTTTTACAATTATCTTTGTATAAAATTTACTTTTACACTTCAAGATACTGAAGTATTTTGAAACAATATTGAATATTTATTGTGCCAGCCATTGAAATAAGAATATTCTAAATTGTGTTCAAAAGACACTGAAAGGCCATTATCATGCCATCTTTGTCTTTATCCATTCACTGGGAGATGATAGAAAGTCATTTTTTCAATGATAGAAAGAACATTTTTCTAGGGCACAACTCTTCTGACTTCAGTAATTTGACATCAATCCATTCATTTACATTCTAATGATAATTGCTTATCAAGTGCAAGGTGCTTCAATAATTGCATTGCATGCATTATTTAACATAGTACAGCAACTCAATAAATATGGTAGTACATTGTTATTTCATTCTATGGTTGGAAAAAAAAAAAAGAAAAGCAAACTAATCTCAGGGTCACATGCAAATGAGCTATGGAACTAAGATTTTAACTCAGATCAGTGGTTGGCAAACTCAGTCAACAGAGCCAAATATCAACAGTACAACAATTGAAATTTCTTTTGAGAATCAATTTTTTTAAACTTAAACTTCTTCTAACTCAACTTCTTCAAAATAGACTTTCCCAGGCCGTGGAATTTTGTGGAAGAGCCACACTCAAGGGGCCAAAGAGCTGCATGTGGCTCACGAGCTGCAGTTTGCCGACCACGGACCCAGATAATCTGAGAATGAGCCCATGCTCTTGACTACTGAGTAGTCTTTTATTTGAGCTATCAAATTATATTATCATTCAACACTTTTCATTTTGATCTCAAGGATGCAATCAAGTATTTTGTCCAACAAGGGCCTAAAATTCATTTTCAAAATATTTGTTATTTCTCTGCTTTACTGATATTTTACCTCAATTAAGAAGGAAAGAAATTAATCTATGTGAATGGCATTTAAGTTTCTTTATTTTAAGGGTTTTGCCTTTAATGTGATGTAAATACACAGAGTCCATTTGGGTTGCTTATTTGTCAATATGAGTGAGACTGGCTTTGATTAGAGGAAGAAGACAAAGTATCATCCTTCATTATCCATATTCCAATCAGAAATGGTGTTGAGGCATAAAGTAACTCCAATCAGGATAGTATAAATAGAAGTTATTTAAAGAATGTAATTTTAAATCTCACAATGTTTGGGGAGCAAATTTAAAAATTAATTTAGGGAAATTTTGTCAAATAAAAAGAGGGAAGAAATTAAGACATCCTTAATTCCACCATTTAAAGATAATCTTTCTCAGCAGAAATATGTGTATTCCAGACATATTTCTATGTTTTCCATTTTACATTAAAAAATTAATCAATTCCTTTTTAATGCAGTTTTAGGCTCATAGCAAAACTGAATGGAAAGTACAGAGTTTCCATATGTCCATAGCCCCCACACATGCACAGCCTCCCCACGATGGACATCCTGCACGGAGTGGTGTATCTATTACAATCAATGAACCTACATTTGATTCATCATAGTTATCTAAAGTTCATAGTTAACAGCGTTCATGCTTGGTGTTATACATTCTTTGGGTTTGGACAAATTTATTCATAATTATAGTAGCATACAGAATAGTTTCACTGCCCTAAAATTCTCTGTACTCTGCCTATTTATCCCTCCAATCAAAACTCCATAATGTTGCCTTTTCCAGAATAGACTAATGTGCCCCAAGAATCAAACCAAAGATCTGGAATATAAGGAAGCAAAAATCAACCAACCAGAGAGGCAAAAAGAAAGAAGAATCCAAAAGTGTAAGAATAGTATAAGGAGTCTTCGGAATGGCTTAAAGCGTACCAACATCCAGGTTTTTGGGGTGCCAGAAGAAGAGAGCAAGCAGGATATTGAAGGCCTTCTGGAAGAAATAATGGCAGAAAAATTTCCCTACTTGGTGAAAGAAATAGACCTAGAAGTTCAGGAAGCGCACAGAACCTCAAACAAGAGGAATCCAAAGAGGACCACACCAAGACACATCATAATTAAAATGTCAAGGGCAAAAGACAAAGAGAAAATCTTATAAGCAGCAAGAGAAAAACAGCTAATTACCTACAAAGGAATATTGTACCATATGATTGTCAGCTGATTTCTCAACAGAACTATGCAGGCCAGACGGGAATGGCAAGAAATATTCAAAATGATGAACAACAAGAACCTACAACCAGCAAAGCTATTATTCATAATTGAAGGTCAGATAAAGAGCTTCACAGACAAGAAAAAGTTAAAGGAGTTTATTAACACCAAACCAGAATTACATGAAATGTTGAAGGGTATTCTTTAAGAAGAGGAGGAAGAAGAAAAAGATAAAGGTAAAAAATTATGAACAACAAAAAGACATCAAATGCATACCTACCAACAAGTGAATCTAAAAACCAAGTGAAAAAAAATCTGAAGAACAAAATGGACTGGTGAATACAATAGAATCAGGGACATAGAAAGGGATTGGACTAACAATTCTCAGGGGTAAGGGAGTCTGAGGGTGCAAGAAGAGATTGGACAAAAATCTTACACCTATGGTTGAAGACAAGGTGGGGGTAAGGGCATGGGGTGGGGTTGGGAATCAGATGGAGGGGAGCTATTGGGGGGGTGGAGAAGAGGAACACCTGTAATAATCTGAACAATAAAGTCATATATTAATATATATATACATATACATATATATATATATATATATATATATATATATATATATTAAAGTATTTAAAAAGTCCATGTGCAGGTCATTGTGTAGACATAAGTTTTCAGTTCATTTGGCTAAATACCAAGTAGCACAATTGTGGGATCATATGGTAAGAGTATATGTACTTGACAAACTTAATTTAAGTTCAGCTGAGCTGTACAGGGGTTTGAATTGCAAAGTTAGATTTCTTCAGGGCTCCTGGTACTTCATCTCTCTTTCTCTTATTTTTAACTTGCTTCTCCAGCCTGACTTTTCTGTTTTGGTGCTCTTTTGTAATTTTGGTTGGTATGTGGTGCTGATCCAACACAGACTCAACACATAACCTTCCTATTCAGTGCCTAGCATCCTCCAGTGGTCTCTGTTCAAATTCAGAAAGGTAGCAGTCTGATTGGTTCAACCTGCCTATGGGATTGATTGGTTCCCTCTAGCTTTGGTGTCCAATCAGTACGCAAAACAAGGCCAATGACCTTAGACCTGCCCTTCAGGAGAGGCTTAGGGGTAGCCTGGATGTTAGGGTGTTAATTTCAAATTAAAGAATTTAAAGTAGAAGGCTATGCTAGGTCTAAACCATTAAAGACTACTGGCTTCCATTACCGTTTTCTCTGCTAATTATTAACAATAGCAGTCCCTTTTAATTTCAAAACGATCTTTGTTTAGAGGGTAAATTATATGTGAATCCTAAGTATAACCTATTTAAAAGTTTTGACAGAGATTATCTGTGGCCATCAGATACATGTTCTGGAAGTTTCCTAAAAATCTCTCCTGAAGGCTTCTCTGTATGTTTTGGGAGAAGTAAGCTGCACATGCTAAGCAAACAAGAGAAAGGAAAAAGAAAACTAGGCTCCATGTTATAGTCTATAGGAGTTCAATTATATTTTGTTTCTGACTAAATAAATACCAGTTCTTTTAGGAAGACATAAAAAAGGTTCAGAAATTTTCAGAAGTTGGCTCTCTTCTATCATTAATTTACCTTAGTTGAATTTCAAATGAACATAAAAGTAAATGTCTTTTTAGTCTAATTTACCTGTTAACTTGCTCTTATTATTATTTTTTTTTGCATCCTTCCAATATTTGAGCACAACAAACATTTAATGACAATAGTTCTATCATATAAATTCAATAGTTCTTCCTGAAGGGTAATTAACATGCAAATAGTTGGCTTTTGTACCCATTTAACCCATTTAACCAAAGAGTGCTCTTTTTTTATTTCATTCTCTGGCATGTTTTACTTTAAGCATCCTTTAATGGATTCTAACCAATTCTACATTAAGTATATTTTTAGCTTTTTAGGATTACTTTAAATTTATTTTAGCTTTAATCTTATAATCCTAAAAAAAGAGAGAGAAAATAAGGAATGGATGCTATACACTATTGGTCTTTTTCTTAGGCAACAAACATATTTAAGATATGACTAAGGAGATATACATGAAGTGATTACAACCCTGTTGCTTTTAAGGGTAAATATTCTAATGATAACAAATATGTATCCTTTCACGTTGTTCTCTTATGTATCTTTTATGGCATTCCTTAAATAAGTCACAGAGGATAAAACAAAGCTCAAATTGGAACTTGATTATTAAAAGTTGGAGAAATGGTTGTTTTATTTTAATTCTGTGCACTGGTATTATTTCAAAATCCTCTTAGGAAAAAGTCTTTATAGAGAGCTCTGAGGATACGAGTGTTGTAAACAGTAATTTTGACAATCTGATTGATACCAGCCAAGTGATGAAAGGGATGAGTATGATCCAAAGTGGAATGATAAAAAAAGTTATGGAAAAGTGCTGGTTTTCAAGTGTGATGAGCCTTACAGATAGAATCACCAATTTACCAAATACTGTTATAATAATCAATTCAACATAACAAGGCTTTTCTCATGGTCTGGCCTACAGTCCATGCCAGCATTGCCTTTTTTTAAATTTTTTTCCTTTTTAAATACTCAGTCTTAAAAATATATATATTAGACGCTTGGTGCATGAAATCTGTGCACTGGTGGGGAATAGGGGGTGTGTCCCTCAGCCTGGCCTGTGCCCTCTCACACAGTCTAGGAGCCCCATGACTAATCATCCCAAAGAGGTAGGCCCTGCCCACTCAGCTGGGGCTCCGCGATGGATTGCCACCACAGAGTGAGGCCCAGGCTACCTGCTGCAGTGCCCGGTAGCCTGGGCCTCCTTCTTTGGGGCCATTGATCATGCCCTGCAGAGGGAGGTCCCCCACCCACCCACCACAGCCTGCCGATTGGTGGCCTGGGCCTCCCTCTTTGGGGCAATCATGGAGGCACTCAATTGATGGATTGCCCCACTAGCTGGTGGCCTGGGTCTCTCTCTGCCAGGCAATCATGGGGTGATGGCTGGGCCCCTACCAATCACATCACACCCACCTTAACTGGCCTGGTGCCAGTGGGTGTCAGAGCATGGTTGTCCAGAAAGTCTTCCAGAGAGTCATTCTGCTGTTGGTTTGTTCAGTCGATTTTCATATTACACTTTTATTATTACAGATATTTTTATTGATTTCAGAGAGGAAGGGAGAAAGAGAGTTAGAAACATCAATGATGAGAGAGAATCATTGATTGGCTGCCTCCTGCACGCCCCCTCCTGGGGATCAAGCCCAAAACCCAGGCACGTGCCCTTGACTGGAATGAAATCTGGGACCCTTGAGTCCACAGGCCAACACTCTATCCACTGAACCAAACCAGCTATGATCAGCATTGCTTTTCTTATGTCAATACAAAGAAACCCATTACACTAGAAACTTATACAAGAGCAATAACTACTGATTTTCAAATTTCAGTGGACTACTACTAGATGGAAGCATTGTCCTCTTGAAAAGGAGTTGAGTACACTAACTCCTGTAGCAAAATGGAAGATATTCTTAATGCATTTTGACATGTCCTCTGACCCAGCTCCACTGTGGCTGATTGTATTTATGTCTCACAGAGTTAGGCTCAAATTGTATCTCCTTACAGATGATTTCCCTGACCATTTCACCACTTCCAGCTAACTTTTGGACTCTCCCCCTTTTTATCATTTCTGTGTCTTAATATGGCCACAATAAGCAGTAATTAATTAGGAATTACTCTTTAGTTGTTTTACATGTGTATTAATATATGGCTGACCACTTGTCAAGGGCCGTGTGTTATAGTAATTTATTTTCTTTAAATGTCAGGTATTCTATTGAACATATAGAAATCATTGCTGAATGCCGAATAAAGTTAGAGGCCACATGGTCTTTAATTTTTTTTCTATTTTACTGCTGACCAGATGGGAGGGAGGAAGGGTTGGGTACAGGAAGGCAAAGGGCTGAGGGTAATGGGAACATCTATTATAGTGTCAACAATAAAGTAAACCAAACAGGTACTCAGGGATGGAATTAATGTGAAGCTAATTAAGCTTAAACTTTAGGGCCCCTCTTTGCATGGCCCCCTATAAAGCATAGAGTGGACTCAGCATGTGTTCACAGTCATATGATTTATAAAATTTGCAATAGTTGTCACTTTAACCTTAATTATTTAAGACTGTGGCCTCCTTTCACTTATGCCTCACCCTGTCACACTTCCTCTCAGATTGATTGGTGTTGTAGTGGCTACAGATATTTCAGGATCCAGCTAAGGGGAATTCGATTTAGTTTGGCGTTAGTGGGATATACTTATATGGCTTGAAGTAATTTTTGACTCTAGATTAGCTATTGTTACTTGTTCAGGAATATGCTCATGACTCTTTGTACTGAATTATTATAAAAGGGGCAGGGCTGGAGGCTGTGTCATGATGTCCTATAGCACCCAGGGCTGGAGGTGCTGAGAGTGGAAGAGAAGTAGGTTTGAAATGTATGGAACCAGAAGGTAGTATAAGGGAGAATCTTCTCAGAATTAAAGCGTATAAATGAACAACACACATACATATATAATACATACACATTGCCACTGCCATTGCCAATAACAAAAACCTTAATGGAAGTTTTCCCATATTTGACAGCATTTCTACTAAATTTGTGTGATTTTACTGATTCTGAGCTATGACACAGATAAAATAGTTTTCAGCCGGGACTGGTTTGGCTCAATGGATAGAGCGTCAGCTTGGGGACTGAAGGGCCCCGGGTTCGATTCCGGTCAAGGGCATGTACCTTGGTTGCGGGCATATCCCCAGTAGGGGGTGTGCAAGAGGCAGCTGATCGATGACTCTCTCTCATCGATGTTTCTAACTCTCTATCTCTCTCCTTTCCTCTCTGTACAAAAATCAATAAAATATATTTTTTAAAAAATAAAATAAAATAGTTTTCAAATTATTAATAATCAAAGAATATAAAGCCACAAACTATAGAAAGCATCTCAAATAAGGGGAAACTAAAGCTTAGCCAATCAGGTAGCTACTTCTTAAGAAAAAACAACCCAACCCTTTAGTAATGCATCCTTTACATATATTAAATGTACAGGGTTTGTGTTAAATACTCAGAACTACCGTGTTTCCCCGAAAATAAGACATCCTCTGAAAATAAGACCTACTTACAGATTTCCTTCTGAGTGAAATATAAGGCATCCCCCCGAAAATAAGCCCCCCCCCCTCCCCAGGCTAAACATGAGAGATTTGGTCCACTGATCTGAAAGAAATGGAGTCACAAGAAATTCACCAGGAAATTCAGGAATTGGATTGTTATGATGATGTTCCAGAAGATGATGACATGATTGTCATTGAATAAATGAGTAAATTCTTGATACTGTAGGATTCACAGTTTGTCTAGTTTCTGTTGACAACTACCGTACTACTGCACCGTATAAGGTGATAAATTTCCTTTGTTTTCATTTAACAATAAATGTGTACCATCTTCTTCTTCATGGAAAAATAAGACATCCCCTGAAAATAAGACCTAGCGCATCTTTGGGAGGAAAAATTAATATAAGACACTGTCTTATTTTTGGGGAAACTGGGTATTAGGGACAATAATCTCCTTTGTATTATCCCAGAATCTAATTCTATTAACTAGTACGTGAAATAGACCACGGCTGCGTTCTGGAAACCATTCCACTGTTCCTTGCTTGAACTCAACCTATCACCTTGGGCCAAATGCCCTTCCTGCGGTGGCTGGCTGGCTTATTTATCATTCCCTAACATGTTGTACATCCCTCTCCCTGAAATGTGCTTGTTCAAATTGTCTCTTTACCCAGCATACCTTTCTGAATTGTTTTCACTTAGTCACAGTCCACTCTCCCTCAGTATGGAAATCAAATCGCACTCCCTGAAGCCTTTTCTGATCTTTTAGCAAACAGAGCAATCATCCTCCACATGCTATTGCACCAGCTTCTCAAAACCATTTTATGAGACATCCCTTGTATTCTTGTCTCTGTTGGCATTTAGTTTTTTTTAAGCTATCAAATTGCATTTTATTTCTTTATCTTAGTTACTTTACAAATAACTTGATTTTGTCTGGTTTTTGTTTCTAATTTAATTCTTCAATTGTAGTTTACCAGGTGTACCGGTTAATAATGTGAATTTTGTAATCAAATAAAACATGATAATTCCAAGAGAAACATTAAAGGTGCTTTATTCAAAGTAATGTCCATCACTAGCTACACATTTCCCCCATCTTTCAGGGGATTTGTGTATACCGTCCCAATAGAACTTTTCTTGTTCTGAAGCAAACCATTCAGAGACCCAATTTTATACTTCTTTGTACATTTTGAAGTGCTGCTCAGAAAGTGCGTGTGCACTTTCCATCAGAACAAGTGGTAATCTGAAGGAGCAAGTCTGGTGAATTCAGTGGATGAGTTATTACCTCCCAGGCAAGATCTGTTAATGTGTCTTTAACTAGTTTTAAAATGGTGTGTTATCATGAAGCAAAATTACTTTGCTGTGTCTTCTGGCCCATCCTGGTGGTTTTACAATCAAAGAGTAGTTCAAATCGATTATTTGTTGTCAGTAGTGATCAGTATTAATGGTGTCACCTGGTTTTAGAAGCTGATAAGACACACCTTCTTGAACCCACCAAACGCAGAGCATTGTCTTCTTTCCAAAGCAATTTGGCCTTGCAGTCGATGTTGATGGTTGACCTGGATTAGCCCATGATTTTGTGCATTTGGGATTCTCAAAATAAATCCACCTTTCATAGCCAGTCACAATTAGATGCAAAAAAAGACTTTCTTTTGTGCCATTGAAGCAACATTTTACTGATGACTTTTTGGTTTTTCATTTGTCTTTTGTTCAATTGATGTGGACCCCATTTTCCTTCCTTTAAAATCTTTCCCATTGCTTGTAAATGATCAGAAATTGTTCTCTGAGCAATGTTTAATCTTTCTGCAAGTTGTCTTTGAGTTTGACACACATCTTCATTCAATAATGCTTGTAATTGTTGGTCTTCAAGCTTTTTCAGTTGATGGTACAATTCAATTTGTCTTAGTTTTAAGCATACAGCCTAGTGGTTAGACAATCATATACTTTACAAAGTGTTCCCCCCAATACTTCTAGTACCCACCTGTCAACATATATAGTTATTACAATATTATTGACTACATTCCCTATGCTGTACTTATTTCTAAAAAACCAAAGACCATGATGAACTCCAATGATTTAGTCCTTTCAGCTAATGGAGATTTTAAAAGTTAGTAAAAAACAGATTATCTTAATTAAGATAAGAAAAATACTTATGTTAAAGAAAATATTCAAAAGCTTCTATTTATAAACATACATTCTCTTTGTTGGAAGTCCATGTTCCATCATTAATGGTTATGCCTTGAAACTCTGAGTTGCTAATGATGGTTGTGCCATTTATATTCACAGTCATTCAAGATATTTTTATACTTAAAGAAGACAACTCCTTTGAATTTCAAACAAAACATTGGCTAATTATGTTAAGTGATAAGAGGAGTCCAGCAAAATCTAAGCAAATTCCAGCTGTGCTCAGAATCATTTTCTCCTCTGTTTGACAGATCTCTGGTTGGCCTCAACACCAACTGAGTCACACGCTTCAAGGGGACCAAAGGGAACAAATGGAAGGAGAGAGCTTAAGAGAAAAGAACCAGGACAGGAAAGAAGAGAGAGTCTGAGTCTGAAATAGAAGAAAGGGAAGATAGTGATATGCGCTGGGGCCTACAGGGTGTTAAATAGTTGATAGCTTAGTCAGGGGCAAGAGGAGAGGGGAGGGTGGTATGGGAGTCACTCCTACTCATAATCCACTCTTCTGTGCTTTAGTTTAATAAGAAACTATATAGGATTCCTGGTTCAAAGGCTATGAAAAATGTGCTTGTATTTGTGGTTGTAAAAAATAATACAGCATCAAGAAAAGGGAGGCTAATGAGTCCCTCTTGGTACATATTAAGTGAATTTTACATAGATAGCTAGTGCACACAGAAAAAGATCAAATTACTCTAGTGTTTATCAGGGACATCTAAGGAACAGGTGAAGACTTACTACTAACGACAGCAGAAATAAAAGGAGACTGCTGAACCACTCCTAGGGGTTAATGACTGGCCTAGGAACCATAAAGGTCTACATTGAAGAGAAGGAAAAACTCCATTGTGCATCATTTAACTTTTGCTTTATAGTCCTTCTTTTTATGTTGACAGTGTTTTCATAGGAGAATCTGAGAGCAATTTTCAAGCAAGAATGAAATGATTCCATTTTATGACAGGAATATGAGAAATGAAGCAGATGAGTGAGTAATACAAATACAATAAAGCTCAAATTTCCTTTTCTGCTTCAGTCTTGGCACAGATTTGCAGTGCGTCTATTCATTTTCCATTCTATGTATAGCAAGCCCTCTTACAGACAAATGTGGAAAAATATGTTTTTCTAGACAATAGCAAAATAAGAACCAAAGACATATGACTTATGACAAGAATAGCTTTATTTTGAACCAGATAACAGTGAATTTTAAGTTATTCAGCTCTTAGAATGGTTACATGGGTCAGAGATGTGCTTAGAATGAAAATCAATGACAGGAGATTGGCTTCTTAGGTTCTGACTCAGTGGACTTCTAACCCTGTTTTTATTTTAAGGAGCACATAGGGTTTGCTTTGTTTTTTATTTGTATGGTTGCGTAACTGCATTTGTAAATATAATATTTAAAAAATGATATTTAAAAAAAAATCCTGGAGTCTTTCTTGTCTAAGGGAGGTAACAACAGAACTTTTGTCCCCTTCTGAACTTTTAAGACCTTCAAATGGAATCTTTAGCTTGGATTTCCATTCAAGTGCTGCTCAGTATTAGTTAGACTAGTGGCCCAGTGCACAAAATCCATGCACATTAAAAGGGAATTAGAGGAAATATTTTAATATTGCTATTTGCCCTTTCTCTATAATAAAAGTGTCAGAGATGAAAGAAAATTAGTAAAATGTATATGAAAATATTCCTCCTGTTAGAGTATGGGGCATACCACAGGACCCAGAGTCAAGTCCTGCCCACCCATGTTCACCTCAAAATCACACAAGACCCAGCTGCACCCCCCCCCCCCCCCCCCCCCCCCCCCCCCCGCCCATTGGGCTATATCCAGACCTGGCCATTCCCACCCTTGTCAAGACCTGCCAGGAGGGGGGGTGCAGCCTGAGGCCCCCCATCAAGATCCACTGGGCAGGGGGTGTGGCCTGAGGTCCCCCAACCCAGGACAAGAGGAGCATCCCTGAGGTCCCCCAGCCTAGCACTGGAGCAGGGGGGCATACCTCACAACTTGAGGTCCTCCGTCAAGCACCACCAGATGGGGGGCACAGCCTGAGATCCTCTGTCAAGCTCTGCTGGGCAGGGAGCCTGGCATCAGATCTCATGGCCTGGTGCTAAGAAAGAAGGAACAGCCTGAGGTTCCCTGACCCAGCACCAGGGCAGGGCATGCACCTTGAGGTCCTCCATCAAGCCCTGCTGGGCAGGGGGGGGGGGGGGGGGAGCTGTAGCCTGAGGTTCCCCAGCCGGCCTGGCACCAAGGCCGGGAGTGCAGCCTGAGGTCCCTGACCTGACACTGGGCAGGGGTTGTGGCATTTCTCTGGGTTAAGGCATGCTGCTTTGCCACCCGACTATATGTCTTCTCCTTGATGATGGTCCTGGGGGAACCTTCCCTCAGCTGTCCCAGAGGGACTGTCACTCTACGGCATGATCCTATAGACCCACCTGCCATCAGCAGCCAGTGCCAGGCTGCCTGGCTCAGATGACAGGAGGCCTTTTCCTTTGATTATTGTCTAAGAACAGAGCAAGCTGTTTGTTTTCTTTGCAGAGACATGTTGCTTTTAAAGATTAAAACCACACACATGTTGTGATCCATACACTGTGGTAAAGTTAATTATTTTGGGGGCCTAATAGGGGCCCATCTGGAGCTACTGAGCCAGAGAAGGATTACCTCCCCATAGTACATGCATTGAAAGATGGCTGTATTCACTTAAATGGGAAAATTCTCAGTTAATTCATAAACAGAACTTGGTGGGATTGAATAGTAGTTTCCAGTGAATAATTCCTGTTGATTTGATTATAGATGTTCCTATTTGGGTTTCCTCAAGCCTCTGTCTAACATGCTGTAAATGCATAATCAAAGTGAAATGACACAATGGTTGAAATTGTTATAGCAGATTTCTTTGTACAGTGAAAAAGCTCATGTATTCCACACTATTTCATGGAAAGCAGAACTCAAGATAAGGAATACATTTCCCACATGCTGTTATAAAATGTAAGTTGTCTTCTGCATTTGAAGCTATCATTATTGATGAGAAGACACACCTTTCCAGGATGCAGACTAAGCATGTCAAACTCAAAGGCTTACATGGGCCAAATAAACGAGGTTTAAGTTTATGTGGGCCACAAAAAAACAAAAGCTTCCATTTTCACAGAAACATAGGTTTATTTCGATAGAAATATGCTGAATACAAGGGGCTGAAATAAATGAATAATGGTTAACACAAAATAATAGAACATTTTAATAAAAATATTTTTTTGAACATTAACTTACCAAACACTGAATAACTGCATAAATTAATAAGTGTAATGCATATAAACCTATTTTTCTTGTTCTCTGAAAGCAAAATATTTCCTGTTGTGCAAACCAAACAAAAGTCAGTCCAAGACTAAGGACAATCGGTTGGTGGCAATTGGCAGCTAAAATGTTTACTGTTACCCTGTTTCCCTGAAAATAAGACAGTGTCTTCTATTAATTTTTGCTCCCAAAGATGCGCTAGGTCTTATTTTCAGGGGATGTCTTATTTTTCCATGAAGAAGAATACGGTACACATTTATTGTTAAATGAAAATAAAGGAAATTTATCACCTGTATACGGTACGGTAGTATGGTAGTTGTCAACACAAACCAGACAACTGTGAATCCTACAGTATCAAGAATTTAGCCGAAACCGATTTGGCTCAGTGGTAGAGCGTTGTCTGCCTGATCACCTCTAACACAAACAAATGTATCCACACACACACACACACTGTGTGTGTGTGTGTGTGTGTGTGTGTATACATTTGTTTATATAGCAACTTGTTTCCATCAGTGACTGTATCTAACTAGTATAGCTCTTTTTAGAAAGCAAGAAATTCAGCTTTGGATTTGCTTCTGATTTTCTCTGATGGTTTTATCTTTTTATAATTTTACACATAAGGCTAAAACTCAGAGACAATAAACTGACTCAGACATTATAGCTCCTTACACCTTTGCTTCTACTCAGTCTTCACTTGCTCCTTATTCTGCCCTCCCCTTCTTCCTTTTTTTAATCCTCACCCAAAGATATTTTTTCCATTGATTTCTAGAGCGCAATGGAAAGGAGGGAGGAGCACAATGGAAAGGAGAGAAACATCCACATGAGACACACCGATTGGTTGCCTCCCGCATGTGCCCCTACTGGGCCTGGGGAACCTGCAACCCAAGGTGCAAGCTCTTGACCAGAAATCAAACCTGCAACTCTTTGGTCAGCAAGCCAATGCCCTAACCATTGAGTAAACTGGCCAGGGCAGCTCTGCCCTTCTTAAATCTTGGTGTTCCCTAAGCTTTTGTCCTTGGCCCTTCTGATTTCCACACTCCCTGAATGATCCCTTCCACTCTCATGGTTTTAGCTGTGACCTTAATAAATCCCAAATCTATATTACTAGATAGAAATGTTTCTGCTTAACAGTTCATCTGCCCACTAGATATTTCCACACGTACCTCGAATTTGACATTTTTCAAATTGAAATTCATCTTCACATTCAAATCTGCTACTTCTACATCTTAATGAGCCAGTTACCCAGGCTAAAACCTAACCAACCTGTCCTACTTTCTTCCTACATGTAAGGTGAAGTTAGAGAAAAGTTGCTTTCTGCATATTCATGTATCTGCCCTCTCTTTCAGATTCCATTCTCATCTTTTGCTTATAACATCGCAACAACTCCCTAAATTGTCTAACTTTAGTTTTCCCCCTTCCGAAACCCTATTCTTGTCAGAGTGATCTATGAAACACTGTGCCAATTTTGAATGCTTTGCTCAGCTACAAATAAGAGAAAACACACCAGTAGTGATTTATGTAATACAATATCAGTTTTCTCACATATGAGGAAATGTCTGAAGGCATCAGTCCAGGGCTGGTTCAGTGGTTATGTGATACCATCAAGGACCCTGGTTCTTTATTTCTGTTTTGCTTTTAGTCACTGTTGGCTTTTTGCCCTCATGCTCGAGGCCTTATGGTTGGATAATGGCAGCTACAACTCCATGCAGTATGTCTTACTTCAAGGTCTTCATATTTCAAACCCTTGTGAACTTCTGTTGTTTTTTTCCAGGAAGACAAAACTCTCACAAAATATCCCTGAAAGATTTTCCCTTATAATTCACTTGTTAGAATTGGGTCACATAGTCCTCTTAGCTAAAAGGTGGGTTAGCAAGTGAATGTCTCACATTTTTCCACACTCCACTGTGAAAAGTGGTCAAGGGGAAAAGGAGTAGAAATATAGATTGAATTGGCCAATTAGAAGCATGTACCCCAAACTTATAATCGAATTTCCTGCCTAAAATGAATTTCTGTTCATAGAAAAATGCCCATTTCTTTTTAAAATTTTTCAATTAGTGTACATTTAATGTTATTTTGTGAGTTTCAGGTATACAGGATAGTGGTTAGACATTTATATAATTTATGAAGTGATTCCTCCCACTAAGTATATACCCACCTGGTACCATCCCTACTTATGACAACATCATTCATGATATTCCCTACACCCTGCTTTACGTTCCCATGACTATTTTGTAACTACCAATTTGATCTTTTTAATCCCTTTGCCTTTTCCACTCAGCCTCCCAAACCCTCTCACATCTGGCAACCATCAGTTTGTTCTCTGTATCTCTGAGTCTGTTTCTATTGTGTCTGCTCATTTATTTTGTTATTAAAAGTCCACATATAAGTGAAATTATGTAGTATTTATCTTTGTCTGGCTTATTTCATTGAGCATAATATCCTCTAAGTCCATCCATGCTGCACAAATGATAAAATTTTATTATTTTTTATGGCCAAGTAATATTCCATTATATATATTACTTCTTTATCCAGTAATCAATTGATGGGTGCTTAGATTGCTTCCATATCTTGGCTGTTGTATATAATCCTATATAATGAAAGTGTAATATGCTAATTAACTGGATTTCCTTCCAGATGACCTTCCAGACAAAGCCAGGGCTGCGGGGGAAGCCTGGGTTCTGGGTGCCAGAGGGAAGCTGGTGCCAGCAGCCAGGGGAAAGAAGACCTACTCTTGCATGATTTTTGTGCATCAGGCCTCTAGTACTATAATAAACAGGTGTGCACATATCTTTTGAAATTAGTGTTTTGGGTTTCTTTGGATAAATACCCAGAAGTGGAATTGCTGGATCATAAGATAGTTCAATTTTTAGTATTTTGAGGAATCTCTGCACCATTTTCCCTACCAACTGCACTAATCTGCATTCCTCCCAGCAGTGCACAAGGGTTCCTTTTTCTCCACATCCTCACCAACATTTGTTGTTTGTTGATTTATTGGCGATAGCCATTCTGATAGGTATGAGGTAATCTCTGACTGTGGTTTTAATTTTCATTTCTCTGATGTTACTGACATTGAGCATCTTTTCATATGTCTATTGAACAACGTCCAAGTTTCTTAGCATGGCATGTAGAACTCTTCATTAATCAGCCCCTCTAAAATTTTATTGACTGATATTTCTCTTTTATCCACCATCTACTTTTGTGGAGAAGGAGAGAGAGGACAATCTGAGAGACTAACCATGTTATTGAAAGTAACTAAGCATTGAGCTAAAGAAATTGTTTAAATCATTGCACTGAATAGAGTTTAAATTGAGGCTTCTTTGTATTATCCACTCTGCAGACATGTGTGAGGAAGAGTATTACAGTTATGTAGAGAAAAAGAAGTCATACTTACTTTGGACCTCTGAGTGTTGTGTAGTAAATTTGCTTTCCCACAATCATAACATTAAAGGACATTAAGATACTTTGGATAATTAAGATCATTTGGGAAATTAACTATATAACAACCTATATATTTGCAATTTAAGATCTCAAGGTTTAATTAAGCCTTACCTCTGAAGACAAAGAATTATGTTTTTAACAGGTCTATTATTTTTTAAAAGATAATCTTACTGTGAACACTTAGCATAAGATATACCTTATTAATAAAATTCTAAGTGTATGATACATTGTTGTTGACTACAGGTAAACGTTGTACTGCAGATCTTTAGAGCTCATTCATAACTGTAACTTTATGGGCCTTGATGAGAACTCCACATTTCCCCCTCCCCACAGCTGCTTCTTCTTCTTTTTCTTCTTTTTTTAAAATATTTTTAAATTGATTTTTTACAGAGAGGAAGAGAGAGGGATAGTTAGAAACATCGATGAGAGAGAATCATCGATCAGCTGCCTCTTGCACACCCCCTACTGGGGATGTGCCCGAAACCAAGGTACATGCCCTTGACCGGAATCGAACCCGGGACCCTTCAGTCCCCAGGCCGACGCTCTATCTACTGAGTCAAACTGGTTGCGGCTCCCCACAGCTTTCTTAAACTATTTTGTTAATCACAAACTTTTCCCCTAGACAAATATACCCACTCACAATCACCTTCATGTTTTTATAGAATTGGTTTATTACAACCACAGGTGAGTTCATTGGAGAGGTCACCTGTGGCGGGTTATACACACAGTTCTGATCATAGTAACAACGAACCAACCAGTTTAGGTTCAGTGTTTTTGCATAAAAGTTTTGATGATCTTTGGTACCCTTTTGGTCTTGATAAATGACCCAGTATCTTACTATTTGCACTTTAGTACAGTGGGGTTGCCGTCAGTGACTGGCTGTATTGGTAAAATTCTCTGTGGAAGTCTTTTTATATGAAGCCTTGTTAAAATTCTTTTTTCATGGTTCCAAAGGATGGCCTTTGATAACCCTTTATGTGCTTGGACTTTCACATAATAACAGATTCTTTCCAATGCGTTGCTTCCTTGATCTCTTAACCTAAAGTTAATTTACTAGTTTTCTCCATTAAAAATTAAATTGAACTCTTTGTTATCACATTCTTATAATCAAGTTAGTGTTATTTCAAAATTTATATTAACATGTTACTACTAAAAGTATTAATTTTAGAGAATGTCAAGTACTGAATATATATTCTCTAATAAGATATGTAGGTTTTTTTAAAAATAGATATTATCTTCTAAGCTGTATATGTTTTTGTGTAACCCACAGGATACTGAGCATGAAACATAGTTGTAAGCCACTGCTTCCTGGGATGTTTGATGGTATAACACAGGAAGTAGAAAGCATTGTGCAAGTGGGAATCTGCTTTTAGTTTGACCTAAAGCTGGAGGAGACTTTACTCACAAAACAAGCTTTAAAATTTACTCTCTATCATCCCGGTGTAATAATTTAAAAAAAAAAAATGATTCTACAAAGAGAATGCAGCTGCCATAGATACTCAAAAACACAACGTGCAAATTATGGACAGAGCTACATTGCTCTGCTGCTGGGGCTAATTTTTAAAAAGTAAGGATTGCCCATGATCAGGAATACAAACGCAGACTTCCAGCACAGACAGTGAATGATGCAAGAGGACTTACTCTGGGGCAGACTTTATGTCCTGGTCATTGTTTAGAATTTATCTCCAAATCCTTGGTGAGGATAAAGCCAAACAGTTATCAGACCCCTGGAAATATCCTGTTGAACTGGTTTAACAATGTATGTATGGCAAACATTTTCAAATAAGAAATGTAAATTTAGTAAACTAAAACATTTTTAGAAAAAAAATATGGAAAAAAAGAAAAGTACAATATTATAAACATGTGTTCTCATCACTTCAAATTGATAAAGTCATTTTCAGTCAATTTTTAAATCATTGTCCAAAGGCCCATAAATTAGGAACCCTTGGGATCATTTCATATAGACATTGGCACCCTACCTGTTACTAGAGACCAGATCCATTTACAAACAGAATGATGCCTTGATTGCACTAGGTTTATTTCTTTCTAGTTGTGATTTGGGCTATGTTACTCAGGAGTTAGGAGGGGGCATCGCTGATGCTATCCTTGTGTGTTGAGCAATGGGAACAAACAACTCTTTTAAGGGGCATGTAGGATGATAGATGTGTGAGGCCCCTAAAGGTAGTGGGAGCATGAACTCAGGGTGGGTGAGTTGGGGAGTGTTGGTTTTCATTCACTCCACCATAGTCTTGTCTTCTAGCTTTCCTAGAAGGAGTCCAGGACTGCAGTTTCACACATCAAGATTTATATGGTTAGTAAGTTTCTGATGCCCTTCCATAAAGTTAAAGCAAATAAATAAAAAACTTTAGTTGCTTCTCCCTTCCCCTACCCCACACTTTGGACCATGTATTAGTTAGCTTTGGCTCCAAAAACAAAATTACCCAGATTGAGTGGCTTAAGCAACAAATTTATTGTCTTGTAGCTCTGGAAGCTACAAGTCTTGAGAGATCAAGGTGTCAGTGGGGCTGGTTTCTTCTGAGTCCTCTTTCCTTGGTCTGCAGATGGCCATCTCACTGTGTTTTCAGGCAGCCTTCTTACCTTGTGGGTCTGTGTTCTAATCTCTTCTTTTAAAGAAACCAGTTCTATTGGATTAAGGTCCACCACAATGATCACCTTTGAACTTAATTAGCTCTTTAAAGATGCTATCTCCAAGCACTCATATCTGTGGCACCGGGAGTTAGGACTTCAACATAAGAATTTGGAGGACATTATTCGGTTTACAACAGACCACAGCTCAGATCTGGATAACCTTTACAGCTTAGATTTTGTGAACTTGCCCTTCTTACTGCCCTTGCCACACTGTCAATGGTGTGAATGACAACTCTGGGAGACTAATGAGAATATTAGCTGGAGGTGATTAGCAGAGCTAAAGTCCATACCATTGCCATCACCTAGAGGTATGAAACACAAATGAATAATTGTGATGGTAAATTTTTCAAAAGGGGCTGTAATGAGCAGGGCACAGTTACAGTCCCTGTTCTCTGCTTTGTTTGTGAGCAGTTATCTCATTCAGTTATGACATTAATAATGCCATTGCCTTGGGCATCATCTATTATGGTAAATTTCTGCAAATATGCAAAGGCCAATATTCTATATATGTCAAAATAATGACAGAGGTACATAAGTGATGAGATATTTTTCTCCAGGAAATACCCCTGATGAATAAGACTGCCTCAGCACACTGTGCTTCTCCAGAATGGCTAATGAGAAATTCGTGATGCAATATCTGGGTCTGCTTTCATGCTCGCAATCATAATAGGAGAAAAAGTCTTTGGTTGAAAAGCAACAAACAATACATGGGGGTGGGGGGAAACAAATTAGCTTGTTTTCTCCTGTGTTACTTTATTTCTCAAACTCAGCCAAACATTGAGGATATTTTAGATCTTGGATAAATTTAATGACATAAAAGGATAATGAAAAAGGTTGGACCAATTACCATTTATTTAGTGTCTAGTTATGTGTCAAATACTATTTTAAGTATATGAAGGAAACAGGGAAGTTTGAGTCTGGTTTTTTTCTATTCCTCGGATTCAGCATTTATATTTCAGTTAGAGAAATAAGTTACAGATGAGGAAAATTAAATAGCAGCAACAGCCTGAGCCACAGGGAACAAGATAATAAATATTGATTTCTGAATGAATGGAATAAACACTCAAGTGGAGAAGCTCTGTGGAAGAGGAGGTCTTTCCCAGCTGGGTGGGGGAGAGAGGCTCTAAGAGCGAGGAGAAATTTAAGCTGAATTTACAAAGGAAAATAAAGGAATGTTTGAAAGAAAGAAAAATTGATTTTTGAAGGAGATTATTAGGAGAAAAACTTAGGTTTATGCCAAGTTCTAATAGAGTTTAAGTAGAGATAAATACGTGAGTTTATATTAGAATTTTATCTTGGCATTGAGGTCATTGACGTTTTGGGATTCAGAACACAATGTAAAAAAATGGTTGTTTTAGGACTAGTTTTAAAATACTTAAAACAGCTTAGATATGGATGACTAAGAATTCTAAATTTGTAAGGTGGAATAGAAACAAAAGGAGGGTGAAATGGAGAGAAACCAGGACTAGAGTGGAACGAGCGTGGTGGAGACAGAGAACAAAAGGCGATGGCTTGTTGTTAAGCCTGGTGACCCAGGAGAGAGTGATGACATTAGTGAGTAGTGGTTAGTGAGGAGGTTAAGGACTTGGGAGTAAGGAGAGGACTATTTTCCCCTGGAGGATGGGATGTTTCATAGATGGGGCCAGATGGAAGTTCAAGGGAGGAGTATGCAATTGAAGATGAAGGTTTGGGAGGCAGGAGAGCCATAGAGAAGGGTCATCGTCGTAGAAGCAGAAGGTGAAACAAAGAGTCAATAGAAACAGGCTCCAAAAGTAAAATTTGAATGTTGAACAAATTACATTTTGATTAATAGCAGCAGGATTTCTCCTCCATTCCAGTATGAAAGTTAGAATGGAAATATATTTTTTCAAATAAATATAATCTGGAAACCAACATATGTTTAATTAAAAGAAATTTATATAGGCTGGTTTGTATCTGTGAAGAAACACAAAAATAGCTATAATTATTATGAAGCAAGTGATGCTTTGGGAGGGTGAAGGGAAGATGATAAAAATAGGTACATGATGCATGTATGAATTTGGATAAGACAGACATGATGCTAGTATCACCATTGTCAGTGAGGTAGTTATTGTTACAATAGGTCAAGTACTCAATTGCACATGACACTGTTAGGTCTTGCTAAAAAAAATAATTTATCAAGAAACCAGGCTTGTATTCATAAATCTAAGACATTCACTGAGAATTTGATGATATGGAATTAAACACAATCTACTTTATCAAGTGTTTTCTGAGCCTATGCACGACACTGCTGGGGCTATGGAACTTTAAAAAGATAAATTAGACACTCCAGGAGTAAGGAAATGAACACAGTCATTAAATATCTGCTTAATGTGGGCTGGACACTCTGCTCAGCCCATGCTAGGCCCTCATCATAGATATTATTTTATAATCCAGTGGGGAAGCAGACTCTACCATCAGCTGAGCCTCAGAAAATAACATAATAGAGATTGGCATATGAAACAAAGAGAATAATTGCAGCTGGGAAAATTCCTTGTACGGTATAGGGTAATGTCTTACCTGGAAGTTGACACGTGAGCAGGAAAATATTTTTAACAGAACCATCCAAGTGCCACTGAAGGGAAAATCAATTGATAGAATGAGTTTCAGCCTGTTAATAGCAGATACAGGCAAGGTCCCTGAGGTGTTATTTTATTTAGTTCTTCAATTTCAAATAAACGGCCAAATGCACTGACATCTTAGATGAAATGTTCCAAAAGAATTTATGTGCAGAGATGTGCAGGAATAAAACTGGCCTTTTCAGTATTAAATGTATTCAGCAGAGGCTCTTTGATCTGTGGTTGGCTGTACCTGGTTGGTAAGTGTGATGGTTAAATTTTGTCAGCTAAGCTAGGCTAAGGAGAAAGAAAGAGAGAAAAAGAAAGGAAGTAGTGTGGAAGGAGAAGCAGGGAGAGAGAAATTGAGAAAAGGGCAGGAGGTAAACTTCAGCTATTGGATTAAGGAAATGATTTTATGAATTCTGATAAAAATGTGGCAAAGTCTTAGGCTCGTTCTGCATTGGAGGTTACCAGTTGCAGAACCTGAGCTGCTGGGAAACTCAGTGACTTGCTAGGAAGCTGGAGAACAACTTCTGCCAACCATTCACCAACTCTGAGGGACAAGGTAGTCACTTTGCCGCTGTGGGTCTAACTTTCCTCTCTGTAGACAGAAGGCTTGAGGTAGGTTATGCGATACCATAATTTTTGTAGCCACAACATTTGCTGAAGTCCCATAGAGAGGATGTGTGAACTGAGGGTGCCTGATAACCCTACCTGTTCTAGGTAGAGTGGGAATCTGGTTTGAGCAAACATGAGGCAGTGCCGGTTAGATGACTGATGTTGGTTTCTGAGCATGACTGGACTTACATGAGGCCAATAAGAGCAGGTGAAGCTTATCAGTGGGTAGAAGAGCAAGGTGGGAAAGTGGTGTGCCTATATGCTTCTGGCCAGTCTCCCATCTTTCAGCCTAGGCTGCCCTTTGTGAAGGAACA
Organism: Pipistrellus kuhlii; assembly: GCF_014108245.1. Lineage (NCBI taxonomy): Eukaryota > Metazoa > Chordata > Mammalia > Chiroptera > Vespertilionidae > Pipistrellus > Pipistrellus kuhlii. The sequence continues at coordinate 45,859,360 of NW_023425551.1, forward strand.
TTTACCATATATTAGCATTTAAAAAAAAATGTTTTTCTTGATTTGGAAGAGAGAGAGAAACATAAATCGATTGCCTTCTATTGTATATGCACCCCAATCAGGAATGGAACCCAAAACATGGGCATGTTCCCTGACCAGGAATAGAACCAGTGACTTTTCGGTGCAGGGGATAACACTCAACCAAAGGAGCCACACCGACCAGGGCCATTAGCATTTCTTAATTATAATAATCCCCCTAGTCTGTGTGTGTGTGTGTGTGTGTGTGTGTGTTTCCAAGAAGCTTGATAACTTGTTGAACAATAAAAAGATCTGAAGTCTATTATCTTTTGTCATATTAAATACCACTCTTCTGAACTTGATTCTTTGGTGGTTAATGCTGTGTTGTAATGGAATAAAATGTCAACCTATAATATGAAGTTAAGGTTCCTAGGTCAAGTTTTTGCTAGAATTTTTTCTTATCTTTAAGACATTTATTATTCTTATCTTTATTTAAAAATTTCTTTAAAGGATAGGTTTTCTTAATAGTGACTCATTGATGTTTGAATTCATCAATCCATCAATTCACATCAAGGACTGATGTGAAGATCCTGAGATGTTGCCCTTGGGTGTGCAGACTTTTATGATAAAGTAACTGGAAAGTCAGGGGTGTAGAGTCAACAAAAATCTGTGTGAAAGGATGTGTCACAGTACTTTTTCATGTCATAGAGCTCTATTGTTGGCTCAACAGTTTTTGCTATATCTTCTAATAGTGTAAAGATGACAGTGAACAATGCTGTTTTTAAAAACTTCTTATTTGGGATAATTTCAGTGATAGAAAAGTTACAAAAATGAAAATAGCACAAAAGACACCTGTGTATCTCTTACTCAGATTCACCTATTGCTAAGATTTTATTTCATTTGCTTTATCACTGGCTTGTGTGACAACTCCTATCCCTGGTATGTATGTCTTTATATTTTGGACTTGACATTGTTTTCTGATCTATTTAGGAATAAGTTGCATACTTTATAGTCTTTTCCCCCTAAATACCTCTGTGTTATTTCCTGAGACTAAAGATATCCTCTCCCATAAAAATAACACAATTACTAACCTCAGGAAATTCAACACTAATACAATATTTTACATAACCTATCTTTGACATTTAATTTTATCATCTGATCTAGTAATATATAAAAACCCACAGTCTATAACAACTGATCGAAGGCTTGACTGAACACTGGAAGTCAGTCCTATAGTCAGTGCTGGGTCGCCACTGACTGCAGAGGGGACTGCGAATCAGGCCTGGATAGAGGCCCAAAGAGATACATTTGCTTTTTAAAAAACAACACAGTTTTACTGGTTACACATGATGTATCATGCATAGGATCACACCCAAACATATGTGCTTATTTTCCTGAATCTAAGAAGAGAGGGTGGAAAATGAATCCTTAGATGAATTAGATACAGAAGAGAGACTAATAAACCTAAAAAATCATTTTAGTTCTATATAGATGAATTATTTATGATAATGAATGTATAAAGCACAACCACTTCCATGGAAGAAATGTGGGTTCCTAAGTGAGAACGGAGAATTCAGAGGATTTAAGAAGTCGTCTTGGAAGGTTCTGGGCCAGAACATACTTTGTATAACCCGCAGCTGCGGGCTGAACAGTGTGATGCTGTAGTGTTCCAGATGCTTCCTTGCACAGCTGGGTCTGGGTGGAGGCCTGATAGAGTCAGAGAATAGCAGTTAAGTCAGAGGTCAGAGGAGTGCTTTTAATGAACAGATCTTGAAGCAGTTGGCTTTTGTCTGTTTTGGTTTGCTCTGCCTAGCACTTTTAGAGGGGGGTGATCTTATGGCAGTGTAGTAATTAGTGAACTATTTATAGAAATGATTCACTCTTAAATAAGACCAGGTTGTTGAATGCTTTCCAGCATTTCCAGACTTATTCAAAAACTGTAACAATCAGCCAAGTTTTAACGAGGGTTACAGTTTTGTAAAGTGGCAAAAAGCAGAGCCATTTGCAGGTACCAGAGGGATATTCATTTTATTAAGCCCTAATAGTTGGCACAGAAAATATGCTTTGTTCTAATTTATAAATATTGTTATGATTAGGTAAGGATTTTTTTTAACTGTAAAAATTAAAGGCAGAAGGGGAAATGTTTATAATAAAATATTCACAGTGATTTTTTTAGAATAATGTAATAAATACCAATAGTATCCTGTCCTTTTTCTTCCCACCTGTCAGCCTACTTTCTAGAGGTAAATTCCATTAGCTGTTTTCCCTGGGATTTATCTGTTTTTCTGAATGATACGGATATTTCACTATTTTTAAAATTCATTGAAAACGTTGTCTATAGAACTTATTCCATCAGTGAAAAGGGGCTATTTGTTTTTGTATGTAGTTGTTTGTAGTGAGAGAGAATAACTTTCTTTTCCTCTTTTGGTTTTTTGAGAGAATACATTTTTAAAAAGATAGATCATACTGAATGTTGGCAAGAATATGAAGGCATTGGAACTCTCACACACTGCTGGTGGGATGTAAAATGGAACAACTTTGAAAAGGCACATCACAACATAAAGTGATAAACAAAAACAGATCCAGAGACAGAGAAGCACTGATCAGACTGTCAAACCTCAGCGGGAAGGTAGTGGGGAAGAGATCAACCAAAGGACTTGTATGCATGCATATAAGCCTAACCAATGGACACAGACACCAGGGGGGTGAGGGCATGAGTGTGGGAGGGGGAATGGGGGGATAAGAACACATATGTAATACCTTAATCAATAAAGAAGAAAAAAAAAATATATATATATATATTTAAAAAAGAAAAAGGCCCACCCCCCAAAGATGCACTTAATAGTCAAGGACATATGTCTTACAAACACATTGTTTTCCACATACATAAGTTAAGGATGGTCACAAAAAAGTTGATTTATCAAATAATTCTTTCATGCCACAATCATTCCTAGTAAATTTAACACATTTTAATAAAAAAAAAAACCAACTGATTTTCAAGTCACTATTGGGGAACTACTTATTTGTGTAATGTGAAGTATACCTTTGTCCAAAGATTTAAATGAGAAGCAAAGAAAATAGAGGTGTTGGAGAGTAATCCTGTGCCCACAAACAAACAAACAAACAAACAACAACAAAACACACACACACACACACACACACACACACACACAAAACAAACAAACAAAACCCCCCAAAACGTTAGATAAAAGACTGGTTTGCCAAGATGTTGCAGTTTGGGGGACTGGGAGATATGGTCGCTTTGGTTAATGAGGCTTCAGCGGCAATCCTTTTGGGATTCTTGTGCAGTCTCTCTCCCTGCCCCCCTGGGAAAATGGCCGGACAACGTTTGTTGTCAGGTCATCTTCACTGAAAAGAACAGAACCAGCAGCTGGTGGGGCTATTAGATGTGAGAGCAACACATTCACCTGGCAACAAAGGCAGAATGGGAAACGGGAAGTCCTTTGTTTCTGGCCGTCACTGAGGAACAGGTGGAATATTTCCAGCCACTCTGAGGGATGAGTCTTCCAATGCCAGGGGGAGGGCCCACCAGATGCAACAGCACCCCCAGGGAAAGGTGAAACATAACCGAACAACCAACACTCCATTTGTCGAAAGTCACCTTTAGACACTCAATCCCAACTGGCAATGCAAAGTGCGAAGGAAATGTCAGAAACCACCACTAACTCTGGTCCCTTCACTCCTGGCATACAGTAAAAATCAAGAAAGTAAGCAGAACTTTAAAAAAAATGACTTTTCCAAAAATATATTTTTATTGATTTCAGAGAAAAGAGGGAGAGAGAGAGAGAGGGAGAGAGAGAGAGAAACATCAACGATGAGAGAGAATCATTGATCAGCTGCCTCCTGCACACCCCACACTGAGGCTCAAGCCTACATCCCAGGCATGTGCCCTGACTGGGAATCTTCATTCATAGGTCAATCCTCAACCACTAAGCCATGCTGACTGGGCTCAAAAAATATTTTCATAAATATGCACTTGTTAATACTTTAAAATTAAGCAAAGTTCAATTAAATACCTACCCTTAAAATTAAAAAAAAATTAATCAAAAGAGCAGTCATGAAAACTCACTCAATTCTAAGATAGTTTGATGCTTGGCTGGTGTCTGGGGGTGAATCTAGGCTGAAAGATATTAATTGCAAGAGAGAGAATGACTGCAGGTGAGAAATAAGTTCAATTATGTTTACAATTTGTGTTAAGGCCCCAAACCATTTTTTGACTTAAAAGAGTCTTAAGAAGCACTCTACATGTAAATATTTATATAGAAGAGGATTTGATTAAGAACAGTGATCAACCATAACATGATTATAAGAAACTAAAAGTTAGGCAAACTTTTTAGTACAAAGAATGGGGAACTGCATTTTTTCCTTTTTTACAATGAAAAGAATTATTTTCCCACACCGAGGTCAGTTTTTTCTTTTAAATTATTCAGAGATCAGGAGCTATTCCTTAATTCTGTTCTCATAATGACCTAAGGGCTGTACATATTTCTATTTTTCCTCCTTAAAGTCTTGCCTTATCCTCATATCATATACATATGTCTTTAACCCAGCTTGATTCATTCTCTCCAGTTTCTGATCCTTCTTCTTCTTGGGGAATTTGTACCAGAACCTGCTGGACTTTCTCACATCTCTCATTTCTTTCAAAGTTGTTTTTGTCCAGGAACCTGGCAGAAGACATAACTATTCATGCCTTTAAAGCCGGGTCTATAGACCTTGATGATGGCTGTGAAAACTGGAACAGCCCTGGAACCCAGTGCCAGCCCGTCTCAGCCCTGACCCAAGGCCAGTGCTGCCAACCTCATTTGCTCAGAGAGAGCGTGGAGATAACTCTCAATCACAGAGAAAAAGTGTTCATTATCAAAAAATTAAAAGTCACTGGTTATCACTTTATATCATCCCAGTGACTTTGCTTTTCTAAGCTCGACACATCATACATCCTGATTTTAAACTATACTAGTATTATAAGCAAATAGTATAATAAAAGATTATGGTTGGCATAAAAACTGACACGTAGATCACTGGGAAAGAATTGAGAGCTTAAAAATAAATCCATGCGTACACTGTCAACTAGCATTTGACAAGAGAGTCAAGAATACTATATGAGTGCGCTAGATGGTTTGGCTCAGTGGATTGAGCATCAGTCTGCGGACTAAAGGGTCCCAGGCTTGATTCCAGCCAAGGGCACATGCCTGAGTTGCAGGCTTGATCCCCAGGAGCAGATGTGCAGGAGGCAGCCAGTCAATGATTCTCTCTCATCATTGATGTTTCTATTCTCTCTCCATCTCCCTTCCTCTCTGAAATCAACAAAGAAACGTATTTTTTAAAAAGAATACTACAATATGTGAGGAAAAGATGGTGTTTTCTGGAAGTCACTGAGTAATAGGCGGTCCTGGGAAAACTGGTGTTCACATGCAAAAAAATTAAAGCATTATTTTATACTACTCACAAATTAGAATGAATTAAAGACCTTAAACCATAAAACTCCTAGAAGAAAACATAGAGAGAAAAAAAGCCCACTGTTGTTCATTTGGCAATTATTTTATGGATATGACACCAAAACCACAAGCAACAAAAAGCAAAAATCAATAAGTGAGACTACATCAAACTTAGAAGCATTGCACAGTAAAAGAAATAAAAAATTAAAGAGGCAATCTCTGGAACGAGAGAAATTGTTGCAAACTATTGACAGAGAGTCCAGCCACTTCATTTTGGTGCTGATTTCTACACTGGCCAGCTAGGTTTTGATGCTACTAATTTTAGTCTCCAAACATGCAACCCTGAGGTAGGACATTTCCAAGAAGTACTCTGCATATGACATAGTAAATGTAAACATGAAGTGTTTCTAACCCTTACAATTTTGTGATTCCAGACACATGAGCACTAACAATGAAGAGGTCATATCACAGGATTCAGGCTGCTCAGAACCTGGTCTTTCTTTTCCTCCGGAGAGAGCATGGCCCATGAACTCTGGTCTATGAATCTTAAGATCTGATTCTGCTATTAACTTAAAGATACCATCTTGGGCCCTAACTGGTTTGGCTCAGTGGATAAAGCGTCAGCCTGCAGACTGAAAGGTCCCAGATTCAATTCCGGTCAAGGGCATGTACTTTGGTAGGGGGTGTGCAAGAGGCAGCTGATCAATGTTTCTCTCTCATTGATGTTTCTAACTCTCTATCTCTCTCCTTTCTTCTCTGTAAGAAATCAATAAAAATATATATATTTTTAAAAGGTACCATCTTGGGGAAATTACATATCCCATATCTCATTTTCCTCACTTATGAAGTGAAAGAGGTGGGAGTACATGGTCTTATAAGGTCTTTATATCTCTTAGTTTCTATTAATCTCCATTAAACCATAAACAGGAAAAAAAAAAAAGGAGGTGTACATATTTATGCTCCAAGGGGATTAATATGGCATTGATTGACAGTTCTGACTATGAAAGATCAGTGTACATTTAAAATTTGTACTGTATTGTATACTCCTCTGCTCTATGGATCCTTGTCCTCAGTTATATGAGCGAGTTTCAGATGGTCTGTGAGTCCTAGGATTTGAGATACAAAGTTTTGAGTGTATGTGCAGATATTTTCTCTGGAGAATGCCAGCAGTTTTCATCAGGCGCCAAAATGTTTATGGAAATGCCAAGAAGACAATCTGATTTTTTAAGAGGAAATATGTAAATACAAAGCCTGTGAAGGTGTGCTATAAACTAGTTCTCTGGATTGAATCCCATCAACTTGGCATTTCCATTAACTGCTAAATCTTTAGACACAAGTGATTTCAATTAGGATAGAACAATTATTTGTCTGAGTGAGTCATCTTCCCATCTAGAACACAGTTGTCATGATAATGCCTGTTATAATTATATTATCATTAATAACTATTAAGTTATCAAGCTAATTTTTCATTTCATAAGACGTCTATGTAAATAAAGCAGCCAGGTAGGAACAGATATTTTATGTAAGTTCACATTACATTTATTTTTTAATAGTAAGAAGTGAAAAGAACTTGATGAGTTTGGAAGAAAAGATTACATTTCACAAAATGATTCCTAAGCATAGAATTCAAATCAGCTGAGATTTAAAGAGGAAAGAAACAAATCTAAAGAGAAGAGGAGATTACAGAATAATTAACAAACCACTCTGCTCTTTAATTCCTATAAGATATGCCTCATATGATGAAATATACTTTTTTGTCAGATTGGCAAAAAATAGAATACATTTTTTTGTGCGGTACAGAATTTTAATAATTAGTTTATATGTGACATGAGATGAAAAAGGCTGAAAATTGCTGCTCAAAAGGTTGCTCTTATCTTAGTCCTTTGACTAGACGTAGCAGGCTTTTGAGAAGCCTCTTGGCATTTCTGGCCTTTTGGCTTCTTTAACTCCATATCTGTGATACATGAGGCCAAAGAAAACTCGGGGAACGAGGAAAGTCCCCCTGCGTTGTTCCTCAGGCCCCGAGACACTAGACAGTTTGCCTTCTTCTGTGAGCCTTTCAGTGTCTTTATGTTTGTTTTACATATAATTTCCAGGATGTTCAGTTGTCTACTCTGTTTTTGGGGAAGCAGAAGTTCTAGTCAATAGAATTTTCAACCCTGCTATTTTGCCTGCTTAGGAAATTTTGTAACAAATCTTGCTCCCTTTTCTGAGTTATATATCTTTTTTTCCCATCATGTTAAGGAATCTCTTACCAACTTAATGTATCATGGTAACATTTTCCCAATTTATATTATTTTGACCCAGTTTCAGTTATGAGGTCTTTACTATTCCTCTGGAGGCATCTAAGAGAAAGCTATTATCTTGGAATTGCATATGCTTTGCAATGAATTTTTAAAAAATTTCTTTATTGATTAAGGTATCACATTTGTCCTCAACCCCCATTCCTATCCCCCATCCCTCCCCACTCATGCCCCCACCCCCTATTGTCCTTGACCACTGGTTAGGCTTATATATATGCACATAAGTCCTTTGGTTGATCTCTCATTTTTATCCCCATCCTCCCTTTGAGGTCCAACAGTCTGACCCATGGTTCCTTAACTCTGGGTCTGTTTTTGTTCATCAGATTATGTTGTTCACCATTTCCCCCAGATGAGTGAAATCATGGCCTACTTATAAGAATAAAAAATGAGACAAGCAATAATCGTTTTGCTGAATTTTTGAGACTTTGTTTGAAGTCTTCTCTTAGGTCATTGATCAAAATGGAAACCTCAGATCAGATATGTATCACTAACATCTGATTATAATTTTAGACAATGTAGCAAAGAAACTACAAAGTCTCAGAGTTTTTTGGTTAAATACAAATATGGATTAATCCAATGTTATAAAAATCAGTAATGTTAAGAAATATGACTCAAATTAAGGTAATATTTTAGTAAATTATTAAATGATTACTTTAAAAAAGTGTCAGATATTTTATATTAAACTTTACCTAGAAAGTTCTAATGGAAACAATTATAGGACCCAGATTTTCACATAACTATATGGCTTTCACTAAAGCCAATACATAAAAGACTGCAGTTTTAAATCATTTTTAACATACTATAATTATATTAATTTTAGTTGTATTATTAGGTCACATATAAGTAACTAATAACTCAGTTTAATGCAAAAGTTAAACTTGTGAAATTTGGATGTATAATGGCCTCAAATTCTCAATTCTGTATTCTGTGCTAATTGTAATCATTATCACAAAAAAATTATTGCTCTTTAGAATTAATGTTAAATGTAAATTTTCTCTCATTATACATTATTTTTAAACACATATAAAAATTTTAAAGATATTTTAAACTTAGAATATATTTTGAGTAAAAAAAAAAATTCCACTAACAAGAATGACATAATTCAGTTCTCTAGTGTTGGACTTCTAAGAACCAGAGCCAAAGGGATATAGCAAATCTGAACAGGCAAGAAGATCCTCAGTGTTATTTTCTGACTGAGAACAGAGGAATATAATTTTGCCAAGTGGTTTTTATCCAAATCATCACATATGTTTGTCACTTTAGAATTTAAAGACCATTTTATATGCATTATATCTTTTAACCCTCACAAAAATACTGATTACTCTGTGTGTGTGTGTGTGTGTGTGTGTGTGTATGTAATTATATGCATATATACATATAAATTTATATCTTATATATAAATTTCACAGATGTGGTAGTTGAGATGTAGAGAAATTGAGTCTCTTAGATCATAGAGTTTGGCCAATTCTTCTGATTTTGAAGCCAATAATATTTCAACTCCAACACAACTATACAATTATATTAAGAAGTTATATGTAGTTCTCTATTTTAAACAAATAAGCAAGGCCATACTAAAATTATCTTATATCACATAATCATCAGAATTTTCAATAGCTGTAAGGACAAAAGTACCAAAAGATTCCAGGGCTTTAATGACTATAAATACCTTGTGAAATATTTTATTTAATTAGTGTTTTATTTCATTGCCTAGATATGTTAAAATTTATTTCACTTTTGTTAACACAGATCACAATTAACACAAATTACTCTTTGAAGATATTTATAATACCCAAAATTCCTTCTGTTATTGCTAGAGTTATTGTTACATAGGAATATTCTATCTTCTCATCTGAATATTTATATGTAAAAATTTGCTTTCTTGTTAACTCTTCCAATTAAACTTGAAAATTACTCTCGCCATATTCTTGTTAAATGTGTTTTATTTTTAAAAATCACAGTCTTGCTAACTATGCTTAAAAAATTAAATTTGATAGCATTAATATTAATTTTTAGCTTTTTAAAAGAACTGTGCTTATGTTAGTAGACAACCCTTCTTATAAAGCAACTTTATGCAGCTTTTCATCTACATTCAGCTTTTAACAGAGCTCATTATCTGAATGTTCAAAATTTAAAAAATTAAAAAATAATAACTGAGGTACCACAGAGTCTTCAATAATTTTTCTCTTCCTTTCCATGGAAAAGATTCTGAATGAAAAATTATCTTCAATATTAAGTATTTATTAAAATATTTTGTAACCAATACATAGTAAGTACTTAATCAATATTTGTTTGTGAAATTTTTGTGGAATTCTCAGCTAAAGTGTCTTACACAGCTTTTCAGGATTCAGAGAACTTTTGCTACTGTGACCATGTACATTATGATTCTCTGAAAAAGGGTTATATAAATTTTTCAAATAACTGATTCACCTCCTAAGATTTCTAAGTTAATCCCCTTTAATAAGATAAGACTCCTTTGAAGCTGGCATTCTCCATTTAGATAGCAATGGATTCCACTAATGTTTTAGAAAAGCTGTTGTTTTTTAGCTAAGCTAAGAATAATCACTTGAAATTGGTTTAAGGCTTAGCAAATTTATTCTCTGTTGAAAAAATAATAACCTTTTAGCCTGGTCTATGTTGAATATTTTCAAATTCTAAATTAATAGAATCTGACTGATAAAAAAAACACACACAACATTTTATTCTCTTACAATGCAGTGTAATAAGCTTTTCTTAAATATGTGATTTACAGGGTCTCCTGAACACATAAAGGTTCGTGGGGAAACATTTTTGTGAAATTCTCAGCTAAAGGGTCTTACACAGATTTTCAAGACTCAGAGAACCTTTGCTACTGTGTCCATGTACATTGTGATCTCTGAAAGAGGGTTATATAATGCAGCATTTCTTTAATGTGTGCGCCTGCAAGTCTCCCATGGGGAGAATGTCTCAGGAATGCTGTGCTCTTCCGAAGGCCCACAGGATTCCTCTGAGCTCATGCTGGTGATATTCCTTCTTCCTTTGTCTTAATTCCAAAACTGTATCCCTTTAAAAAGATCCTTATTTTAAACTGGCACTTGCTCACTGTGTTAGTTGGACACCCCATTAGAAGCTCTGCTCTGAGGCGAGATTGGAGTGGATGATGTTTATTTAGGAGGTACAGGGACCAAGGCGGGAGTGGCAGGTGGGGTGTGATCTTGAGAAGCACGGACAATTAATAAGGAACATGCAGTTAAGCCAGCTCCCACAGTGGGAGCTAAATTTAAATGGTTTTTAAATTCTAAAGTGACAACTGAAGCTTGATTCCTACCCCCACCCCACACTCTGGCAATTTCCACTTCTCTCACAATTATGCCAGCTGTAGGGCAAGGGAGCTGGGGTGTTTCTACCAGCACAACAGCAGTCTTGGCTAAAGGTCCTGAAGGTGATGCGGATTTGTTAACTTGGAATCACTTTTCATCCTCCATGCAAGCAGGCAAAATGGGTGCTGACAGCCTGAGGGTAACTCTCCAATAAAAATACAAGATTTGACCTTTGGAAGTCAGACTGACACGCACAGCAATGCAAAGAGGATTCAAGGAAATATAGACCACAGCATCCGCCAAAATCAGGACAGTGGTGTTAGATACAAAAGTCAAATATTCAGCTCTAACACAACAAATAACTATAATATTAAACTAACTCGAGTTAGTATAGCTCTTTTATTTACTCCTCTGCCAATGTAGGATATATCCCTTTTATGGCATTATGACGTTAGTTTGGAATAAAGGACTGTCTTATTTATAAAGCTGGGTGAAAATTCTTAAATAATTTTTAATCCCCAAATATGATTGTTTTCTTTTTTATAGCTGAGTACATGGATAAAAAGTACAAGCCTTTTTTTTTTTTAAGGGAATTAAACTGTATCCGAGTTTATTTCACTACTATAGTCATAGGAAATCTTCAGAAAATAACTAGTTAGTTCCAAATATATCCTATTAATCACAAGGTTGTAGATGTAGAAAACTGGTATTATATAAAATAAACTTAAGATAAGACTGCTTTTGATTTAAAGCACTAGAGGTAACAAGAAAACCAGGGCAATCCTAGAAAAAGGCAGCAGAAAGGACAAATGGGAAACAAAAAGAACTTGTCAGTCAGTAATGGCACTATTCCATCTCATCATGGCATGGCCAGGTAATAACATTGCTTACTCTGGTCCTCTTGTGACCAATTAATTGTGACTGAGAGTGACATATAACATCAGAACTTTTAATTCTGATGAGAGACCCTACAATATTCTCTCTTTTGTATTTGGCATGGGGACAAACAACATTTGAAATGATAAGATCCATCATGAGTTTTTGAATGACTAGGATGAATAGAGATTCCTTATTAATCTAAAAGAAAGAAACAAATCTCTCTCTGTGTGTGAAAGTGCTTTTATTTTTCTAATTATTTTTATTTAATTTATTTTTCCCATTTATCTGCCCTATACCCTCTTCCACCTCCACACCGCTCATCACCACATTGTTGTCAGTGTCCATGAGTTGTTTCTTTTTTTTGCTCAATCCCTGCACCCTCTTCCAATAACACCCCTCCCCGACCACCAGTGCTGTCTTCAGGCTTTCTATGTATGAGTCTGTCTCTATTTTGCTTGTTAGTTCAGTTTGTTCATTAAAATCTTTGCTGTTTTAAAGCACTAAAATTTTATGCTTTGAAGTTATTTCTGGGTATTACCTAGCCAACACTTATATGCCTGAACTATTTGAATCTGAGTCTATTTTCTAATGTTAATAAATCTGTACCCAGAATGATTTATCTTTTTTTTTGGCCAAGATTAATGGACCATTATAGGAAATAATCTTCTCTGAAGGTCGGTCACCATTGTCCTTTTGCTCATGAAGTAGAGGAGAATTTTTTTTAAGTAAAACCAATGCTTAATATCAGAGATAAAATATTTGCATTTGGCTTACAAAAATTTAGTCTCTCTAATGTCACCACAGTTATATTAGATAGGTCATTAATTTGTTTCATAATAAGACTAGACTATTGAGCTGGTAATTTTATATTTCATTTCTTACAGTTTCTTTAAATTATTTGTTCTTTAATGATTGTCATAATATCCAATAAATATATGAAAATAAACATACTTATGTAAGACACCTTTGGGCATTTCACTCTGTAGATGACTCAAAATAAACAAAAAGAGATGCCTGATAGAAAATACTCAATCTGTTTATGAATGAAAGGAAGAAACAATTTTTGTCCTACTGTTGACTGGTAGGTTAGTAATTATTACTATTAAAGTCAAAGAAAATTGGATTCCAGTACTTCCTGTGTGGCTTGAGCAAGTTAATTAAACTCTGATGTTAAACCTACATCCAATGAAAACACGTTTATCCTCTTTAAACTGTTTATCTGTATCTACCCAAATAGATACAGGAGGGAAATGCATATTTGACAAGACTCCAAAGGAAGAGACCACTTGATTGTAGTTCCCAAACACCCAGGCCAATTATTACGTCTGGGGAGAACATGCCTGGCCCCGGCCCACTAAAGGACTCTTCCAACATCACCCACTTATTGACCTGGTACTTCGAGATGTAGAGGCTAAATTTCAACTTCTAATATACTTTGAGTTTACTTTTTAATCCTTTCTGAAGAATGGGAGTCTAATCAGAATACAAAGCATAGAAAATCACATACTTCATCATTTATACAGGACTCTACTAGGGAGAAAAGGCCTTAGGTTCTTAAGGTATTTTCCTTTGAAAATAAATGCATTGTCTAGTATCCACAGCACTGCAAATCCCAGTAAATGTCATTGCCCATCTTCTGGGGGGAGCTGTCCTGTAGTGACTTAGAATGGATGATAGAAAGCTGGCCCTGTGACGGCTAACACTGCAGCTATCACTTGCTGTCAAATGACTGATAATCTAAGGAGCACTTTGGATCTGCCTATCAGACATTTCTTCTCCACAAGCTTCCTTATGGACTAGACACCTCACTGTTTGCCTTAATCCCAAAGACTCCTTTTGGAGATATGAATATTTTACCTGGTTTGGGGCATTATCTTGCTTTAAAAATGAAACAGATTAACTGGCCTTGCATTTTAATAGAATCAACCAACTTAAAATTATCTGTGTAAGACACTCAGATACAGGATAAAGAAAAGAAAGCAGCCCTAGCTGGTTTGGCTCAGTGGATGGAGCTTTGGCCAGTGACTGAAGGGTCCTGGGTTTGATTTCGATCAAGGGCACATGCCTTGGTTGCAGGCTCAATCCCTGGTCCTGGTAGGGAAGCATACGGGAGGCAATCAGTTGATGTGTCTCACATTGATGTTTCTCTCTGACTCTGTCTCTCCCCCTCCCTTCCACTCTCTCTAAAAATCAATGGGAAAATATCCTTGGTGGGAAGGAAGGAAGAAAGGAAGGAAGAAAGGGAAGGAGAGGGAGAAAGGGACGGAGGAAGGGAGGAAAGGAGGGAGGGAGGGAGGGAGGGAGGGAGGAAGGGAGGGAGGGAGGGAGGGAGGGAGGGAGGGAGGAAGGGAGGAAAGAGAAGGAAGGCAGAAAATGATTTCCCAATCATTCCCAAATGATTTCCTTTTGCCAGGTTTGCTGCAGGGCCATCAGCGCTTCGCATCCTTAAAGAGCAGCTTGGGGGTGTACTTCTTGAGAAGAGAGGTGGAGAAGCCAGAACAGTGACGCAAAACAGCTGGACACACAAGTCTGGGTAAAGTGAACTCTGGCCCTGACCCCTTACCCGCCTGTCTAGACAGACCGATGAGCAGAGTCAGAGACTGTCCAGGACTGGCTTTCTATAAAGTAACACGATTAGGTCCATGAGCACTTACTATCTGTGAAATGATGCTAAAAGCAAGCAACAGGCTCCCTCCCAACTGACTTTAGGCATATCAGCCATAATTAATTTGCTTAGTGTTTTTCCATTAAGGTTTCTATTCCTCACATTTGCCCTGATGTTTCCAGACAAATGTTTGAATTTGTTTGCTTAGTGCTGATTACTTCTTCATGTACAATTCTAGACATAATTCTTGGACAATGAACAACAAAACAAAAACCCAGAACAAAATACTTTTCTAATAGAAAGAGTACACTGTCAATTACAGGTATTTTGGGTCTAATAATATTGCTAGCTATGAAAAATTCAGAGGTCTGTACATAAAATGAAATGAAAAGGAAAACATAACTATTTTATTCCACCTTCAGTAAGTTTGTACTTTATAGCAGAGACAGGTGCTAGATTTTGTTTTGACAGAAATTACTTATTTATTGTTAGAATAAAGACTGTCTCCTAACAGAGAACAAACTCTCCCTCCTCTTTTTCAGCTTTAGCAGATATCATAAAACAACCCCAGTTATTTCTTACCCCTTCTCTTCTGAACTGCCCATTTTCTCTAGATGCTCTTCCATGTCCTACCCTTCCCCTCAGCCTTGGTGGGGAGGCTTTATCACGATGAGGCTGTCACAGCAGAGGACCCGGGGCCCTGTAAGCATCACCCCTGGCTTATGCAAAGTCACGCTTCTCAATGTCACATATCAAGCCTCTTTTTACATTGCTCTCTTTAGAGGGAAATGACTTGCTGTTATGCTTCTTTTTTTTTAAATCATTGCAGGAAGGGCATAATATCTACATGGAAACACTATTTTGGATGACTAGACACACTGAGAAATATTTCTTTCCAGTCCTCAGGACTTCTTCCACATTGTTTCCAGGTCTGGCAGGGGTGATCCATCCCCACACACACCCCAGAAAACCTGCCCTTTTGTTGTTACTACTACATTCTGCTTGGGAAGATGTTTCCGAAGCTATTCCATTGAAAATCTCTCTGTAAACCTGAAAACATGGGATGCCCGAGTTCCAGCTGGGAGTCTGCAGTTTCCCTTCAGCAGGTGAATGGTTAATCCAACTTTGGTTCGTCGGTACCATGGAAGACTACTCAACAATCAGTGTTTACACATGCAACAAAAACCTGGGTGAATCTTCAGAGAATTATGCTGAGAGGACAAAGCCCATCCCAAAAGGTTGCATTCTGTGTCATTCCATTTATGTCACATTCCAGAAATGACAAAATGGTTGCAATGGAGACCAGATCAGTGGCTGCCTGAGGCTGAGGAGGGAGTAAGGATGGAGAGAAGGGGCAGCCTGCGGGATCATTGTGTTGATGGCAATGTCTTGAGTGTTCCAATGTCAATATCCTGATTGTGGCATGAGAGCTTTCCTAGATATTTTCAGTGGGTAAACTAGATAAAGGACACAAGGGAACTAACTCTCTTTACTATTTCTTAATAAATGTGAATATACAATTACCTCAAAATAAAAAGTTTAACTGAACAAATAAATGTGTCCAGACAAAAAATACAATCACGGACAATGGACACGAAATATATTTTCTGGTAGGATACGCTGTCTTTCATACATGGGCATACACACACACACACACACATACACAAATATCATACTGGTTCCCTGGATGTGGATTTTATTTTCTACTTAAGAATTTCTATGAATCTCTGACAAACTGCCATTTGATTTCTTATATTCACTAAAATAAAACAAAAGAAAAGAAAACTTGTCTGACCTTATATCCAATGTGTATTCCTTCCTTGGTTATAATTCCTGCAGTCCCTTGATTAAAGGTCCCTGGAAACTGGGAAGAGAGAATTTATATTTAGAGACAAATCTGAATTGTCTGAACGCTGGGGGAGAAGTAGGAGGGCTGGGCTGCTATTTGCACTTCCACTCTGTCTCAGCATCCAGCCTAAAACACTGGATTGTATCTGTGTGACAATTCTCCAGCCCAGGGGGGGAGGAGCTTTAGTAGGTATGATATATATATATACTGTTCTGTCACTGCTGAGCTAATGTCCCCAACACTCCCACTGCCTCCCAATGCCCGCAAATGTATTTCAGGCTGTGTGTCTCACACTGGCCTCTATGTCCACGAGCATCTTGGCTGTCATGGGGGCCAACTGTGTCTGATGAGGCCTCGGGTCCTTTCCAACCCTAAATGTTCAGGATTTGCTGAGAGCAGCTGCAATGCTTTCTTCTTTTCCCTCAATTGCTCTGTCCTGATATGAGATTGGCAGCTCCAAGTTTGACTTCTCAGGAATGACCTTGATTCATCCTATTGGGTGGCCTGACCTGGCATCATCATGCCTTCACTGTACTATATGACTGGAGCAAAGTACACACTCCCTGCACTCCAGATTCTCTATTTGTGAACTAGTAATAATAATAATAAAATTAATGCCTACTTTGTCTACCTCACAGCATAGAGGTGAAAATCATATCAGATAATGTACATGTAAGCATAAGGCAGGTCTAGTGTTTCGAACTGAGTCACCTTTAGGTCACAGCAAATTGGGGATGAGGACCCGAAGTCTTGCCCTATGGGAGCCCAAAAGACCACATTTCAGTACCACGTGAAGTTGAGAGAGCACAGGAGAAGTCACCAGCAGTGATCCCAGGTTACAATAACTCAAAATGTTTGGGAATCTTAGTTTAGTTTCTGCTTCCTGAAGATGTCTGCTTCCTCTCAGAAGTTCCCATGCTCACCATGCAAGCTGGCTGGTGCAGGGCTCTGGGTTCTACTGCCTGCACCTCAGATTAAATCCAGGTTGTCACTCATAGGCTGCCTTACTCAGGCAACCCAGTTAGTCTTCCCGAACCTTAATTTACCCTTTGGAAGAATGAACTTCTCCATTTTTCTTTTGAAAATTAAATCAAATGTGTGTAAAATATATATCTAGCTCAATAACTAGAACAAGTGATAATTCTATATTCATATTAATTCAAACTCATCTTTATAAAAAAAAGTTGGTTAGCAGAGAGATTACCTTCATTGCAGCTTTCTTTGTTTTCGGGGCTGGAAAAAAATGAGTAGGAAAGAGGGTATCTTCTACCTGGAATAGGAGATGATTTCAGGCTTTTCCATCTCTACACATTACACTGCCTACATTTTTCTATTGCTCGGAATTCACGGTCATCCCTCTCTACCTGGCTAATTCCAGATCCCTCTGTAACACCCAGTGAGCCATGCCCTCCTCAGGGAACCTTCTGAGGAGGCCTATCTCTGCCTCCTGTGTGTTCCTCACCCACTTGCCCCTCTATTTATTTAGAAAAAATAAATTTACTATACGCCCAGTATATTTTATTGAGACTATCTCTCCATCTTGCATTTAACAGTATGTAACAGGCATACAATAAATGGGCATTGTCACTAGCAACCACTAACATCCTGATGTAAAGAGATTCTTGCCTTTTACCAGTTCCCTCAGCTAAAACCAAACTCAAAAGCTATTTTTGCTATTGGTATATGAATGTCAAACTGGAGGGAAGTGTGTTCCAAAGCGTGAGGGGTTGTCTTGCCTGTCTACTTTTAGTTTAGTTTTCTAGATACACACAGCCACATCATGTAGGAAGAAGAGGTTGAGGGCCTGATGGAATTTAAGAGAACTTGGTTACAGTAAGGAAGATAAGCCCAAAGCAAAGGGAAGGCACACAAATATTATGAGAGAGAAATTGCACGATGTCAGAGCTGATCAGTCAGTTGAGATTTGGTGATGGCCACAGTGGGAAAGAGCACCTCTCAGCAGCATGGAAGGTCAGCCACAAAGTAATGGCCATAGATACCTCATTGTCACCGTGCCCTGGGGCTGGGTAAGTAGCCAAGGTCTTGCCTATGTTTTATCTGGCTAAAGAAGCACTAAATACTGGAAGTTGAAAGAGCCATTTGTTAACAGTGAGCCTAATTTAGACTTGTTTATCTATTTCATTATTTTTTAACTAGAGGCCCAATGCACGAAATCTGTGTAAGAGTATGCCTCCTTCCCACCCTCCCACCCCCCTGGGCTGCCAGCACCAGCTTCCCTCTGGCACCTGGGACCCGGGCTTCCCTCGTAGCCCTGGCTTCATCTAAAAGGTCGTCTGGAAGGACATCCAGTCTAATTAGCATATTACACTTTTATTATTATAGATTGGCATATAATTCTCAGTTACAGCTGTCATAAGCAAAATGTTGTTAATGTAGTCATATTACAGGAACCCAGCACTAACCATACACAGACCTGATATTCAAGCAGAAATAGACTGAATCTTAAAAACTGCTTGTTTTCCTCTTTTTTTGTCCTAATTGGGATTTAGACATATGTTCCCAAAGCTCAAGAAGTTTGGCACTTAAATCATGGTTTGTTATGTTTCCCTGTATTTTTTTTTTCTTCTTTTTAATTTTCTAGCCCTCCTAAGTAGACAGGAGAGCTAGAAAACTAATAAAAGTATTTTCTCCCTCTTTGATTTAGAAAATCTATTAATTTAAGATTTTCAAAAATTGAGAAAGTACATGGGAATTAAAATATGATGGCATATGAGACACCCAAACAATTAGAGACATTAGTCATTTTATAGCCTTAATTAGTTGGCATATGAAAAAATTAGCTTCTGAAAACAACAAACATAAATGGCATCTTCTTTGCCTCTATTATTAATGTCTCTGGTTTCTCCTGTGCAGTGTGTATTCTTTTGGCAATGGAAAGTGAAGGCATGGCTTTGAGTCGGAAAGGCTGAACCATGTTTGTTACCCCAAGACCATGATCCAGACAACTGGAGGCCATCCCTATGGCCCAGAGCCCACCAATAGTATCCAAATGGGCCCATCATAAGTTTACTTAGTGTACTTACCCTGCCCCACTCATTCCTTCCTGAAAAACCCCAATAAAGTCTCTGGCCCATTCTTTCACCTCACCCCCTCTGTCTCCTCCCAGCCCTGGCAATTCCTGTGTGGCCCTGCATGATATGCCCCCTCCTCTTGGGCATTGAGTAAGAAACTATCTTTTCAATAGCAGGCATCTCCTGATCTGCTAGCCTTACCATACCTGATTAAAATAAGTCCTGAGTACATTTTAATACAGTGTGGAGGCATAGAAGGGGAGAATGTAGCAAGATCTGTGCTACTGGAAAATGGGACTGGTGTTTGTGTGAAGAACAGATTACAGTGGGCTGAAAGTGGAGGCAGAAAGAGCAGTTAGGGGACTGCTGCATGACACAGGTGAGAGATGGTAATGCCTGACAGAAGCAGTAGTTTTGGGAAGAGGGAAAAAGTGCTATAGGACAACTTCTTCTTAAGAAGATAGAGCTGAGGGATTGGACGGAAGCAGTGAGAGACAAGGAGGACTTGCCTGTTGGACACCTGGTGCTGTGTTGAGTTAAACCCTTTGAGAAGAGCAGGTCTGAGAACAGGAGTGGACAGATGACACGGTCAGTTTTAGACCTACACTCACTTAACATCTTGGATAGGATCTTAGAAACTGTGACTTTAAGCATAATGACACATAATGAAATCAATTCTACCACAGGCTATTGCTATAAACAAGACTTAAGTTCCACATAGAAACAGGGGCATCTGGGAGATACAATCCTTGGTTGGGCATCACTTTTCGTGCTGAGCGATTTGTTGGGCAGTTTGCTATCTCTGTCACAGGAATAATGAGAAGTCCATGAGGCAAAAGTGCAGGAGGTAACAGTGTGATGGCAGCAAGTGGCTGGGGTCATACTGCTTTCATATGTAGGAGCTTAGACACAGACAATTCCAGAGGCAATGGGAAATAATTTTCTGATAAGAAAGAACTTTAGTCACAGGAAGCTTTAAGGTGTAGAGAAGAAACTAAAAGTAAGAGACCTCTCATGTGTCTTTTTTCAAAGACCCAACGCTCCAAAGCTCTTCATGTTTCTGTATTCTCACAGCAGGTTTCTATTCTCTTAAAAACCTCTGTACGTGAAGAGGGCCTTGGTTAAGGCTCCCGGGTTGAAACAGGAGTCCTCTTCTGTGTTAGGGGGAGGCCAGCCCAGTTTGAATCTCCTTTTTTATTTAGTATTTTATTTAGTATTTATGTACTAAAAAAAAATTCTCTTTTTTGGTATAACAAAAAGTCAGAATTTACATTACTTGTTGCCAAGAATAACAATTAAAACCCCTTAGCAATACTTGTTTTCAGTGGGAGAAAATTAGATGGGGCTAAAGCATTTCAGCTGACACAAATAAAGTGTCCATCAGCTGTGTGTGAGGTTGTGTTCTATAAAGAATTAAACAACTGGAGGCTGGCATGCTCAAGTTTTAGAAAAATCTTCAAACACTCGCTTAGCACAAACTCCCTCAACATTTAGGATTTGACCAAGGTTTGACCAAGCTGGTCTACATTTCCAAAGACCCAGTGGTTAGCTCTATGATGAACTTGCATTTTTAAAAATCCAAACCTAAAAGATGTTTATTGGTTTAGTAGTTTTTAGGTCACATCCACTCTGATTTTCAAAAACCATCCATCCACCTTCACAGACATGCTCTGAGGGTAGCCCTGTTTGCAGAGACATGAAGGCACCAAGGTAGGGGAGGGACGGGGTCAGGATTGGAGCCTTCTCCCTTCTCTCCACCTACTCGCCTTTATTCCTTCACTGCCCTGCCGAGGATGTGCACAGTATAACAGGGTGTGTGGTTTTCCTAGGGGTCCTGAGACCATTGAATTTTGTCAGTCACATTCTTGACACCCTGATTACACTAAGTCAGTGTGTACCGGTACATGCTGAGAATGCAGATTGCTTCTCATTTCCTTGACTTTATCCATTTGGACTCCGGAAGTCCTCAGTTCCTCCCTTCTCTCCTTCAAGCCAAAAAATGTGGGATTCTCTCCTCGAGACCAAAAAGCCTGGTGATGCTTGCTTGAAAGGTCCGCCATTCCTTTATGCCCTCGTCCCTCTCAGCAGAGGTCCTTCCTAATTGTTTACTGAGAACCAGGCACTTTGACAAGAGGTTCTTTATCCTGCCTCTCCTTCCTTGCCTGTCCCAGACAAGCATTGATCCCTCCTCCAGGGTGTCAATTTCATTTCCTCCCGCCTCCTTTAGGACCTTGTTTCACCAAAAATTCTTTTTTTTGTAATTTGGAATCTGTTTTTCATACATAAATGAACAGTCAAGTCTTTTGTATTTATAAATATTTTCTTAGCACCACTCCTTTAGTTACTGTTACATTTTCCCCTTTCTTTTCCCTCCTTTTTTCTTTAGACTTCTTTATACTTGTTTTCCTCAGTTCTCCTTCTTGACCACTCTACCCCTGCCCCACCTCACTGAAGTCGCATGGCTTCCAGTCCAGCAGGTTCTCTTCCTGAACCCTAAAGACACCTTCTCTGTCTCTTTCACAGGCTCTTTTTTCTCTTCTACCCTTCATTATAGTTTTCCCCTCAAATCTACCCAAGGCTTTTGCTTCTAGAGTTACTTTCTATCTTTTAGTAATCACTTTTATTTCTTTAGCTTCATCTCACTTTTATGCAAATGAAGCAAATAAAAAGGGATTCTTCTCATAACCCATTTAGCCATCCTACCTAATAAAAGAGTAATATGCAAATTAACCATCACTCTACTCAAGCCATGCCCACCAACCACACTCACCAACCAATCAGAGTGAGTATGCAAATTAACCCAGCCAAGATGGCTGCAGCCACAGAGAGCAGTTGAGAGGCTTGGGTTTCCCTGGCAGTAGAGGAAGCCAAGCTTTCCACACACC
The DNA here is from genome assembly GCF_014108245.1 of Pipistrellus kuhlii. NCBI lineage: Eukaryota > Metazoa > Chordata > Mammalia > Chiroptera > Vespertilionidae > Pipistrellus > Pipistrellus kuhlii. The sequence continues at coordinate 45,881,662 of NW_023425551.1, forward strand.
CTGTGTCTAAACCTTAGTATTATCATATGAAAACAAAAAGGTTGGACAAGACATTATCTGTATCATACTCAATGATTTGTGTAGAATATTTTTTTTAATATGTTTTTGCTCCAGTGTCTTAACTTCTACCTCAGGAAGACAACTTGCCAACTAGAAAAAGAGATGTTTTTGCTTTAGGATTATTCTATAATATTTCTTCATAAATTTAGTTAAAGAAATTAACTCCTTGGTATTATTGTTATTATTATTATTATTATTTTAAATTTTAGTGGCTAGGACATGAGGGAAGAAGGCTTAATTTAAGTTGGAAAAGATTTGATTTGCTATTACCTAGGATTCAGATGTAAGAGTTAGGGCTATCATAAGAGCTAGAGTTATTATTAAAAAAAAAAAAAAAAAAATCAGTTCCTGTATCCCAGATACCTAGATGTAGAAAAGGCTTATAAGTTTGGCCTTGATTCACTTTTTCAGGGGGGAAACTGTTACATTTAATTTATCATGGGTCATTGAAAAATGCAGTTATCATTAACTACTAAAGCCTTCAATAAAATTTTTAAAAATCTGCCAATTTGTGTGTTAAAAATAAACTCCTTTTCCTTTTTAATAGGGTGTCTCAGTAGAACTTTTAATGTGTGACTGACCCAAGGTCATTTCCAAGTCACCTTAATCCTTGTCAACAAGCACAGCTGTGGGCAGGAATTCACAGATGTAACATTCTGTCTTTGCTCAAATTGCCTGTCCTCACCAACGCTAAAGGTCCAGCCCTTAGCGCCTCTTGTGCTTCCTCCTCTTTAAAAACAGTATGAGGTCCGCAGTCCGATGTTTTGCAAGATCAAAGGGAGGCCAATGTTATAGTGTAGGATGAATTTTAAAATAAGTAATTTGATTTTTTAAAAACCACTCATGTAGTAAGTACTCAGTAACACATTTTAAAGCACAACCAAATTGTCTATTAAGTTCTATTCTACAATATAAAAGGCCAGACTGATACAACCACTACTATACTTTTAAATTCCCTTTCTTGAATTTTGCAATCAACCTTTTATTATTTAATAGATACTAATGAATAATTCAAAGTAGTTACATCATAAAAAATTAAAGTCGTCTTTAGCTATCTCCATTATTATACATTTTTTATCTAGGAAAGACCTTTTAAGCCCTGCTTGAAACTCCTGTCCTTCAGTTCTCCCAGATGGGCTGTTTCCTGTGCTTTTGTCTTCTCCCTGCACCCTCACTACTGGGGCTTTCTTCCACCCTCTCATCAATTCATGACACACCACAGGTGAATAGTCCAGGAGTCTCCACTGGCTGGAATGATGGTGAAGTCCAAAGATTTATAAATACTTTTTTATTGTTACTGCTTTACTAGTACTCACTTTTCATGGATCTCATCACTCCTTCACTCATCACTCCCAAGATGGTTTCTGTCCCAAATCCCACCTTTCTCAAGTAATCTGACCCTTCATCCTAGCCCCAGTGATGATATGTTCAGATAAATAATAACTGTCTCTCTGCAAGGCAGCCTATTCTTTCTCTTGACAATTGAACCTGCCACCAATAGTTAGCTCCGAATATTGTTTACAGAGACCCACAATAAGCCACTGTATTTGACCCTGTCCTCGGCACAGCAAAGGAAACCATCAACAACATGAAAAGGCAACCTATGGAAGGGGAGAAAAATATTTTCAAACCACATACCAAATAAAGAGTTAATAGTCAAAATATATTAAGAGCTCATACAACTCAAAGGCAAAGAAACACATAGCCCCTTTAAAAATAGGCAGAAGACATGAATAAACTTTTTCTTCCCCAAAGAAGACATACAAATGGCCAACAGGTATACGAAAAAGTATTCAACATCACTGATCATCAGAGAAATGCAAATCAAAAGCACATTGAGATAATCAGTTCTCATCTGTTAGGATGTCAATGATCAAAAACACAAGAGATAAAAATTGTTGATGAGGATGTGGAGAAAAGTGAAACCTCTGTATACTATTGGTGGGAATATAAATTGGTATAGCCATTATGAAAAAATAGTATGGAAGTTTCACAATTAAAAGTAAAACTAACATGATCCAGCAACCCTACTTCCAGGTATACATTCAAAGGAAATGAAAACAGGAGACTGAAGAGATAGCTGCACTCCCACATTCATTATGGCACAATTTATGATAGCTGAGGTATGGAAATGATGAGTGTCAATGGATAAATGGGTAAAGAAAATGTTATATTTTCATACAGAATTTTATTTAACCTTATAAAAAAAAAAAAGAAAGTCCTGCCATTTGTGACATCATGAATGAAACTTGAGGGCATAAGTGAAATAAACCAGATACAGAAAGACTAACATTGCATGGTATCATTGATATGTAAAATCTGGACCCCAAAAAATGAGTTTATCAAAGCAGAGAGTAAATTGTGGTTTCAGGGGCTGGATTGTGGGGAAATGGAGAGAGGTTGATAAAAGGGTATACACTTTCATATACAAGAAGAATAACTTCTGAGAATCTAATGCATTACATAGTGATTATAGTTGATAATGTTGTAACATATAATTGAAATTTACTAAGAGAGTGGGTCTTAAGCATTCTCACCAAAATAAAAAGGTATCTACATAAGATGAATGAATGTTTTAATTAACTTGATTATTTCACAAAATATCATTTCACAAAATATATGTGCATCACATTATCATGTTGTATACTTTAGGTATAAACTTTAGGTATATACTTTAGTTTTATTTGTAAATTATAAATTTGTCAATTTGGCTCAATAAAACTGGAAAAATAGCTAAAATAATAATGAAAAAACACAGTAGAATGAATTTCAGAGGACATTTTAACTGGCGTGGGCGAATAGTCTGGGGTTTCAAAAATATAGTATTGAATAGTAGAGAGGCTTCTTGTCAATAAATTATAAAGCAGATTTTGCCATATATACATCAAAACACCTAAAATTTCCCAAGATATGATTATTTACTTTATGAAAAAATCCTAATGCAGAAAACTCAACATAAAGATTAGCAAGTATAATATATGCCCTTATTCTTTTTTGGTAGAGAATTCTCATTGTCAAATAGATGAAATTATTTTAAATTAAATGAATTAGAACTAAGAGCAGAGAACCTTAGCATTACCTAAAGTGCCCACATTTCCAACTATCTAACAAGGAAGGAGGAGAAATGTAAGTCAAAGGTGAAAGAGGTCCACTGTTAATCACCAACTTGCTTCGTAATAAGTCCTGGGGTGACTGGCACAGTGTGAGCTCCACTCCTGATGGCTTGCTTTTTCAAAAATTTTCAAAAGGATGGATATTTAATGTTTTTTTCTTAAAATGAACTGCAAAGCGCAGAGGTAGTCATCATGCCCCAGGACTATGAGCCAAAAATAGAAAAAACTGCAAAGGATTGCAACTTGACCATATGGCCTCTTTAGCTATAGAAGCTGGTAACATTCCTTGGTCTCTTCTCAGCTCAACTCTGACTTACACGACCACCAGGCATAACTATTTGACTGTCCTAGTTAAATTTAGCATCCTTCACCACAGCTTCATTACACCATGGAATTTAAATAATAAAAAATCTAGCCCAGCCGAAACCGGTTTGGCTCAGTGGATAGAGCGTTGACCTGCGGACTGAAAGGTCCCAGGTTCAATTCCGGTCAAGGGCATGTACCTTGGTTGCAGGCACATCCCCGGTAGGGGGTGTGCAAGAGGCAGCTGGCCGATGTTTCTCTCTCATCGATGTTTCTATCTCTCTATCACTTTCCCTTCCTCTCTGTAAAAAGTCAATAAAATATTTTTTAAAAAAATTTAGCTCAGTCTGTGGGGCTCAGTGGCACCAAGAGGTCGTTGCTTCTGTTCTAGTCAGGGCACATGCCCGCATTGTGGCTGGATCCCCAGTAGGAGGCACACAGGAGGCAGCCGATCAATGGCTCACTCTTACCAATATGTTTATTTCCCTCTTCTTTCCTCTCTCTTCAAAATCAATAAAAACCATATTACAATTTTTTTAAAACCAAAACCCTGCTACCAGATGGGTTAAGAATGTACCAGCACCCATACTCATTAAATTCTTTGTTCGGTATCTTATACGTTTTTGTTTGGCTGTTGAAAAAGGAGGGCGAGGACAGAGAGGCTTCCTATGGAAGGGCCTATTCCTAAGTCAGACAACACCTGACTCCAAAGGGAGACCAGGATTGAGGATTCTTAAATTCTAGCCAATGGATTTAAAAGATGATCTTATCAACAGTTTTACTGTTGATATACTGTTTGTCTAATGTATATATTATAGTATAAACACCATAAGAGACTGCTTTTGTTTTGGTTTGCTTTTAAAGAGTTTTTTCACCATCTTCACTTGTTTTCTTTCAAATAGAAATTATTTTGGGTCCCACATCACTCTTGAAAACCTTCATGTGCAGTATGTAAGCTCATTTGTTTACATCTAGACCTATTTATTAACTGTCTATCAAAGAAAATAACAATTTTGAATGAGGGTGCAGCTTGTTATTCAAAATCACCAATGGCTCCTTACAGTGTTTTACTGAGTGAAATGTGGTCCTTAAAGATAATTTAATCAAAGGAGGTTTAGTTGTAGCTTTAACCATGGGAGGAAATAAGACATTTCAATAGTTACTGTGGAGGCTAGTGCGTGTCTCTCTGAGCAGGGCCTTCCCTCAGAGAGCGTTAGCAGTGCACGTACAGAATCAGGGGGCTAGGGAGTGTTTAGTTCCTCAGATGGAACTGCCAAGATGTCTCTGGCAAAAGGTGCTCCAGTGAGGCAGCAAGGTCAGAGAGCAGCAATGTCTCTTTAACGTTAAAAGGACTGCTCAGTAGGAGTGAGCACAACTGCAAAATTAGAAAAATGTCAGAGGATCCTCATGCAATTAAGAGCGACCCTTTTTAGAGGATGTCTTAAAAAAAAAAGACAATGACTCATACAAACATAAAAGTGAACACATGTCTCACATTTCATTTAATGTATTAATTAATGAGGAAACTAGTAAGATGCTATCAGCTCAAAGGAGAATTCCAAAAACCATGCATATATAGGGAATAAGGCATTTTGAAATGAATTTACATTCAATGCAAAATGGATCCATCCAAAGGGAAATAATAATTGCATTTACCTGGTATACATTTTTTGGACAAGAATCAATTGTATAATTATCAGTTTTCTACAACTCATAAAGTTTAAAATAGTTTCATGACAATGAAAAACAGTGATAACCTGATGGATGAGCTAAACAAGATACCCACTATTTTTTTCCCATTTCAAAGTCTTCAATTACTTTTCTGGATGCCCTGTAGTCAAGGGCCTCTCTAGACACCTGGGACTAAAACCCTCAGACAAGAGGCTGTGCCTCTTGACTATCTGTTTCCTGGACTTTCTCCTCCTATGCAGTCTGCTGACTCAATACTGCCTCGCTAAATAGTGCTTTACACTCTTTGACCCGTCTGTGACATGCCTTGCCTTACTTAACCTCAAAATGATTTAAGATAATAATTATTATTCATATTAATAAATGCAGAGAGCAAGGTTTAAAGACCTTTTGAAAATTGTCCAAAATCTTATGGTTAACAAATGGCAGAGGTGGAATTAAAATCTATCAACTTTTTATGTGATAAACTAGCACACATTAGCATTCAGGACCACTCTGGCTCTCTCATCATTATTTAGTTAATGCTTTTACCTGCCTTAAAGCAAGATTTTTCTGGACTTAGCTGCAGAATGAGCTCTCTGTGTGGCTCCTGTGTCCCTGCCTACACTTCAGTGACAGCACCTAACATACTGCCTTATATCATGTGTTTTTATATAATAGCTAAGAATAACAGATATGTATTATGTCTTGTACTTTGCACATGATATCTAATATAATTAACATAGCCACCTATGAACTGGGCAATACTATCATGCCTATTTAAAAATCAGAAAACTAAGATTTAGAAAAATAAGTAACTTGCATATGATTACAGAGAGTGATAGAGGTAGATGGCCAGTACTTCAAAGATTGTACCTTGAGGCCTCTTGGCCATGGACTCTTCTCTCTTTCAAACCAGGAGGACCTATAGATCCTGTGATGTGCTGGCTGAAGAAGACTATCTCAGTTGAGCAACATTCAAATGAAGATGATATTGAGGTGGATGGAGGTCTTTTTCCCTCAAGTTTTCTTCCATTTTGCTTCTCTTTGGCCTCACCTTTTCTACTGCAGATTCTTCTTCTATCTTGCTTCCAGGGATGGACAGTGTGGAATGAAAACATTTATGGCTTTTATTATATTTATGGCTCAGTATCTAGAAAAAGAAGGTTCTCTTTCTAAGCACGAGGAGGCAAATATTATGTTTTTTATTGATTTTAAAGAGAGAGGAAATGAGAGGAAGAGAAACATCTTGGTAAGAGTGATCCATTGATCGGCTGCCTCCTGCGTGCCCCCTACTGGGGATCCAGCCGCAATGCAGGCATGTGCCCTGACTAGAACAGAAGCAACGACCTCTTGGTGCCACTGAGCCCCCCAGATTTGGCTAGATTTTTATTATTCAAACTCCATGGTGTAATCAAGCTGTGGTGAAGGATGCTAAGTTTAACCAGGACAGTTAAATAGTTATGCCCTGATGGTCATGTAAGCCAAGTAGAGCTGAGAAGAGAGCAAGGACTGTTACCGGCTTCTATAGCTAAAGAGACCTTATGATCAAGTTTCACCCAGGTTGGGCCACTGTGAGGAGAGGCATGGCCAGGCAGATGATAGGACATGTGTGTCACTGGCTATGGACAGGACACTATGCTAGTAGTAACCCAGGATAAGAAGGAGGCACGGTCTCCCAAAGGAAAAGAGGAATGCTATTGTCAAATGAGCAAAGGGTGAATGCCAGACAAGTACAGACAACAGATGTCCATGGTGCTGAAGTTTCCCGGGGTATTTTTATATTATGAAAGTATTTTTTCTTCCAATTTATTACACAACATTTGACTCAATAAAATGGGGTTGTTTGTGATTGTAGTGTTATTTCTAACACTACAAGTTATCCTGTACATGTATCTGATTCAATATTCTTCTCAGTCCATTTTTAAAAGATCCAAAAACTTTGAAAAACAAAACTGGTTTAGAGCTATTTTAGAACTTTGCTTCTGTTTGAGCTTAAATATTTGTGCAGATTTTTATGATGATTTGAGAAAACAGGTATAGAACAGAGAGAATAAAGTAGACTTAAAAATTAAGCCAGTAATGAAGAACATCTACTTAAGTAATGAGAACTTTTTGGAAAGAGATTTACAACTTGAACTACCTTCACAATGGAAAAATGGTAGGAAAATTATTAAACAGGACTGCATGCATAATACTGTTCTTAATTTTGATGAACAGAACTTAAATCACATTTTCTTTCCAAATGAATTGGATTAATTAAACATTTTAATGATGAATGTAGATTAATCTGTTTGAAACCTATTTTCATGTATTTTCTGATGTCCCCAATAATGACTAGACTAGAGGCCTGTTGCACAATATAAGTGCAAGAATAGGCCTTCCTTCCCCTGGCGTCACTCATAGCCACCCGGAAGCCAGCACATCCCCATTCCTGCCAGAAGCAGGCAAGTTCCCGCTCCCAGGCTGCCCAGACCCACAAGTCCTCGATTCAATCTGGAGCACCACTCCAGAAGCTCCCTCCACCACACCCCTTCCCCTCATAGCAAGCTTCACACCACTCCATGCCAGCGTATGCAAATTAACCTCCATCTTTGTTGGGTTACTTTGCATACTCATTCTGATTGGCTGTGGGGATAGCAGAGTGATGGTTAATTTGCATATTTCTCTTTTATTAGGTAAGATTATTTACTAAATGTTCATCTGTAAGTCAGTTTCTGGGAACAAGAAACATTGTCCAAGAAATCATGTTATATTTACTGATTAGATGCCCCATGATGGCCTGTGAGAAGTTACTAGATCCAAAATACATGTAATTTATAATATTATAGAAGCATCTATAATAATATTTCCATGGGAAAACATGTTTGAGCAGGACTGTGACTTGGGATTCTAGAAGAGTTTCCTTTTCATCCTTCTATCCCATCTTCTCTGGAGGAAAGAGTGAAAATTTTCTTAGCTCTAGTTCTTTAGCATCTGTGGTTTGCTATGGACAGGAGAGGCTAAATATGAAGGACAATGAAGAAGTAAAACTCACTTTTTTCAGATGACATGATTCTTTATACAGAAAACCCTAAAGTTTCCACACCAAAAAAACCTATTAGAAACAGTGAAAAATGAAGGGCAAAATATGTGTGAGGAGATCTCAGCCGGAGACAGCAGGGGATAGTGCAGGACAGGATTTGGGAATCCATGGAAAGGCCCCAGTTTTCTGAAAGCTTAACCAGAGGTGTGGGCTGGTTGGGTGGGAACGTGACTTCTAAGCAGAATGAAGGGTTGACATGATGATTATTAGAGGCAGATGCTAAGGGCTGTGCAGACAAGATTCACAGGCCAAACTGAAGACAGGCAGGCAGGCTTTCACAGAGGCTGTCCTTAGAGAGTCAAGTCCAGAGATCAAAAAGGAAGGTTCCTCTCGGGTTGGGAGCCACTGCCCAGGGAACCAAAACCATAGTGAGGAGAGAAGCTGCTAGATGGGGAGAAACTAATTCAAGAAGCCAGGTTGGTCAATTGATGCAAATGATGGGAGGAGTAGGAGAGGCTAGAAGGTCCATTGTTTTGGGCGGTGTTCTTGGGTTTTAAAACCCTAGTTAAGCTCTGTGATCCACCACTTCATTACAGGAACACGGCCCTTCCTGCTGGATCTGAAGGATGATTCTGGATGACAGTGAACTAGGAGGAGGAGCTTGTGAATGAGCAGATGGCAGACCAGCCTGATTTCCTAACTATCCTTTTTATTTTCCTCTCTGGTCCTTGTGTAGCTACATTCCAACTAAAATTCTCAGTGTTAGTTTTTATTTTGTTTTGTACTAGTTCTACTATCTACTCTTCTTTTTTTATTATCATTTATTAAAGAAACAGACCTTTCATCTGAAATATTCTCTTTGCTCTCCCTGTTTTGCGATGGACTTGCAGTCCTTTTGAAGTTTCTAAAGATCTTTGCTACTTGTATTAGTGGAAGAACAGAATACAGGAATTTTTAAAAATTCCTCCTAATATTTATGCCTCTATTTATCATTTTTCCTGTAACTCCCATAAAGGGATCAAAAACTCCATGTACATGCCAGTGGTCATTGTACACAAACAACCAAAGGGAGATTTTCTCTATTATTTTAGACAAAATCTAGGTTATGATTATCTCGGTGTTTTCTCCCAGGAGCCAAGACAGTCATAATGGCTCAGGGGAAAGAAGAAAGCAGAGCAGCCAATTCCACTCAGAAATGTGTGTGGAATCCAATGAGAATACAACATAGACTGCACAACTGATTTTGTTCATGCTTAGACTGTCACATTTTATAGTGTCCCAAGCATGCACCAATATAAAGTACATTAACAAAGAACATCTATCTAAAATGTATGCATAACTCATGGACATAGATAATAGGGTGGTGAAGGCCTGGGACAGGGGATGGGGGTGGGCCAGAAGGGGTCAATGGGACGGGGAGGGGGTTATGTAATACTTTCAACAGTAAAGACTTAAAATAATAAAATAAAATTGAAGTCACACTCTGTATAAAACTTAAAGGCCTAAAATGGACATGCTACCTTGTGAATTAGCTAGGATTCAGTGAGCCTAAATTAGTTTTTTCACGTGGGAAGAAGTCAGTCATTATTCTATACTACAGTTATTTTGAAGTGCCCACTGGGTTATTGATATTAATCGAATCTAATCACATGCTGTGTGAAGAGGGAGATAGCTTACTTTTTCTAGGTTTATTTTGAAACATCCAGAATATTTAAATCACACATTAAACAAAAGAAACTGAATCACTAAAAACAAATACTACCATTATTTTTTGCTACTTTAAGGTTAAATACCCTCCACTCAATTTTCTTCTTAGTGTGTTCAGTTCAAACATACTCTTACAAATTCCTCCATAATGACTCTCCAAAGTGCAACCAGCCCACAGCACTATAAAACACACTCCTTTTCCTGGGCCCTGAAATTGTAGGTCCGCTATAGTCTGCCTAACTCCTAATGTCGTTATGCAGCTTTGTGCAATTCAGTCATTTTCTTTTCTGTATCTACTTAGCAATTAACAGCTTAGGAGACAATAATATACAATGTCATAAAGTGGTTCATGTGTTCTTCATATAACTTGGGTTTTTATTGTATTATGACAAATAATACGATATCGCCTTCAATATATGTTCTGGAATATTGTACTAGATCCTGCTGTTAGAAGAATTGTTAAAGAAAGTGGCTAGGCCCTGATTAAATACACACACACACACACACACACACACACACACAAGGAATATGCTGTTCCTATAATGAAGTGGTGGATCACAGAGCTTAAAGCCCAATATGCTAATTAGCCAGGTGTCACAACCACTTAGGAGGAGGCTGCATCATGACCGCTCAGGAGGAGCCCACACACATGGGCAGGAGGGGACTGCGTGCTGCTCCCAGCACCAGGGGCCATGGCGAGGCTGGGGCTGGGGGCAGGCCAGAGTGGAGACACAATACATGGAGTGGCTGGGGCTAGGCTGGGGCTGGCGTGGGCTGGACAGGAGTCCTGCCCCGACCCCAGTGGACACAACACTGTGGCCAGCACTACACGGGTCAGGCATGGGTCCAAGCCACCCACGGGGTGTCTCCTCACACGGCGGGAGGAGGGGCACCTGCTTGCGTGATTTCAATCGCGCACTGGGCTTCTATAGTATAATCAAGAAAAGTGACTCTATCACGCTGAATATAGTAGAGGTATCCTGCTTTCACCCTGAGAGACTAAGTCAAAATCAGCATGTCTATCAAAAGGGTGGTTTTAACTCTTTAGATATAGAACTAAGCAATTACAAATTCTCTTAAAACTGTAAATTATAAGATGAAAATTGTTATTTTGTTTTGCCATTATGTTTATTATCAAAAGACATTTTCTTTTTCTTTTTAATTAAATGATTCTATAAAATGAAGGGTTGGCGGAGGGAACAACAGAGATATTTGAGAGAGCTTAATTATTCCACCAACATAGGGACAGAAGCTGGCTCAAGAGGAAAATTATTTAGCCCTGGCTGGTGTTGTTCTGTGGTTACAGTGTTGGCCTGTGTACAGAGGGTCAAGGGTTCGATTTCCGGTCAAGGGTACATACCTAGGTTGCAGGTTCATTCCCAGTCAGGGTTGGAGCAGTGTGAGAGGCAACCAATCCAATTCTCTCTCCCACATCAATATTTCTCTCTCCCTCCCTCCCTGTCTTCCTTCCACCCTCTCTAAAAATCAATGGAAAAATTATCATCCAATGAAGATTAACAAAAAAAATTATTTTTAAAGGAAAATAATTTAAAATTCAAATTTTAGTTCTTTGCTCACCTCACTCACCTTGGGAGCATTTTCCAAGTCGGATTTGGTAGCACCTTCATTGTAAACCTCCCACTTCTCTTTTAGAAAAATATTGAGTGAAACATAGAATAAAAACAGAAATGCTCCACCTCTTAGAAAGCAAAGTATCTACTAAAAGTTACTTGGAATTCTTTGGCATGGAAGATTTACTTGTTATTCCCTTTTATTGACTAATTCAGTCAATTATTTCTTCATATTACTATGGACTCATACATATTTATTTTATATTTGGAGTTAAATTCATATTAAGTTATGCATTCTGTTGCTCAAACTGTCCCAGCTTTGTCCATTGGGAGCTCTTTCTCTTGGCTCCTGTGTCCATTTGATATATCCACATTGCTATGTTTCCTTCCTCCCAAAACCTATAAACTTAGTTAATTATTAGGAATTACCAAAATCCCAATTGGGGAACAAAACTTGGCCAGTACTTCTAAAAATGTCAGTGTCATAAAAACAAGGAGAGTCTGAGAAATTGTCACAGTCTAGATGAACCTGAAGGAACATGATAACTAAAAGTAATGTAGTATCCTAGATGGATTTCTGGGACAGAAAAAGGACATTAGGGAAAAAACAAGGAATCTGAATAAACTGTGGACTTTAGATAATAATAATGTATCTATAGTTGCTGATTAGTTGTGATAAATATACCACACTAAAGTAAGATATTTTAAAAAAGGGGAGAATATGTGTGGGATTTATAATTGTATTATCTTTACACCTTTTCTGTAAACCTGAAACTATGTTAAATAAAAACTTTACTGGGTAAGGAAAAAAAAATTATACCAAAACAACTCTAGAGAAACAGAGCAAGTAGACATTACTATGGATGATGAGGAACATTTAGTAGAAAATAAAAAGTAAGATGCTAATAATTCAACTCAATAAATTGAAAAAAGCAGAACAAAATAAGTGTAAAGTAAAAGGAGGAAATATATTTTATTATATTTTTAAATTTTATCTTTATTGTTGAAACTATTACAGATGTCCCCCTTTTTTCCCCATTGACCCCTTTCCCATCCTCTCTCCCCTCGAAGCCTTCACCACACTATTGTCTGTGTCCATGGGCTATGCATATATGCATATAGGTTCCCCGGTTAATCTCTCCCCATCCACCAACCCACTCTCATTTTCTCTCTGAGATTCAGCAGTCTGTCCCATATTTCTGCATCTCTGGATAGATTTTGTTCATCGGTTTATTTTGTTCATTAGATTCCACATATGAGTGAGATCATCCGATACTTCTCTTTCCCAACTGACTTATTCCCCTTAGCATAATACTCTCCAGGTCCCTCCCTACTGTCTCAAGGGTAAGAGATCCTTCTTTTTTACAGCTGCAAAGCCTTCCCTTGTGCAAACAAACTACAGCTTTTTTATCCACTCATCTATTGGTGGGCACCTGGGCTGCTGGTGGAGATGAGCTCCTCACAGAGGGCAGGGGCTGAGAGAGTGGGAGTGAACTGGATTAGACTCCTCACTGCCATATGCACTCCTGTCCTCACTCACCCCCAAAGCAGTGCTTTAGACTGAGGCATGTCCATGTCCAGCCCTTGCCCTGTATCCCTCATAAAGTTAGTACAAGGGCACACGGAACCTCCTTCAAGCTTTCTCTACAGGATTTAAAACTCGCCTGGTGAAGTAAGTTGCTTTAGTTTTATAGCAAATGGGTGCTTATTCCTCTATCCTTGAGACAGTTTGATGCCATTGTTATCATTTTGAATCTGGACTCAGCCCACAATAATCACTGCTCCATCTGCCCGCCAGTCCTCTTTTTCACCTTCCCAAATGTCTATCACCTCCCTTATTTGTGTCACATCTGCCTTCATCTTTAGTTTGTGAATTCATCTGAGAGGAGTTTCTGCCTTTTGTCCTTTTCTGTTCACCATGGTCCTTTGCACACATAGGTCTTGAAAATACTATCAATGTTTTTTTTTTTTTTAAAGGGCAGAATAAGGTGGTTTGAGTAGAATGTTTTAAGGGCATGTCTTCCTGGACCCAAAGAAAAGGCAGATTTCCATTTGTTTTAAGTAGATAGATGAGCAGAAACAATGAAATGAAAGTTACTGTAACATCTAGGTTGTAAATAGGATCTGACTGTAGCTATAAGATGTCTGCAAATGAGAGAGCCAATTTCACTCTATGTTAGTGCTAGAAAATGAGAATTGCAGAATTGAGAGATGAGACAGCTGAGAAGAAGGCCTGGGAGAACTGAATTGAGTGAAGGACCACCTACATGATGTGTGTGACTCAGTACGAAGTGAAAATGCAAAGATCCTTGTTCAATAATTATTAATAAGGTCAAGGCAGTGACAACAGAGTATAAACCAAGCATGGGGTCTTTCTGAGCTTTGGGCCCTGGCCAACTGCACAGGTCAGACATCATGAGCCCTCACTGGGAACCCAACTTCAGTACAATTTCTGTGATAAACCAACTGGTTACTCTTGCACATCTCTGGTCCATGTTTGTTTGTTTTTTTCCATTTGTCTTTTCTTTTTTCAAAATCTCATACTTTTCATTGTTCTTTACTTCCCTGTCTGGTTTACAATTCAGATTTTAGGATTCTTTACTCCAACATCAAATGACTTCAATGATAAAACAAGTACATGTCCTAATTAAGCATCCTAAGCATTCTTTCTTTCCTCTGTTGATTGCCATCTGTGCAGTCAACTCAGAGTGAAGTTTTTTGCAGTGGGGTGGGGTGGGGGAGTACTCTTGGGCAGGCTTGTGTTTTTCTTACATAAGTCACTTTTAGAAAGATAAAACTTATATCAGTCAAAATGTTCTTAAATCTGATGTGGCGTAGTGCTTGCCATTGTTTTATTTATTTATTTTTTTAGAAACAGATGCTTCTTAGAAGAATCTTTTCTTCCAGGGAGAACTTTAAAATGTAAAGGTATAGGAGACTGGGGAGACTTCTTCTCAAAAGCCAGGAAAGCAAATATTGGACAAAAGCAGGAAGGAAAGGAGTCAGTATTTTCTCTTATAAGCAAATGGCTTATTTTTATTTCAGCCAAAGAAAAAAATCTACTTCTTATGAAACAGATATTTGAAAGTTGGAGAAATAAATTATATGAAGGTTTCTGTATATTAATACTTACTTTCTGAAATCCAAATATGTGGCAGCTGTATATCTGTTTTAAATGTTCAGAGAATTTTTTTATGTATTGAGTAATATAGGCAAGTATGTTAGTCTCTTGTTATTGTAGATAATGTAGAAATTCTTATTTTTTAAAAGCAACTTTTTGAATGTGTGGATTCAAGAAGCCTTGACAGTGGCTATTCTCCAATCAACAGGAGTCAGAATGGTTGCCCAGAGATGTATCATAGACCAAATGAAAGATTTGCTTGGGTAAGAATGTTAAGCAGAGGCAAAAATCAATAAAATAGTTTCTTCTCTAATTAAAGTACATGGTATGCTAAACTTTTACATATGTAATACCAAAGTCATCAGATGAAGCAATAGACCACATGTAAAACCCCATTGGAGTATGTGTTTTTTATTATATGCTATAAGTCAGAAATAATTTTTTATATGTTTAGAAATGTATGGTATCTCCTTCCATGAGTCTTCAACCCATCCCAACTCATCTACATGTACTCCACGTGCAGTAATGGGTTGATTTAAATTGCAGACCACAGATGGCAGGTATACTTTCTATTTGATCTTTAATTCAAAGATAATCATTATTAAGCACACTCTCCAAGCATCCTAGTTACCTGTAGCCATGGGTAGAGAGATGTACTGTGTTGGTGCTGTAGTAGACTAGTCATGGTCAATTTCAGAAACCTAGCCGCCTTGAATTTGTATGTGCCAAGACTTTTGGTTGTAACAGAAACTCAAGTCAAAGAAGCTTAAATATAGGATGGAATATATTGTTGACATACTGATAGGAAGATGAACTTTTGACATTGCTGTAATTAAGTGTTCAATTTATATCATTAATATTATTTTTCTCTGTCTTCACCTTTTGCCTGCTTTTTACAGTGCTGCTTTTTATCTCATGTATGTGTTTGTTTTTCTTTCATGGAGATGAAAAATTAAATCTAGTACTTTTAGGATTCCATGGTTCTTAGTTTTAATCTGGAAAAATAGAGAAAACCTCACACCAAAAGGGCATATAGAAATCTACTCTTCTAGGACTCTGATTGGCTCTCCTTGAATAATGGTTGAGGCCTATATCTAGGAGATGAAGTTCTCTGATTGGCTTAACTTGCCCAGATGCACACATCTGTGGGTAGAGTCAAAATTTTTGACTGACAGCCTTATAAGACTCACAAGGAGAAGGGGAAGTCTCCTCAAAGAAGTGAGAAGGGGCCAATACAAACATTTATCAACACCACAATATTCAAAATAAGAAGAGATAAAAATAAATATTTAAAGTAGAGGCAAACCTCTAAGGAGAATACAGGGGGGAGGGGTGGTTAAAATGTGGTAAGGAGGTAGAAAAGGTTTTAAGAAGAGTGAATGATCACTAACTTTTCCCCTTTTCTATTTTAAAAAATTGATCCCTTTGTACTTAATGTATCATGTAAATTTGTAAAAAAAAAAAAAAAAAAAAGAAAGAAAAGAAAATCTTTTCATAGATCAATAAGCAAATGATTTATAATAGATAAATGACAAAGGAGGAATAACAAATGTCAACAAAAATGCAAGTTTCAAACTTACTAAAAGCAAATTAAAGATTAAAACAAGGAGATAAAACAAGATTTCCATCTCTAGCCATGATGGAATAACAAGAATCTAACTTACACTCCTTTATCAATAAATTAAAAAACTGGACAAAATATGTAATTCTTAGGAGAAAGGAAACAAGCAAAGTGCCAATTTCTCTGTAATGTGACCTCTATATTTAACAGGACATTTAAACTACCAGCTGGAATTTTTGTTAATATAGACAAGCTCATTCTAAAATTTACATGGAAGGGCAAAGGAACTTGAGCAACTAAAATAGCTTTGAATAAAAAGAACAATGTTAGAGGAATTACTCTACCCAATTTTAAGACATTATCAAGCATCAGACTCTTTCACTTGACTCCTGTGACCTTTCTCTTGGCTTTGTTGACACTGTATTTCTCTGATTTTCCTCTACATCTTCTTCCTGATTCAGCCCCCTTTCTCCCTGAATTTTCTTCATCTCTAAACACTCGAATTTCCTAGGGCTTGCTCTTAAGCCCTTTCATTTTCTTCACTCCCTTCCTAGCTAATCTCACCCAATCCCATAGCTTTAAATACTATCCTATGGTGATAAATTCTAAATTTGTGTCTGCCTCTTCTCTGACCTCCAGACTCATTTATCCAATTGCTTAGTTAATATCTTCAATTAAATTTTCACAAAAAATCTCAAACATAAGGGGTCTAAAAAGAAATGATGTTGATGTTCTGTTCTGTCATTTCTCTTCTGGTCTTTGCCATCTCAATAATAGTCCCACCATCTACCTAGATTCTCAAGCTTTCGACCTGCGAGTCCAACTTGATATGTACGTGCCCTCACTCCCCAGATCATGTCCCTCGGCAAATCCTGTTGCTTCTACCACAAAATCAATCTCACATCTTTTAACTTTTCACCTCTTTCCCAGCCCAGCCCTGCTCCATGCTACCATCTTCTTCCTCTCCAATACAGGAGCTTCCTTAGGAGTCTCTCAGCTTTCACCTTGGATTGTTTTACATCTGTCAAAAGTCAAAGTCATCTTAAAAGCATAAATATGATTAAATCACTCTCATCTCACCATAAAATCCTTCAATTACTTCCCAGTGCACTTTAAAATAAAATGTCGAATCTCAGAGGGAAGTCAGGGAAGGGTGGGTGTGTGGGAAAAGATCAACCAAAGAACTTGTATGCATATATTCATAGCCCATGGATACTGACAATGAGGTGGTGAGGGCCTGGGGTAAGGGGTAGGGGGGCAGGGACGAGTAATAAGGAGTCAATAGGGGGAAATAGGGGTCATAGGTAATACTTTCAATTAAAAATATTTAAAAGAAAAGAAAAATAATATGAATGAAAAAGTAAAAATAAAGTAAAATCCAAACTCATTCCCATGGTCTATAGCCTGCATCACCCACACTCTGCCTACCAATCAGGCTTATCTTAGACTATCTCCCACACCCCTAACTCATTATTCTCCAGCTGCACAAATTTTAAAATAATTACCCAAGTTATCAAGCGTTTTTCCATTTGAGCCTTTGAGCTTGCCCTGCCTGTAACAGCACCCTCACCCACCCACACACAGAGATAACCTTCCTTTGCCCACACTCCCTGCACATGGAAGGCTCTGCTCATCCTTCACTCTGTGCTTCAATGCTCCCTCCCCACGCCCCCCAGATAAAGTCCGTTCCTGATTCCCCCTGCCTAATTAAATCGTCTAATTATAATCTGCCATCAAACTCTTTTCATTTCTTTCGTACCTCTTACTAGAATGCATAATTACCTATAGGTTAGATAATTTAATATCTATATCTCTCACAAGAGGAAAAGTTCCAACAAGACAACATCTGTTTTGTTTTCTGCTCCAGTTCTTCATTTAGCACAGAAGTAACACTCAGTAAATATTTGTTGAAGGGGTAGACGTATTAACCAGATGTCAGTTACTGTTACCTTAGAACAAATTTGGTTTATTCTCACCATCTCCAGAACACTACATAAGTGAAGAAGGGTAACTAAAAAATGAAAGAAAGCACCAAAGAACATCAAAATGGACTCTGTCTTCAGCAGATGGAGGAAGAAGAGAGGGTGAAGGGATTTAGCCATGGCAAAGAAGAAGGATGAGTGAGTGCATTTAGAGTTAGGAGGTTTTACGAGATGTGGGAATTTGAATAATTCACTTAGGGCCCTGTGGCAAGTTGAATAATGATTCTTCAAAGGGGCCCCTAATCTAATCCCTGGAACCTATGAGGATGTTATTTTACAAGCCAAAAGAGACTTGGTAGATATTATTGAGTTAAGGATTTTGAAACAATCCTGGCTTTTCCAGGTGTGCCCAATTTAATCACAAGAGTCCTGGTAAGAGGAAAACAGGAGAGCCAGGGTCAGAGATGGAGACGTGATGACAGAAAGCAAATTGAGGCCATGAGGTGAGGAGTGCTGGCAGCCTTAGAAGCTGGAAAAGGCAAGGAAATGGATCTCCTAGAGCCCTCAGAAGGAACCAGCCTGACAGCCCACAACTGTAAGAGAATAAATGTGTGTTCCTTTAAGCCACTGGATTTTGATAATTTATTATAGGAATAGGAATAGGAATTGAACATAAGCTCTAAAATGTTAGAGATTCGTCTCTAAAATGTGTCCTATTTACTTACTTTTCTTCCTTTGTTGCTGTTAATATCACTCCATACTAAACTATAAGTTATAGAATAGAAAAGGCAAAATCCCTGTTGTCCTCTGTTTTCTTCCTTGAACCTAGGAACAAGGCCTGGCACAAAGCAGGTTTTAAATAAGTATTTGAATCAGGGAGCAGACGAACACAAATTCCTACGCCATGTGCTTATTGTGAAGGCCAAACTGAGTTAGAGACTATTGGGCAGAGTTGAGAAGAAGCCTTTCTTCCCATTCTGCCCAGCTACACTTTCTTTTTCTTTTTTAACTTTTATTCCTTTGTTGCCTTCCTATCTAGTCTCCTTTTACTCCCCATTTCTTCACTAGATGTCCTTTTACCTACTACTTTCCTACTGTTGTTATGTTATGTTATGTTATGTTATGTTATGTTATGTTACGTTATGTTATGATGTTATAAGATATGCAACTATTCTTCGTGGAGATCCAGAAATGACTGGATTAGATAAACAGAGATCGCCACTTCTGATTTAAATGTCATACATGCAGCCCGTGCCTTTGATTAAATTTAATATATAGTCATGATGTATTCATTTACCTTAATTTGATTAGGCCATCACGTGTGACAGAAATCCCTGGTTCTGAAATCACTTACATTGATTATGAAAATGTGCCATAATACAGTGATTTGGAGCACGTTTTCTTTTCAAGGGACAGTCATGTCACCTGCAATTTTCATCAAGTAATTTTCATCAAAGTAATTCCTCTCAGGCAAGGCAGTGTTGAAAACGAGTTTGTTACCCATCTTTCTTTTTCTCACAGGCAAGATGAATACTGCTAGGCATTTTGGTTTACCAGGTACTGTCTCTGCATATTTCTGGGCTGTAAATTTCAACCAAAATTATGCAAACTGTGTGTGTGTGTGTGTGTGTGTGTGTGTGTGAGAGAGAGAGAGAGAGAGAGAGAGAGAGAGAGAGAGAGAGAGAGAGAGACAGAGAAAGAGACAGAGAGAAGAAAGAAAAGAAAGAAGAGGAGGAGGAGGAGACTCCAGAAGGGAGCAAGGATACTTGTGGGTTGTAGCATGAATGAATCTGACAGTAATACAGAAAACTACCTTCTTAACTTGTAATTGATGGTTTCAAATATTCAGTATTTGTTAGGTGAGATCATGCAAACTTCCCAAGTAAGATTACTGAGAGGAGTAGGTGGTATGCCTCTGCAATCTGGCTTCCTTACATTTTCCCCCTAAAATGCACATGTGGAAGAGGGGTTGGTGAGAGAGGTTGGGAGGAGGGAGGTGGATTGCAGTAGTCCTCATTAGGCAAGGACTCAGGAAGCCTCCTTCCTGTGAAATATCTCCATTTCAAACAGACAACTCCAACTTTAAAGTTTCACTACTTAAACTTATACACATCCTCCTTTCTTGAAGATGGAAGCCGCATTGATGCATTCATGAAGCTTTGGCTTGATTTACACACACACACACACACACACACACACACACACACACACACACCAGAGAGCTGGGCAGAGAGAAATTACAAAAATTAAGATGTTCTTTAAAGGAGATGTTCTTTAAACAATTATGAGATAAATGTTTCTTGGGTGGTTAATCTTGTTACTTCTTTGCATCTTTATTAACTTCAATTATATAAACAAAACAATGCTTATCTAAATTAATGCACAGTAAACATTATAAAGTTTTTTCTTTATCATTGATATTGCATTTATTAACTTCTTTATTCAGAAAACTTTCACTGATACTCTTAAGGTCCATCCATGTTGTCCCAAATGACAGTACTTCATTGTGGAAAGGTTGGCTTCCTCTATTGCCAGGGAAACCCAAGCCTCTCAACTGCTTTCTGTGGCTGCAGCCATCTTGGTTGGGATTAATTTGCATACTCGCTCTGATTGGCTGGTGAGTGTAGGTGGTGGGCATAGCTTGAGCAGAGTGATGGTTAATTTGCATATTACTCTTTTATTAGCTAGGATACCACAATAAAGGAAGTTGCATGGGTAGACCAGAACCATGGCACTACCCTCTGTCCTGGGAACTATTCTGGAAAAGCTCTGTGCTCTTCTTTGCTGGTCCTTGTTTATGCCCAGGATATTAAAAAGAAGTGTCTCATGAGAAGGACTGGCAGACCCTGAGCAATGGTGGTGTTTCCCAGGTAGAACATAGTAGCCTTGATGCTGAAGGAAGGCCTCCCAGCCATTGAGAAGGATAATGGCCATGCTTTGGGGCTCTCATAACCTCCCATGGGCTCACTCACTTGAGAAAATTACAGCTTGCAGATGTGGACTCCCTCGCACAGGGCTGCAGGCAAGGCTCCTACAGGGAGCTTGTTAACTGGGTGGTCTGAGGATGCTGACTTTGTCTATGCTTGTGGAGTCACTGTGGTAGAGCCCATCTCAGTCTTAGCTGTATGGCTTTCTCCCTCTTAGTTTTCCCCTTGTCCTCCTCCTCTCTATTTCCCAACTCAAACCCTGGCAATTCTTTTCTAGCCTAAGTGTTGGGAGTGGAGAACACATGTCTAATATGCCATGAATTTTTTCTCTTCTCAGAGATTGTGCTTTCTGAAATTCAAAATCCAGGATAAGATCTTTTTCTCTGCACTTTCTGTTGTCACATCCTTAATCTGAGGCAAGAACATTCTGACTATAATATGGGATGGGAGTACTATGGGACAAGCAAAGATATTATTAGAAGGAAGAAAGTGGTGGCTAGTTCAAAATATTAATTATTCTACCACAACTTAAAGCCATGCCATATTTAAAAACATGCTTAATGATTCTTTTTAAACAAAATATCATTTTTAGCCTGGAGAAGAAAAATCTAAAGAAGATGGGTATGATAACTGTCTTCTGATTTTGAAGCGCTACCACATAGAGAAAGAATATAAAATTGGCCCTTGAAACTCAAGAATTAAGACCAATGGATAGAACCCAGGGAAGGCACACTTTACCTCATGATACAAATATGGTCTAAGAGGCAGAATTGTCATAATATACAATCAACTGCCCTGGGAAATTATAAATTAATTATCACTGAGATGGTTCAAAGAAAGAAAGGGACTACTTGGCAGGGATATTGATGTTTCCTATCAAATGCTTTTAAAATGCAGTTGGTGCTCTGATGACATGTTTTTATTTTCCCTGCAGTTTTATCAGGTCTCCCACATCAGTGTTCTGCAAACTTGTTAGATAAGCTGGGATTGACTTGTGAGCCCCCTTTGGGCTAAGGAGAGGAAGTACTGAACACTGAAAGGGTATAAGGACTCCTTTTGCCTCCAAGTCCTCTCTGTGCTGATGATCTGCCCTCTACCACAGGTTGGTGCCCAATTCCACTTTTCTGCCTCCACACCGTAACCTGCTACATAACATTTTTAACCTGAATAACAAGCACTGAATAATAATAACCACTGGTAGGTTATTTTGGGTGTTTGTTTGTTTTTAGATTAAAAGTTGAGGCTCAATTTCTTCAATAAGTGTTTAATGTAGACAAAATTGACACATATTTAATTACAATAGTTGATGAAGCCTGCTTTTACTATACTATATAAATCTAAATTATGCTTATATTCCTCCTATCATTAGCTTTGAAATTAATTAAGTGTGCAGTTAAATTTATTTTTATGTTCAGAGAGAACAGTTTATTGATCTATAAATTAATCTATGTAATTATTTTAATGGATATTTTTTGTTACTAACTCATTTGTGCAGGGATCCTCTATCATTTGTAGACATGATAAGCTATAGCTTTCTTGTGAATTATATGTGCATCAATTGTTTGAAACAGAATCAACTGGAACTTTATTATATACATAGGTTAAGAAGATTATAGATTTTAGACACTTAAAATATTGGGCTAATACTATAGATCAGTTGTCGGCAAACTCATTAGTCAACAGAGCCAAATATCAACAGTACAATGATTGAAATTTCTTTTGAGAGCCAAATTTTTTAAACTTAAACTTCTTCCAATGTCACTTCTTCAAAATAGACTCACCCAGGCTGTGGTATTTTGTGGAAGAGCCACACTCAAGGGGCCAAAGAACAGCATGTGGCTCTGGAGCCACAGTTTGCCAACTATGGCTATGGACCATATATTTGTGTCCTTCTAAAATTCATATGTTGAAATTCTAACCCCTAAGGGATAATCATCTTAGGAGGTGGCCTTTGGGAGGTAATAGATCATAAGGGCAGAGCCTTCATAAATGGGATTAGAGAAGACATATTGGGATTAGAGATCCATGGCGGCCTTTGCCAGGTGAGGAAGATGGCCCTCTAGGAGTCAAGTAGTAGACTCTCACTTGATGCCAAATTTGTTAGCGCCATGGCTCAGATTTCCCAGCCTCAAGAACTGTAAGAAATAATTGTTTACAAGCACCCAAGCTATGGTATTTTGTGGTAACAGCCCAAACAGACCAAGGCAAGTGTCCATGCCAGATTTCATTGCTCTACAAAGCCCCAAGAAGAGAATCATAACACAGACACATGCAATGGTGGAGCAAACCCATGCCTTCTTTCAATATTTATAGAGGGCAGGCAGACTCTTGCTTGCTCTTGAAGGATAGCAATCACTCCCCTCCCCCCCCCCATTAAAATCTCCACATTTCCAGTTCATACTGTCTGAAACTTAATAGATAACAATGTTTTTTAATTGGATAAACATTAGTTTCCTTGTAAAATAATATGATATCAGAATATGGTTGTAAGAATGTAATATACCTAGGATAAAATTTAGATAAGAAGAAAGAGAAGATGGGGTATCTCAGGTGAGCAAACAAAAGAAGTGAAATTGTTGAGGTGGAACCTTATACAGCAGCCATTGTAGAGTCCTATCGGATGCCATTCATTTGTTTTAAGGTTAGGTTGGCAGCTGGATATCTGAAAGACAATACTATCTTAGGCTACTATGATGGGCATGTTGTTTAAATGTTTTTGGAAAATAAATAAAGCTGATTTGGAGCAGGAAAGTTTTAGGCCTCGTTAAGTTTTAGTGGTCAATTTTAGGCATTCATACCTATGAAAGTGTGAGACTCCTGTGAGAATTACTATTGCTGCACTGTCAAGAAGAGCATTGTTTACTGTATTGTTTTTATGTTATGAAGAGAGGGACAATACTGAAAGATGCTAATGCAAATATAATTTCCCTGTAGTTAATTCCACCGCCAAAGCTATGGTGCTGCCAAGAAAATAAATCACTTCAATAATCCTGAGGATTAACAGCAAGAGAAAATGACTGGGGTAGCAGGCTCATTATGATGCCTGACTACTCCAATACGGATCTGTTGCTTCAGTCACTTCTAAAACAGCAGGCTAATTTCAGAAATAATTATGAATCTTCTTCTCAAAGCTTTCTCTTCAAATAATCTTGTTAATGGGCCATACTATTTCATTGCTATGTCAATTTAACTCACTAAGAAATATTTGTGATTCCTTCACAGGGCTGAAAATATACATCTTTTAAATTGATTTTTGGGGGATGATGATGGAGGCTGGGTTTAGGATGAAGATTGTGGGGAGATATGAATCCCATCCCTAGCCCTCCCTGAAGGGCCAATGGTCCTTCCAAGATGCTCTTCCTCTTTCCCCAGGAGCCACTTGTATCAGTGTCTCTGTGATGTTGACACATGTGCTGTCCTCTCCACCCCCAATCCCCTCCCACTTTCCCTCTGCTTCCCTCTCTGTCTTCCATGGTACTATGTTAGATAAGGCTGTCTAAAGCATCTGTGATACTGAGGTGCCGTGAATAAGAGTAATTCTAAGTCTTTGTGAGTTCTTAAAGATTCATTCCACATTACCCCAACACTTCTACTGTAGGGATACTTGGCATTATGCAATTTCCATTTCTCCAAATTTTAACATCAAGAAGCCTTGCCCTCTGGAATCCCCCATCCTCCCCCCACCAAATATTACCCAGTTCCCTTGATGTTGAACAAAGTTATATCTTTGCAAGATGAAAGGATGTGGTAGGGATGTGGTCTGCAATTATAAAGAGAATATTGTCCAAATTAGGAAAAATAATTCCTTTTGGTAAAGAGCCATTTTCAGAATATACAAATGTGTCTATATATGTGAAAGCAGATTATCTGTTACTCTTTTAATAATTGCTTTATCTCTGGTAATGACATTTGGATAGGCACTGATTCACAGGTATATAGGAAACACTGGAAAACCCTACTTATTACAAAGGAACTCAATGAAGCTAATAATCCATAAAGTAAAAATTTATGTTACATAGTTTGACATAAAGAAAGATGATAGGCTGTTCAAAGATCATAGACTTATTAATGATAAGTCAAGAGATAATTATGATAAGTTAAAGTAAATTGATGCTAGATTATATGGAATAATTTTTTAACAAGGGCTTTAATGCTTGAGATAGCCTGTAGAATATCTTTAAAATAAAGACTTACATGGATTTGTGTAGTTTAATTATAATCTTCCATGAAGATTGATTAATATATTCCCTGTCTTATTTCACACACACACACACACACACACACTTGAAGTGGTTTTTAAGAAAATGTAAAATAAAACACAATATAAAACTAAAACCCCCAAATTTAAAAATAATATTAGATTATTGCTCCTACACACACACCAAGAATATTTTAACTAAATTGCACTTTGGTGTAAGACAATCTGTTTATACTTCAGGTCATTATTATTATTATTTTAAAATCTCTATAATCCTCATCATTGGATCAAGTTTAAGAATACTGTCAAGATTGTTTTTTTCTATAAGTGTGGTTTCCAGGGAGATATAATAAAGATGGTAGACCTGACAGGCAGGGATCAGTATGATATTCAGTATTCCCATAAAACAATATATTTCAGGTTAAACATACACATCACATTTTATGTTATAGAAACTCCACCTGGCTTCTGTTAGTTGAGTTGCTACAGAAGCAGGATGCCGATTGTTCTGAGACCACCAGCTGACTATAAAATAGTGCCTCGCAGCATGCTCACCCACCCTGTCAGTCAGATAGCAACTGCAGTGGAATTCATTGGGAAGCCATTGAAAACTACAGAGAGCTGATAAAATGAGGAAAGAGGTTGAGTGACTTACTCTGAGAAACAGAGAGCTCACCACAGGGAATTGGAAGCCAGGGATAGGCCCCTAAATAGTATCTAAATTTGCTGCTGACTACATACAATTCTCCTGAATAGGTTAAAGAGAACTCAACTGGGATAAGTGTCCTCAGCCAATCTACGAAGCAGGGCATGAAGGAGAGAGCAGAGCTTCATTAACATATGTCAGGACAAGCCAAGAACATGGGCCAGGCTCCCATGGGCATTTTGTTTAAAAAAAAAAAAAAAAAGGTAGAATGGGAATAACAGCTCCTGAATCACACTACTTCTATCTGTTCTCTCTACGCCAGGTACTCAGTTGTCATTGTTTTTCCCAGTGTTCATTCATGACCTTGCCCATTGATTTCTCTGGACAGTAATCTAGCTACTATGTGTGGCATATCTTCTTCTGGGAGTCTTCATCTAAGAGTGACAGTATTACCCTTTCCTCACACAGTTAGATGTGTGCTTCCTAATCAGTAATTTAAAAAAAAAAATTTAACCGATATATTGCTTAGAGATGCATATGTAGTAAAAGAGAATTTAATTCAAATTATGGTTACTTCTAGAGAAGAGGGAGGGAGAGAGGTAAAAGGAGAAAGGAACACAAAGGGAGAGTCTAAGAAAACTGGCAATATTCTATTTCTTAGCTTACTTCAGTGAAGACTAAGTGGTTTTAATATTTAATAATTTTTAACTTGACATTATTCTGTATGTGTATCAGGGTTCAATTAGAGAAGCAAAACCAGTAGGAGATACATA
Source organism: Pipistrellus kuhlii (assembly GCF_014108245.1). NCBI lineage: Eukaryota > Metazoa > Chordata > Mammalia > Chiroptera > Vespertilionidae > Pipistrellus > Pipistrellus kuhlii. The sequence goes on from NW_023425551.1 coordinate 45,908,257, forward strand.
TGAATTTATTACAAGGAATTGACTAATGCAATAGTGGGTGGCTAGCTAATCATATGCAAAGTCCATAGGCAGGCAAGCAGAAAGGGAAAATCAGGAGCAGCCTGGGATCCTAGGGCATGAGCTGAAGATTGTTCACAGCAGTCAGTGAGGAAGGAAGATGGAGAGGAAGGTAAGAGAAGTTGAGAGCCCAGCTACTATTTGAAGTCTCTGAGCTCAGGGAAGTCTTAAAGTCCTGTTTTAAAGAACTTCTAATTAAGTTGGGCCCACATAAGATAACCTTCCTTTTGTTTAGCTTAGAGCCAATTGACTTACATCTACAGAATCCTTTCACAGCAGAGCTTAGATTAGTGTTTGATTGAAAAGCAGGAAAAAATGGCCAGGGCCTCTCTTCTGTCATCCAGCTGTCCTGGGAGACTATCTCAGTAGCCCTCCTTAACTAGAAAGAGACTAGAAATGGAATTCTTGGGACTATAATTCATCCAAGTTGACATATCAAAAAGCCATCACAATATACTCTTCAACATGAGTGATATATTTCACAATTTTAAAAATTAAAATTAAGGGCGAGTGAGAAGAGATTAACCAAAGAATTTAAATGCATATATAAATAACCCATAGACACAGACAAGAGGGTGATGAAGGCCTAGGACTGGGGGGCGAGTGTGGGCTAGAAGGTGTCAGTGGGGAAAAAAGAGGGACATCTGTAATACTTTCAACAATAAAGATAAATTTTTAAAAATTCAATTCAATTATTTCTTTCTGTTGATAAAATAACATCACTAGGTAACCTTCTATTTTAAAAAAGTCAGTAGAAATAGCAATAGAGGCTGGCTTTTATTGCTAGCATATTTCTTGCTGGGGTAATTCAAAACAACAGTGGCAGCATAATTATAGAAAAGTGTTACTTTTTCACAGTTGAAAGGACCATAACAAAATGGCAAAAGTTTAAATTAATCACCTTAAATTAATTTTTAATCCTAAAAAATAAAGCATTAAAAACCCAAATGGGGGAAAAATATCACATTTTAACACGCTTGAAAGCAGGATTAGTACATTATAACATAATTATTTTACCAAAATGATTTGGGAAATATAGCCTGTGTTCTACCATATATTAATAATACTGTCACCCTGAAATGCAGCGTAAGCTTTCAGGAACACTTTTTTTTTTTTTAGAAACCTATTTCCTTTTTCTAATTAATCAAATAATTTGTTCTTTAGGGACAAAACTGTGAATGTAGTTTGGGATTTTTTCATTTATTTTGTGGAGGAGATAAGAGTGGCAATGGAAACCATGTGGTCCCTGCTATGGGCAAAGCCACTGCCCTGTTATTTGGGAGGCAGCATGAGCCAAGCAGACCCAGATTTGAACCCATGTTACATGGCCTTGTTTCGATGAATCAGCTTGTCACCTGGAAAATGAGGACAAGAATAATAATGAAGGTGTTGTAGAGATTAGAGATAATATGTGAATGATAGAATTTAAACTACTGATATTTGGGATTAACAATCGGTTCATTCCCCTGCTCTCTGAGGATAAAAGACAAAATAGAAGATGCAGACTCATGAAAGCTAAGCAGTGACCCAATGGAGAAAAAATGTTCCCGGATGCTGCACATGGAGAGAGAAATATAACGAGTGGGAGTGGGGGGTCTGAGAGGGTCGTATGCCTCAGAGTGCTGCATAAATAAACAGGATGCTAGGAAGATACACATGTGGATGAGAGAGAGCACTCTCTTAGGGTAAGAAATTGAGAGTTTCTTGGAGTTTGAGGGTACTGGAGAATAGCAGATTTAGAAGATTTTAGTAAGAACTTCTGTGTATCCTTTAAATTTTTGGAAGAGCTCTGAAGGTCAGGTATTTTTTGTTTTCATGGTGTGTATGTGTTTTTGGACTGTGTCTCTTTAAATTCATCACATGCAGGGAATGGGCAATGATTATCAAAGTGATTATCTTTCTTGATTTTGAAACTATTTTCCGGCATTTAAGACGACTTTTGAAATGAAAAAAAGTCAACCGAAAATCGGGGGCAAAAGACCAAAATTGCACAAAAATTACCTGCAGATCTTGATGGCAAAGTAAGTCTTTTCTTTGAAGTGGGGGGTAGTCTTATACAGCGAATATAAGCCTAAACCTACTGGTATGTTTTAACTGTAAAATTAGGGGGTCGTCTTATACGCCGGAAAATATGGTAATGTGAGACTACTAGTAATTACATAGAAATTACATAGAAAATCTAGTGCTAGTAATTATATAGAAAATCATTGGCCTAACAATGAGTTAATAAATACGCATTTTCATTGTGTGTGTCAAATGCTGAACTTTTAAGTAAAAGGGATAAAGGAGACCCAGTGGAAGCAGCCAGGATTCTTGGGGGTACCTCTCTACCAAGACCCAAATTGGAAGTACAATTACATGCCCAAAATGGATTTATAACGTAAGTCAAATGCAAAAAGTTTCAGACAGAAGATTTATGACATTAAGTTGAGAAAGTCTACAAAAAAGTTCTCGCCAAACTGCTACCTGGGAATTTCCATTTTAACACAACCTTTGTTTATGAATTTGGAGTCCTTTCCACATGGAACCAGAGAGTTAGTTACAGAGATTGGGACCAGTTCAATTGTGTATCTTTCTCTGCCAAGGTACTTGACTCTGGCACCTACTGATACACTAGGGCTGCCAATGCTTAGGTGTTGCAATCAGCTATCTGATTACTTTCTCCCAGAAACTGGAGGCACACTTGGGAATATTCTGCTGAGAATGGAATAAAAGGGATTTTGAGTAATGGGTAGGACATGCCTCAGAGACACTGCAGGAATGCTAGGTCCAAAGGTAGAGATGGAAGCCCCTTAGCGTTGTTAAGGAACCTGAGTCATCAGCCTCAGTGTCCTGGAATCTGTCAGGTCGGCAGGAACAGAGAGGTGTGTGCCAATTAATAACAGTGCATCAGTGAGCAGAGAGCCTCTGACTTCACATCCCCAGCAGAAAAAGTTATTACAGAAAGGCATTTGAAAGCTTAGAAGCATAGCTAAGCCATGTTTGGCAAGGAGAATGAAGAATTAGAAATTAATCAACAAAAACAGATGCCATTGCCTCTCTGAGGAGTCACCTAAATATTCTTTGATCATCTCATCCAAGTTGGATAGAAAATAAAATAAAACTTGTAGCCATGAGGAAGCAAGACATCTGAAGACCTTCAGGCCAGAGGGGCTGGGTAGAGGTGCAGGTAACTTCACCACTTGAAGATTTCACCACAAACCCAGTGGCTCTCCCTGCCCACATCAGGGGACCACTCTGGGACTCCGCTTGGAGACCATAGTCCCTGTTCAGTTTCCAGTGCGCTGATGTGAGAAATAGGCAGGACCACTGGAATCACTTAGCTACTTTCCACAGCATTTTTCAGATCTTACTGATCTGTGAGTAGCATTTATTCCCAAAAGTAGAGGCTGGAACTTGTCCTCTCCTGGTTGGGGCTGATTAGAAGGGTCAGCTGGTGTTTGCCAACCATCTTTCCTTCTCAATTTGGAAGATGAAGGCATGTGCTTGGAACATTTCCCAGCTCCTCATTCCAATGCCTGCAGGAAGAAGCTGTAATCAACTCCCCCAGGATTTATCTAATGGCACCTCCAGAAGCACTAGACAGTTTCCACACTCTGAGAATTAGGAATTTTTAGTCGTCCCCCCACCCACCCACCCCCAGGAACCACTGGTCTTCCAACTCCCAATCAGTCAGACACAGATTTTCAATGCATGTATGATAAAATGCTTCTAATATTAAAAAGAAAGAGAGAAAGAAAAAGAAAAAGAAAAAGAAAAAGAAAAAGAAAAAGAAAGAAAGGAAGGAAGGAAGGAAGGAAGGAAGGAAGGAAGGAAGGAAGGAAGGAAGGAAGGAAGAAAGAAAGAAAGAAAATATGGAAGAATTATTAGAGGTGATGGCATCTGAACCACCTCCCAAAATGTACAACACTGTTATATGTGTGTCTCAGATATACCCTAGGCCCAGAACAATGCTTTCTCATATCTACAGCTAGAGCTACCAAATACCTGTTTTAGAGATAAATATGAGGCACTTGCTAAATTATATATCTACAGATTGTTCTGTATTTTCACTAGGATCCAGATAATGAAAAGGACTGTGAGTCTCATGCTAAATTATTTTTCCTTGCCCATTATCCTCTATAAAAGAAATGAACATATTTGTGATTTTTAATACATACTATATAGCAGAAGCTATTTTAAGTGTTTTCCATGTGTTAGAATCTAATTTATGTCTCTAGAGAACAATACATAACTCTCTGGTATGGCATTCATAGGACAGTACACGGCACCCTTGGACAGTGTTAACTGCATATTATATAAGAATTTTCCCAATGAGTGCAACACAGAAAAGAAACAGAATTGTCTGTTATCTGAGTAAAAATAGTCATTAATAACTTATGAAAGTGGTTGTTTTCTGCTAATATGATAAATCTATTGTTGACATTATTTGTTAATCCTCAACTAAGTGGCCAACTATGGCTCAGTCATAATAAAAGATTTATCAAGAGCATACCTACCAGTGGAGTCCAGCCTGTGTGGCTCAATGGTTGGGCGCCTGTGCTGTGCCAGAATGGCCAAGGTGAAGATGAGTGGAGGTGGTGAAGGAGTTAGAAATGACAGAAAAGAGAAGAAAGCTGGGTCTGGGTGGACACTGCCCTCTCTGATGGAGAGAGACAGTGCCACAGCCTGTAAGCTGTCTCTTTATTTTATAGCCAGATTCCACTAGGCAAAGTATGGGTATGGTTATAAATTCTGGTGAGTTTTGAATCTATTCAAATTACATGCACCTGAACGCTATCAAGCCCACAGCACTCACGAGGGGCCATGTGTTCAGATCATAGGTTCAAGCTTATAACTATGGCCTCTGGCAATAATTGTGCTTTGCCCTCCAAGCTGGGACTCGCATGTGACTTTGCCATCAGAGGACTATGCCCTCTCATTAGTCCGAGGCTTGAACCTGACAAACACTGTAACAGCTCTCCACAGGCATCAAACAATGAGCCAAGAGGTCACCATTTCAATTTCCGGCCAGGGCACATCTGTGGGTTCCTGGCTCAATCCCCAGCAGGAAGTGTGCAGGAGGCAGCAGATCAATGTTGATTCTCTCTCATAGATGTTTCTATCTCACTCTCCTTTCCTCTAAAATCAATAAAATAAAATAAAAACATTAAAAAAAAGAAAGAAAGAAAAATAAAAAAGAGCATACCAATGGAAAGTTCTTCTTTAAAGCATGGTTTTAAATTAGCTCATTTCAGAATATAGCAAAGATGCTCAGTAGGGATAAAGAACTTGAGGAAATCGTTACTATCAACAAACAAACAATATGTTGTTTTCATAACCCTTTGACTCAATTTGTAACAATATTAATAATAGACTGTCATGTATTTTCAAAAGCTTCATGGAAAGGAGTGTGACCACAACTGTTTACTTCTCCGAGGATATAATTGAAGCAGCTGCAAGAGAATTTAATAACATTCATTTTTTTAAACCATATAATTTCTACTTATTGTAATTACCATGTTGATAGATTATAGCAACATGATGCCAATGGACTTGAGGCAAAATTTCAATGCAAACTGCAATACGAAGGCATGATTAACACATTTGAAATGATTAACTGGGCATCTTATATGCAAATATATATAACCCATGGACACAGGCAATAGTGTGGCGAAGGCCTGAGAGAAACAGGTGCAGGTTGGAGGGTGTCTATAGGGAAAAAAGGGGGACATCTGTAATACTTTCAACGATAAAGCCTCATGGAAAAGATAAAAATAAATAAATAAGTAAATAAATCAATAAAATGACAAATACTAAAGAAAAAAATTAAATAGCCAGATTTTGTTTGGCCAAACAAAAGGTTCAGCTCTATCAATAATTTAAAATTACTTTTATTATATTGTCTTAATACAAAATTGCACAGGATTTTTTACACAAAACTTAGAAAATACAGTTCATCAAGAGGAAAAAGAAAAATCATCTGAGATCTTACCTTGACGATAATCATTGTCACATATTTTTAATTTCCATCCAGGCTTTTAAAAACAGTATATATTCACATACATAATTTACTTTTATAAAGAGAGAAACATATATATTCTACTTTTAATCACACACACACACACACACATACACACAGTGACTACTATGCCCTATCATATCTTATATATTACATATTTTTATAATTATATATCATAAATTAATAATAATTATTATCATAAATTGTTTGACCAATCCCTTGCTGTATACTTTTTTTTTTTTTTTTTTTTTTTGCAAAAATAACCAGTGCCGAAATCAGTTTGGCTCAGTGGATAGAGCGTTAGCCTGTAGACTGAAGGGTCCCAGGTTCGATTCTGGTCAAGGGCATGTACCTTGGTTGCGGGCACATCCCCAGTAGCGGGTGTGCAGGAAGCAGCTGGTCAATGTTTCTCTCTCATCAATGTTTCTAACTCTCTATCGCCCTTCCTCTCTGTAAAAAATCAATAAAATATGTGTTTAAAAATAAATAAATAACCAGTGCCGTGAAGAAGGTCCTTGGCACATGTCTAATAATATACAATTTATTTAATTTCCATAAGTGCAATTGTTATCTCACAACATAAGCAAGAATTCAAAGTCCTCCATAAAAAATTGATCTAAACTCTGACCCACAATTTAAGTAAAGGACAATAAGAGATATTTTACAGAAGAATATATAAAAACTAGAGGCCCGATGCACAAAATTCATTAATAGGAGGGGTCCCTCGGGGTGGCCGGTGGAGATCGGGCCCTAGCTCATGCCCCCAGGCTCCCACCCCCCACAGCCTCACCTGGAACCCGCCTTGGTTTGGCACTGCCCACTTGCCCCGCCTCATGCTGCCACCATGGGCCAGGCTGCCATCTGCAGAGTGATCAGAAGGACAATTGGAGCTCCTGCTAGCACCTGCCTTGGCCTGATTCAGCACACTCGCCAGCCCTGCCCCCCTGCCACTGCCACAGGTCACCATCACCATCCCACTGTGACCCCTTCTCGTTGGGGCCCACTGCCACCCACTGCCAGCGCCACGTCGCCATTTCCCACCATGTTACATGCTACCCCCTGGTGGTCAGTGCATGTCATAGCAAGTAGTCAAACTCCCAATCAGTCAAACTCCCACTTGAGGGGACAATTTGCATATTAGTTTTTATTATATAGGATTTCCAAAAAACATTGAAAATGTGCTTACTTTCAATTATCAAGAAATAAAAATTACCAATTATACCACTTCACCCACTTTACCTATAAAATTTTTAAGATAAATATTTAGAGGGATAAAAATTTAGAGAGATAAATTGTTTTAAGTTTGATGATATTAAGTGTTGAAGAGGCAAACAGATGGTTTCATCTGCTTCTCATGAAATCTGTAAGTCAATACACACATTATGAATGGCATTTAGGTGAAAAATATGCATATCCTAGAACCCAGTAATTTCACTTCTGAAAAATCAGACATGAATTTAGGCTAGAAATTCACACATGACCCAGAGACCAGACTGAATCACGGACCCACCCCCACTGCTGGGTCTACAGGATGTCAGGGCCACATGAAGTGGAGGAATGCATTTCGCTAGTGGAAGGAAAACTGGGCAGACCACCAACATGTGTCCACTCTGAGAGCCAGACAAATCATTATGCTCTTTTGAATTCTAAAATCAATTATAAATCACATAATTTGTGTCAATTAACATAAAATACCAAGTCCCTCAGAATAGTTATAATTTGTTAATGTTGAGCTGGCACAACTGTCATTGGGCCAGGAAATAGTCAGGGGAGTAGAAATATATCTAGCATTTTTCAACTCAACTTTTAGTTCTCTTTCCTCCTATTAGTAAACTTCTATTCCAGAGGAAAGCATTCATCGGATACTATCCTGATCTGCATTCTTTCTGCATTTAATTTCTATCTTCTAAGGAAATAATTCTTTGAAAATTAAGATGTTGGCACTTTGGTTCTGAACTTGTCTGCACATTAGAATAACCTGAGAAACTTCAAAACATGCTGATGCCTAGGTCCCACACAGACCAATTCAAACCCAATCTCTGATGGTGGTGTCTGAACACTGTACTTTTTAATAATCTCCCCAGGTATTTTCATGCGCAGTGAGTTGTATAAATTGCTATCTTGGTGTGTACTTGGGGAACAGCTCAATTTAAAAGGGTACCTTGTGTTCCTAAGGAATGATATAACAGGTGCTGTTTTGGAACAAAAGTCCTCTCTAGTGTCTCTACCTTGAGCCACACTTCTTAGGAATCTTTTCTCAATGGGATGGCTTTCTGTGGTTATTAGAGATGCTTCTTCCTAGAGAAACATCTAAAATATTGTAGATCATAACTATGTAAAGGGCAATGTCCTTGTCCTAAAACTCAGACAAATCAACAATAGTCTCTGTAGCCACAGCTGCTCTAGTAGATAAGAATTACCAACTTAGAATAGAATTCACTGGCTCCCAATGTGCTACTTTTCAGGAGATATCACACTATCTGACCATAGGGGAACACCCTCAGGAGAACCTTTGGTTTGTAAGTAAATTTGAATAATTCTCTTAACATTTCAGTATTTATGGTTCCCCTTTAGTAAGCCAAAGATAGCAAAGAAGGAACAAATGGAGAAACTTGTGACCTACAATCAGAGTGTACTCAATAGTTCTTTAAGAGCAACACAGTGGGAGATCCCTGTGTTTAGCCCTTTGGAATTTGGTAATCCAATCAAATGAGAAAAGTGTGAGGTTTTTCTAGAATAAAGAAAAGGAATCTCCTGCCTGGCCAGTGTGGCTCAGTTGATGAGCATTGACCTATGAACCAGTAGGTCATGGTTAGATTCCCCCATTAGGGCACATACCCAGGTTGTAAGCTTGATCCCCAGTAGGAGTTGTGCAGGAGGCAGCTGATCAATGGAGGATCAAAATCCTCTCTCATCATAGATGTTTCTAACTCTCTTCCTCTCCCTTCCTTTCTAAAATCAATGAAAATATATATTTTAAAAAAGAACATCAATGTCCCAGCTTAGGACAAATGGAGGTAGCCAAAATTAGGCAGGGATGATAAGGGAAATCTCTCTATGGTAGGGGCTGGGGATAAGGTAGCAGTTGAACACTGGGAATGAGTATTCAAAACAAACAAACAAAAACAACACCAGAGTTTAGTCCCAGATTTAAGACTGCTAACCACCCCTTTAAAAACAAAATGTGGGAATCTTCCAGAATATAAATAACACTCATGAACCCTGAAAACCATGTGGGAGAGTTCTGGTGACTGGACCTAAGAATACTATTTCTTCCTTTAAAGTTTAAAAAGTGAGAGGTTGCTCAACCAAAGCTCACCCTAGAGTCAGCCAATGACTGAGTCTGTCACAGTACATTCAGAATTAGAAGAGGAGCTGAAAAACTCAGGTCCTCAGGAGAAAAGCAATAAATGTAAATCATAATTTTCCTCCCCTCTTCTCCCCCAGTAAACCTCAGTCACATGTAACTGGATTGACAAGCAGTCGTATTTCAGTTTGGGTCACACAATTCTCTATGCAATCTTGGCTTTTCATGTTTAAAATTTTTATATTTGTTTTGTTTCCTTTTATTTTGACTCCATTTATCACACTCCCCCTCACTTCCCTGATAACACTCATTCTTATGTATTTAATGTGTTTCATAAATTATTTATATCTATACTAATAAAAGAGTAATATGCAAATTGGTCAGATGCCCTCACAGCAACAATCAAACAGCAGGCTGTGTGGGGCAACAAGGCCAGCAGGGAGGTTATCGAGGGACAACCAAATGATTGACCAGCAAGCTGCGTGGAGCAACCAGGCCAGCGGGGTGGGGGGTAGTTAGGGGCAATCAGGCAGGTAGGCAGGTGAGCAGTTGGGAGTCAGCGGTCCTGGATTGTGAAAGGGATGTCCTGGATTGGAGAGGGTCCAGGGTGGGCTGAAGGAACTCCCCTCCCCCACCCTGTGCACAAATTTCATGCACTGGGTCTCTAAATATATTTGTGAATAATATATAGTATTTTTAAAATATTGTGTCACCTGGATAACATATATTAAGATGAATATTAGAGAGTTAACCTTTATCAGAGAGTATGCCAGTGAGAGATAAAAAAAAAGGGGGGGGGGGGGGGAGAAGAACTGGACAGGGAAAGACTTCAGAGTGTGGTACAGATCTGACACCCTCAAAGGAAAAGGGAAGAAAGCAGGCTAGAAGTGGTCCAAGATAGGCAACTTGCCAAAAAGTGATCTATTGTCCTGCTTGAGGTTTGGTATCACCATATTAGGAACTCCGTGTTGCAAATGGGTTGGGACACTCAAAGCAGCAATTGCTAGTCTGACCTTGACAAGTGGGAGTCTCATGTGTGGCCTCCTTCTCTGTCACAGTGGTCCCATCATGTGCTTATCAAGCTACTTCTGAGATGACCAACAACAGAATTGCCCAAGTCTACTGGCCAAGTAATTTTCTCTACTCCTTCCTGGTTATTTAGTGCCTCTGCCAAGGTGGATGATTTCTGGTATGTATTTACATATGACACAAGGATTTTCACTCATTTATCCATCCTGCCAGAGACCTCCACCTAGACCCACCATACTACCCCAGACCTTCATGTCTCTGATTTTCCAGTCTTTACACTTCAAGGTCCCTGAACAGTCATCCAGTCCACTCACCCTGTCCATGAATCCACTTATATTCTTACCTTGGGCTACTTCTCTTTGTGCACACAGTGGATGAACCATGCACCATTCAAAGCCTACCAATTTGTAAGATTTTCCCTTACCACTATTATTTAAAGCCAACCTTGAGTGTGACCAATGAAAGCCTGTGCATCCATAAACCCAAATTGGGCTTTTTCTTGTTCTTTGTCTGGCCACATGAAAAGATCCCTCAGACAGCCATGGATGTGAACTGTAGTAGGGAGACGAGCAATTATGGTGGGTAATACAGCTTTCTGGGCTAATTTCTCGTGTAGTTAGTTACTCATGTCATCTGGTTCCCTTTGGGCTTGATTCTGATGTACCTTTCCCATTTCATAGATTACTCCTGGATTCACCTGACTTTTATAACATAGTGGCTTCAACAGAACCCAGCTCATGATATGCAGTTTCGGGTGCATTGTCATTTGACATTCTTTTGTCAGGTGTTCCATCTTTACCATGGCACTGTAGCATGTCAAGAGCTATTTTTCAAAAGGCTTATAACTTTCAGCTGCAGGTGACTTGGCCTTATTCCAGAAAATCAAGTACTTGCATTGTAATTCTCCTATTGTGGCTTTTCATAAATCCTATCTTGGACCTTTTCCACTACCAATGAAATAAAAGACAGTAGCTTAGAAAGGGAGAGCCTTAGGTAAGGGTGCCCTTAAAAACTTTCAGTCAATCCTGATAGGGAGCTCCACAGCAAAGACTGGCCATTAGCAGAGCCCCACATTGTGCAGAAATGGTTGGGTCTTTGTTTTCCCCTCTTCCTCAGGCCTCTGATTGGAGGCCTCCCTAGAAGAATGTTGCCTACGTTGGAAAGCTGAGAGGCATTCTGAAAGCTCTAACAGATGGAGGTTGTCAGCTAACTATACTACCAGCAGTTGAATGGCAGGTCCTTTCTTAAAGGGAGATTCAAGTGTCACAGATGTACTTTAAAACTTTTATGTAAGTGGTTTTCTACCATATACTTATTCTGAGTCCTTTTTTAAAAACATTGCTTTCATGTCTTATTCAGAGATAACATTGCACTATAGACTTACTTGATATTTTATTTATCCATTTCTAGGATGATACCTAGAAAGCCTCTAATTCTTGCTACCACAAGCAATGATGTAATGAATATATTTGTGTTTGTCTCCATGTGTGACAATTTCACTGGGGTACTTATCTGGAAGCATTATGCCATGAACTATCAATATACTCTATTTTAATATAGCATATTGAGTCATGAGGTGGTTAATCAACAAGTATTTTAAAGTATATGTCATGAGTTTAAGTATACTTTATTAAAAATGGCCTGTCCTCTCTCCTGACAAGATGGCAGGTGGTGAGGCTGGCATGACTCTTGGCCAGCTGCATCTTTCTTGCCAGGATCTCACTAAGTTGGGTATTACCAAATTGATGCCACTTTCACATGAAGTTATCAGCAGACAAGCCACAATTAATATATGCACATTGGCCACATAGCTCATGGGAAATCCACAGTTGTAAAAACTATTTCTGGACTGTCTTTGGGTTTCTAATAGCTCTTGATTCTTTTGTCCCTTTGTACCTAAAAATCCCTAAGGAAGAATTACTTTCCATACAGTAGTGCAAACCTAAAATACATTTTTTGAAGCTGTTTGGCTTAAATTAGGTTATGTGACAATCCCTGAGCGGTTACCATGGCCAAGGGAATAAAAAACTTGATTAACTTAGCTGAAGTTGTATTCTTTACCTGGAGTAGCAAGTGGTGGAGAAGCGGACCCCTCAGGAAATCATACGGTACTTACAGAAGAATAGCAAATAAAAGCTGGACGTCAAAATAACAGATGGTTAATACAACATACACAGTTCTGGGAATGTTTCATCTAGGCTAAAATGGACTTTATTTTACAATGCTAAATGATTGTACTCCTTAATTGGCTGAGAGCTCTGCTTTCATTTTGTTTGAAAATTACTGTGAAATTTTGCCAATAATGTTAGGGATTTGCTAGTAATGGTATTGGGAAAATAGTCTCTACAGCATGACTGGAGATTTGCTGCTGGTATATGTTGTGGACAGCTTGGGAGAAGTACTACACTGGTATCTGGATTGTGACTACATAATGGATCTAACTCTAACTGATATTTATTTATTTATTTTAATATATCTTTATTGATTTCAGAAAGGGAGAGGGAAAGAGAGATAGGAACATCAATGGTGAGAGAGAATCATTGATTGGCTGCCTCCTGCACACCCCCCAATGCGGATCAAGCTCACAACACAGGCCATATGCCCTTGACTGGAATTGAACCCGAGACCCTTCAGTCTGCAGCCCAATGCTCTAGCCACTGAGCTTAACCAGTTAGGCCTTTAACTGACATTTGATCCTCATAAATGAAACTGTGCTGTAGGTTTACATAATGACTACCTTTCTATGTGGTAAGGGAGGTAAAACTTTATCCCTACTTTGTTAGGGTCTCTGGGTGAGCCTGAGAATTAAATTGACATAAGACAGATTTACAGGAGAACAGCATGCTAATTTCTTTCATGTAAATTTAACATGACACAGAAGCCCTAATAAGAAACTGAAGATCCCAAAGAGTTAAAACCTACCCAGCCAGTGTGGCTCATTGGTTGAGCATCAACCCATGAATCAGGAGGTCATGGTTCAATTCCAGGTCAGGGTACATGCCTAGGTTGCAGATTCAATTCCCAGTAGAGGGGCTTACAGAAAGCAGCTAATCAATGATTCTCTCTCATCCTCTCCCTAAAGCAAATAAAAACATTTTTAAATGAGTGCCAAAGCCTAAATGCTTTTAGATTAGATTGAACAAAGAAGAAACTATGGAAAAGTAACTAAAATACATGGAGAGACTAAAGGAAGATAAGAATTATTTTACCAGATCTATTTGGCCTTCACTCCTCTCTCTGGTGATAACAATGTTTCCTTCTTCCTTGTACAGGGAAGGGATCTTCACACCGGAGTTTTAACTCCTACTTTCAGGAAAAAGAGGGTCAGAGTGCCCTTCTTGGACCTGCTATTTTCAAGTGCCTTTAGGTCAAAATAATCCTTACACCAAAGTGGCATATTTGGGGAGTGGCATATTCTACTGCTCTTCTAGGTATCCATGATTAGAATGGGCCTGGATAACTTAGAGTCACTGATGATTCTAAATTTTCTTGGTCTTTTGCTTCTAAGGATATCTGAGGAGGAAGTTCCTTAAGGGTGCCCCTCTCAGCTTATTTTTCATTTTTATGCCTAGGTCACTAAAAATAATCCTTGTGTGGAACCAACCTTCATTATATCTATCTATCTATCTATCTATCTATCTATCTATATCTATATATATATATATATCTATATATCTATATATCTATATATCTATATCTATATCTATATCTATATCTATATCTATATCTATCTATCTATCTATCTATCTATATATATATATATATATATATATATATATATATATATAATTGATTTTTTTACAGAGAGGGAGAGAGATAGTTTGAAACATCGATAAGAGAGAGTCATCAATCAGCTGCCTCTTGCACGCCCCCTATTGGGGATGTGCCCGCAACCAAGGTATATGCCCTTGATGGGAATCAAACCCGGGACCTTTCAGTCCGCAGGCCAACTTTCTATCCACTTAGCCAAATCGGTTTCCACAACCACCCTTCATTTTACAACAAGGAAGCTTCTGTCTGGAACATGGCTATGGAAATAGAAGACTGAAGTATGGTCTTAGTCTAACTGAAAGAAAGGAAATCACAAGTGCCCACCAACAGATGAATGGATAAAAAAAGCTGTGGTACATTTACACAATAAAATACTACAAAGCTATAAAAAAGAAAGAACTCTTACCATTTGCAACAACATGGATGGACATAGAGAGTGTTACGCCAAGTGAAATAAGCCAGTCAGAGAAAGATAAGTACCACATAATTTCACTCATATGTGGAATCTAATGAACAAAATAAACTGATAAATAAAATAGAACCAGAGACATAGAAGCATGGAACAGACTGATGAATTTCAGAGGGAAGGCAGGGGAGGGAGGGAGTTATATGCATATATGCATAACCTGTGGGCAGATAAAACAGAGTGATGAAGGCCTGGGAGGGGCAGGTGCGGGGTGGAGGGCATCAATGGAGAAAATACACAAACAAATGAAGAGGACATCTGTAATTCTTTCAACAACAAAAATAAAATTTAAAAGACAGAGAAAGGAAATCAGCAATGGTTTGCTTGTACCAAAGAGGGGGGTGGAGAATAAGCTTTAAAATGGGCATTGGTATTCTGGGAATGGAAGAAGACAACACAGGGAAGCTCAGACAAGAGTAGAATTTTACATCTATTAGCCCACAGCAAAGGAGAGATAAAGCAGGATTTTTACAAAACCCCAAAGTCAATGTTTTTCCTTTGATGTATCTTCATTATTATTCCATGTCTGGTATATAGCAATTTAGTTTGTGATGCTGTATGCTGTGGGTCCTTGGGAGGTGTAACTCCTTAAGATAAGGCTAGTGTTGCTGCTAGGTAATCAGGTTTGCCAGATGTGCCCAGGAGAACATGCCAATAGCATTCATTTATTCACTAATTATGTATATGCTCAATAATTTCCATTTATTGTCCCAAGGATAAAAAGAACAGCTGCACAATCCACATACTTTTGAGATGCTATCCACCAAATGTTGGCATTCTTATCTGTTTTGGAATCACTTCAGTACTCTAAAAAACTCAGTGGCCTGGTGGGATGAAAGGCACAGGATAGCTGAGTGAGTTTCTATGCAAAAGACATCTCCTTGTTCAGTTTTTTGCTCAAATGTCATCTCCCCATAAATGGCTTCCTTATCTAACATAGCCAGTTACTCTTTATTCTCTTATTCTATTTGGTTTTTATTATTAGCATTTGTTACTATCCTTAGATGAAATATAGACAGACAACTTTCTAGAGGATACAGACTTTTAAAAGATGTTCTCTTACTCAGGATGGTAGACTTACTGAATTTGCCCAAATATTTGTCCTAATACCTCACTCTACTTTGCCTCTGACGATAATGCAATCAGTGACGGTTACATGCTTCCCCTGAGAAATCCGTCTGGCTTTCTCTGTGTCTGAAATGACAAAAAGTTTATGATCCTGTGATTCTACATTCTTCTCGGATAGTAAACCAGAGAACAGAGACCAAGCCATTCCATTCCTGGTCTGACTTCTAACAAACTCTATTTCTCACTGGACTAACTGATTTTTTCACTTTAACTAAGACCTGTCTAATGTTGGCCCAGGTCCCTCGGCTTGTTGGGTGACTTCAGACACAGATCACTGTTGATCCTTGAGAGCATGTTTTTGGCAAGAGGACCCAGCTCTGCAAAGACTCACTGCGCCATAGACTCTGATCTGCATAGCTCATGCTTTGTGCTGCCTTTTCATCTCTTTCTCATCATCTACATCTGAGGGCAGATGCCAAATGTCCTCCAAGTGACCTCATAAGACACTTTATAACATGAAATATCCATTAAATCACATTGAAACACAGAACAGGTCAGATAGCATTTTTTCCAGGATTCTAAATGTTCTTCTCTGTTGCCATGAACAGCCCAGGAAAAGCCAGCTGTCTTCACAGTAAACCCCAGTCCTATCCCCTTAATGTGACCATTTAAGAGGTTCAGTCTCTTGGCACTGGCACTGAATATATATGCTTAGCTGAGTGAGAATCCAAGAAGCTACCACAAAAGGCAGAGGATCAAGTCACTCGTTCAGGAAAGGTCACTTAAAAGATTCCTCTTTTTACTGTGAACCTTTTATTGTGAAATATATCACATATGCAAAATATGTGGTATGGACTAAATGTTTGTGTCCCACCAAAATTCATATGATGAAATCCTAATCCCCACTGTAATGGTATTTGGAGATGGGACCTTCAGGAGGTTATTAAGTCATGTGGGTATAGCCCTCATGAATGAGATTAGTACCCTTATAAGAAGAGACAGGAGAGATATGATCTCTCTTTCCATTATGTGAAGATATAGCAAGAGACAACCTTCTTACAGGAAAAAGGCTCTCAATGGGAACCAATTTGGCCATCATATTCATCTCAGACTTCAAGCCTACAGAAATGGAAAAATAAATTTCCATTGTTTAGGCCACATAACCTGTGAGGTTTTAGTTACAGCAGCCCCAATCTCCCTCTCTCTCTCTCTCTCTCTCTCTCTCTCTCTCTCTCTCTCTCTCTCTCTCTCTCTCTCCATATATATACATATATATGGGTAGTGTAATAATAGCCCCTATTTAGCAAAGGAGTCAAGTTAAACATTATAAGATTTTAAGTCTTGAGGACCCAGGAAATTTGTTAGCATCCCTAGTACAGCCTCTGAGTATAGCCTTTCCAGCAGCCAGCACACTTTCTGGTAACTGTGGCTGAAGCATGTGGTTGTAAACCAAAGAGCCATAACCTTGAATGATCAAACAGGGCACAGATTTTATAATTCCTAATGCCAGGTAGAGAAGGCTCTCCTTTTCTCTATGATGGGTTCAGACCAACAAAGCACCTGTATGACTGAGGAGTTCCTCTCCACCATCCTGCCTTCCCAGCCTTCCGTAGCTGCTGCCTTGCACAAGGAGAAGGCCTCATGGAGATGGCTCTCACCTCTTCCTTCTGACCCCAAGCTTACTTACTTGGCACACTTGGTGAAGGTCCATGATGGCTGACAAAGACTGCTCTGTGACTACAGCTTCTAATCCATCACCCCAACCCACATGCAGCCATTAGGCTTGTTAAGTTTGGCTTGTTTTGCCCTCATCTACTCCTATGCTAGGCTAGCGGGGGAAACAGCATGGGTTTCTTCTCCCCCTGGAAGGCTTCTCACCTGTTAGAATTCAGCATTTGGGTTTTGTGAGGGGTTTTTTTGGTTTGGTTTTTTTTTTGAGTCCTTAGATCACTAAAAGGTTTTCTTTGTTTGATGTTTTTATTTAAAGGGATTTTTTTAAACTATAGTTATGTATTATATATTGCTTATTAATATTCCAAGCAAAGTTATTCTTTCCCAGTAAATATTTTTTAAATGACAAGCATCAAACACCAAAACTTGTCTAGGCTCTTGGAAAGGCAAAGAATAAAAGATGAGAATCCATAACTTTTAAACTCTCAGCTATTGCATTTGCTCTCTGAAAAGTTCTAATTACCTGCCAAATGAGATAACACATTCATTAAATTTTATTCCTAATTTGAAATATAAAAATATTCATTTAAATGTAATATAATTTTAATTATTTAGAAAAAGATAAGCTATGAATATGAAGACAGAGAATTTCTACACGATAGTAACTTAAATTTTGTTTTGGTTTCAGGAAAGGAATAATTACTTTTTAGTGTGATTTTTATAATTTCCCTAGAGCAGTTTGGGGTTGTTGTTTTGTTTTTGAAAACATAGGGTCCAGGTTATTTTAAACTCTTGCATATTTTCCTCTCTAAATCATTTATATATACATAATTAGAACAAGGGCAAGTAAAAACACTTTATAAACCCTAAAGTTCATTATCTAATTTTAACCTATAATACTCTTATTCCAACAAAAATAAAATATAAATGTATCTGTTTAATCCATATATATAAAATCCCAGCAACCAGAACGACCAGAATGACCAGTGCCCACGACACACCCTGTGGCAGCCAACCAGCCTGATCTGGGCCCCAATCAGCCCCCTCCCCACCATTGGCCCAGCCCCATAGGTTCCCATTGGGGCAGGCTGGCCAGACTTTACCCATGCACGAATTTGTACACCAGTCTTTAGCATAATATAATGTAATAAATAATATTAATATATGTATTGCATACTAATGCAATGAGTAATATATTGAGATAGAATCATAGAAATAGAAAACATCTAATTTACAGAAAGGACTAAGACTTTAGCGGGGGGGGGAAGATATGTCCAAAGTCACAGAGCTGGTTGGTAGCAAAGCTCAGGTTAGAAATCAAATATTGTGGGTTCTTACACAAATGTCTGCCCTCTGCAATTGACTGCTCCTTACAGTGGTATAAATAGCTTGATTATTAGAGCCTGGTTCTAAAAAAAATTTTTAACTCCATAGCTTTGATCAAGAGGGGCCTAAAAAATGGGTGACCACTTATTAGGGTTGTATTATGGTTGTCAGCACAATCATAGCCCTTTCCTCTGAGAAACCTACCCCACCCACATCAGGCCCTGCTTCAGCAGCCATCACAGTACTCAAGTGAACTGTATGTGGATGGACATCTGACCCAAGGGTTGAGTTGCAGGGTGTTCGCCTGGCCCTGAGAGGAAACAGGTGGCACACTCTAATGGAGTGATTGAGGAGAGTTTAATGAAGGGACTATTAACACATGAGTGGACAAAGCACACACCCCAAGTTCACAAATGGCACAGAGGTGAGCAGCCTTTGACATAAAGAGCCAAGAAAAGAGAGAAATCACTAAACCTCAATGAGAAAGCTGTGGATAAAAAAGAGGGCCTCCTGACAAGAGTTGTGGCCTTCAATAGAGGAACACAGAAAATGTCCAGTCATGGTCCGACAGGGAATCAGGAGGAGGAATCTCCCTCCTCTCGTCTTTCCTCTCCCTTCCCCTCCCCTCCCCTGCTCCCTTCTCCTCTCCTCTTCTCTCCTATCTTTCCCTCCCCTTTCTTACATGTTTTGGTGGTGCCTGCTATTAGTTGAATTCAAGAAGACCAAATAAACAGTGAGCTTATGTACTCAAGAAGCTAAGGAGAGCTTCCCAAATACAGGACAGGGTAGAAAAGTGTGGATGACAGGTCTGGAAGTGCAAACAGAGACTAATCCTCTTTGCATCTGGTTTTATTCTTTATATATATATATATATATATATATATATATATATATATATATATATATATATACCCTGCTTCCCCAAAAATAAGACAGTGTCTTATATTAATTTTTTCTCCCAAAGTTGCGCTAGATCTTATTTTCAGAGGATGTCTTATTTTCGGGGAGACAGGGTGTGTGTGTGTGTGTGTGTGTGTGTGTGTGTGTGTATATATGTATGTATGTATATATATATATATATATATATATATATATATATATATATATATATATATAAATTGATTTCAGAGAGGAGGGGAGAGGGGGGGAGAGAGAGAGAGAAACATCAATGATGAGAGAAAATCACCAATCAGCTGCCTCCTGCATGCCCCCTCCTGGGGATCAAGCCCAAAATCCAGTCATGAGCCCTTAACTGGAATTGAACCTAGGACCAGGGACAGGCTGACACTCACTCTATCCACTGAGCCAAACCAGCCAGGATTTTGCATCTGGTTTTAAGAGGATAAGCCAGAGCTAGGGATACACTGTAGGTCTGCCTAATTCAGTTGTGCTCTTTACAATTTTAACTGACTTATAAAAAGATTTAAAAAGAGTTTCAAGAAATAGAGATGAAGAATTCGAATCTAGAGAAAGCAAGGGCCAAGTTCTGAGAAATACCAACATTTAAAGATCAGTTAGATAAGGATTAGTGGCATAAATAACCAAAGACTGAGTTGGAAACCCAGAAAAGGAATGTCACAAAAGCCAAAGAGCAAAGCATGTTTTAAGAAGGAAGGTGGTTCACTAGCACTGAAGGCTGCTTAAATGTCAAAGATATTAGGGATTGATCAGTATTCATAGTCTTAAACTGCATAAGGATAATGATGACCCCAGAGAGACTCTATGAGGGAAAGGTGTAAAAACCAGAATGCAGTGAAGAATGAATACGTGAAAAGAAAATGATCAAAGCTAATAAAGACAACTTTGTTGAAAGTTTTGAGTCTAATAAAAATTTCATTGTAGCTGTCTTGGCATCTTGGTATCATAAAGATTTTAATTATCTCATAAACTAATAATTTTGTTGTAGGAGCCTGGTATCAAAAAGATGTTAATTCTCCCATAAATTAATATTTATTTACAGTTTCATTTTGTAAATCTTTTGAATGAGGTGTAATTTATATACAATAAAGTTCATAAATCTTATGTACAGAGCTAGATACATTTTTAGGTCACTATGAGCTATGTAACCATCACCCAAATCAAGATATAGAGCATTTCTATCACTCAGAAGTTTTCCTCCTGCCCCTTCCCAGTCACTGACCTTCTGCAGGATTAACCACTATTTTGAGTTCTAACACCATAGATGGTTTCACCTGTTCTTGAACTTCATATAAATGAATCATGCAGTGTCTGACTTCTTTCACTCATGATGTTTTTTATTCATACATGTTTTCTTTTATTCTTACCTTTTTTTCTTTATTTTGAGGTGTAGCATTACATTGTATAAATATACTATGATGTGATCCATTCTCCTCCTTATGGACATTTGGGTCATTTCCAGTAGTTGACTATAAAAAAAAATAAAGCTGCAATGAGTATTTTTGTACATAGTTTTCAGTGAAAAAAAAAAGCCACTAATTTCTTTTGGATATGTATCTAAAAGTAGAATTGCTGATACTGCCAAAATGTTTTCTAAAGTGGTTGAACCAGTTTTCCAGCAATATATGAGAATTACAGTTGCTTCACAGCCTCACCAACACTAGATACTGTCAATTTTTAAAAATTGTAGCCACTCCTAATAGACATGAGTTAATACCTCATTGTGGTTTAAACTTGTATTCCTCTGATGACTAATCATTTTAGCCATTTTGTATGCTTATTGGTTGTGTCTTTTACAAAGTACATGTTTCAGCCTTTTATTGTTTTTATTGGTACTTTGTCTTTTTATTAGTTTTAAAAAGTTCTTTAAATATTCTATATATAAGACACTGTTGCAAATAAAATCTGGTCTGTGGGTTTCCTATTCACATATATAGTAATTTATCTGAGGTCACACAGTCTTCAATTTAAAAAGTTCTTAATTTTAATAAAGTCTGTTCTTTCACTTTTATGATTAGTACCCTTTGTGTTAACTTTAAGAATCACAGCCAACCTCAAGGTCATGAAAATAGTTTCCTGTCTTATCTAGAGTTTAATTTATTTTTAGTTTCCACTAAGAAGCTAAAGGTCTATGATCCACTTCAAACTAACTTTTGTATATGATTTGATATAAAAGTCAAAGGTTTTTCTTTTCCTCATGTTTCTATTTGCTTAGCACTATTCATTCAAAAGATTATCTTTTCTCCTCACTGAATAGAGGTGGTATATTTTAGTAAATCAAATGACTATATATGTATGTGCCTATTTCTGGTGTTTCTCTCTATTCTGTTGTTCTATTTGTTTAGCTTTGCATCAACACCAAGGTTTTTAACTACTATAATATAATATTACATCTTTATAGTAAGTCAAATGTAGTAGAAGAAGACTTTCCAATTTGTTCTTTTTCAAGACTGTCTTGGCCATTTACATCCTTTATATTCTCTCATGTACTGTTTAGAATCATGCCTTCCAATTCACACACACACACACACACACACACACACACACACACACTACCAGGATTTTGATTAGGGCTACTTTGAATTCAAAAATCAATTTTAAGCAAATTCACAACTTATTTATGTGAAATCTTCCAACCATTAACATATGATATCTCTTCATTTATACTCCATTCAGATTTTCCTTAATTTCTCCAATATTATTTTTAATAATGTAGAGATTTCACATATATTTTATTAGATTTATCCCTAGGTATTTGATGCTTTGATCCTTTTATAATTACTATTTTATAAAACTGTTAACAGCGACTATATAGAAATACAATTGATTTTTATACATCGACCTTGTATTCTGTAGTATTGCTAACGCCACTCGTTATTTATAATGGTCTATAGGTTCTTTTGGATTCTTCATGAAATAATCATATTGTCTAAGAATAAAAAGTTTTATTTCTTCCTGATAGTCCACATGCCTTCTGTTTTTTTCTCTTGCATTATTGCCCTGGCTAGTTCCTCCAGTACAATGACACATAGAGGTGTTGACAGTGAACATCCTTGTCTTGTCACTCTGGGGTGGGGAGGGGAGGGAGAAAGAGGGTCTTCAGTATTTTCCACTGAGTGAGTGCAGTGATGGCTGTCCCTCTGTGACCCTCTCAGTGAAGACCAGACCAGACACTCAGTGAAAAGGGAAATGCAAATTCTTTTCACCAACACAACAAGCTGATAACAGGGCCTTCATGCTGGCCAGGGTTTTGGGTGAAATGTAAGCAATAACAACCACATGCCTATACTTAGATTTGGGTTGAGTTTAAACTACCTACGTGGTGTAGAAAGCCCCTTGAATAGAAATTACCTTAGCAGTCCATCACTGGGACAGTTAGCATAATTACATGCTAAGCCTATTCGGAGGGACACATCCTGGCCCATGGGGCACAAGATTTCTGTAGATAAAGGCCCACTGAGGACATACTGACAATCTGAAACAACAAAGCATCGGAGAAAAAAATATCCAACATGAACAATAGTTTTTAGATAGAAAAAAACAAAATATTTAGATCTTAAAGAACTATAGATAATACAATCTGATAGACACCTAAAAGTAAGCATGTTATAAATAATATAAAGTTGATTAAATCCACTCAATATGTGCAACTGGGAGAGAAAAGGGGAGAACAACACTAAAAATTTCATCTTAACACAGCAGTGAGTCAATAAGCACTTTTTCACTCCTGAAATTGAGTTAGATAATTAATTGTCATTTAAGTCTCACAGCTCCAGCATTCGCCTCGCTATGTAATCACAGACCGTCCTCTGAGGAGGCTGTCATCCAGGAAGGGGACTGCATTTCTATCCCTGGGAAACCATCTTTTCTCACTGGCCCATTTTTAAAAGAACCAATGTATGCATTATAAAAACATGACTATGTTCCCTTTAAATGGTTTTTTTAGAGATTGTATTCAAATCCATACTGCGTATTAAAAGCACTCACTAACATGGAAATATTTTAACAACATAATGTTGCATACAAAAAGCAGATGGCATAGCAGCATGTATAATATAAACCTGCCTATGTAAAGTTAGTTTTCTGTGGATCCAGAAAGCCATATGGTAGGACTCAGACAGAGGACTGGAAGAGTGTTCACTAAAACATTCATAGAGGGTGTTTCCAGAGATTGTTTTTGCTCTCATTTTTATTATATCTTTTCAGTTTACTTGAACTCTTATAAACAGAAAAAATAAATTAAAAAAATAAATAAAGGCCTAAGTTAAAATTTGTTTTAACTATTATATTTGGAGTTGTGGGTGCCTTTTTGTTTAAAAAGAGTAACTGGTAAGCGGTCAGAATTACTGCTGCAGCATTTTATGTTTAATGAGAAGGTGTAAACCACTGGTGGAAATTAGGAACAATAGTTTTACAGCTTCAAAGACTTAAAATCTCCATAGCTTAAGCCTCTATTTCTGTTTGGCTCTTGGAAATAGAAGCTGCATAGTTGATGGAGGCATAGAGAGAAAAACAGGACCACAGTAGCCACCATAACCCTGAGGTGTGGTGGGGTCTCATCTCCAAGTTCACCCAAAACACAGTTAACACAGTTCTCTACAACCGAGATCCTTAGCAACATTTTGAGTAAGTGGCCTTTGTTTGAATAGAATGAGAAATTTATCACCCCACAAGCAGATCCATTTGATTTTCGGATGGCACAGGTTGTTTAGCTGATCATCCTCTATGTTAGGGGTGTCGAACTCAATCAGAGAAGGGGCCAAAATCTAAAATCCAGCCTAAATCGCGGGCCGAATGGTTTACTGAACAGTCATAAACTGTCATTGTGATGGAAACGCAGCGGAGTGCAGTGATGACAGCGCGGTGTGGGCCACATTGCAAGGCCTGGCGGGACGGATTTGGCCCGAGGCCTTGTGTTTGACACACGTGCTCTATGTAATCGGATTTCTGATCCCTGTGCCTACGACCTTCTGCCCCGGAGCTGGGAAAAAGCCCCACCTCTCTTTCACAGGAGAGTCCTGCAAACATGTGGAGGAGACATACCTCAGGATTCAGCCCTCCACCTTCTTTCCTGAACAAGGTCTCTTTCTCCAGGGCAAATATTTGCAACCTGGTCATAAGCCCTCTGCACATAATCCAGTTTATTATTTGTCTGTACAGCACAAAATAAAGCAATACTATCAACTCTCTTTTTTCCTAAGCCCATTGTTTCTAATTCAGACTAAAATCACATTAGTTGGCAAGTGGGTCAAGTCTTCTTACATCTCTGATTACTTACACTGATCTTGTCACTTTAAAATAATCTTATTGATAAAACATAGTACTCAGTCTTATCTCTTCTACAGTTATGCAGATGGTGCTTTTAACTCTAATGATAGCCTTTAATTAATATCTATTAAATATTTTATATTAGTACCAGACATGATTCTTTTGAATACTGTGCTGAGGCTGTCTTCTGATGTTTTCTATATTTCCCATTTTTGTGACATCTTTAAATTTGCTACATATGCCCTATCTTCATCCAAATCACTGATGAAATGTTGAATGGAACAAAGCAATGGATGAATTTTTAAACCGTTAACCAATTATTTCATTATTTTTTATCCTTCAACCCATTAGAAATCTACTTAGGTTTATTGTATATGTGGGTTTATCTACTTACCATCTTGCCTGATACATAGGAGGCTGACCTGCATGGACAGTCTCCCTGGCCTCTGTTCTGTGGGTAAGTTTGACCAATAAGTGACACCAGCTGAAATTCCAAGATGAAGCGTGAGGTGAAGTAATGCCTCTTCACCAGGATGCTATAGCTTGACTTTGTTCTCCTATCAGAGCTCTATACATGAGCTTTTCCTACCACCTGGTACAACTCCTTCCCTTCACCTTTCAGACACCAGATGATAACAATTCCCCACTGTTTCTAATCTTTAGGCACTGCACTATCCTTTGTGGTTTCCCTAAAATATACCCCTTCTCTACAAATAGTCCTTTTTTTGTAAATCCTCACTGGAGGAGGACATGTGGACATGTTTAGAGAGAGGCAGAGAGAAAGAGAGGGAGGGAAGTAATGAAGGAGGGAGGGAGGGAGGGAGGGAGGGAGGGAGGGAGGGAGGGAGGGAGGGAGAGGGAGAAAGTGAGAGAAAAATTGATCCTTTGCCTTCTGTATGTGCCCTGACTGGGGATAGAACCTTTAACCCAGGTATGTGCCCTGACCTGGAATCGAACCACCAATAGAACTATGCTTAAGCAACTAAGCTTCTCCAGCTGGGCTACAAATAGTCCCTTTATTAAATGCTCTTCAGTTAACTTGTTTGAATATTTCATTTCTTCTGGGATTCTGACTGATCACTACCAACTGCAATATTATCCAGACCACAGTTCTTGATATTTTTAATATTTTAATGAAAATACCATGAAATGCACTGGGGGAGAATCAAGATTTATAATATTTAAATTATTCCCTTTATTGACCATTCTATTGACTCATATATACAAGAAAATAGGGTAATCTTGCATCACTTTTTTGTTATTAATGCTAGCTTCCAATAGTCACCTCCTCTCAGTCTCTAAGAATGAAATATTTTCTTCCTGAAATTTTTCTTAAGACTAGCAAGAAGTTTATTACTATATGATTTGAAATACTTAGTCTCTTGCCTAAACTAGAAAGGCTTTGAGGATAAATATATTAAGGAATGTTGCTAGATTTACTGACTATATATATATAAAAGGCTAAGTGTCCATCCGACCAGTAACTATGACATTCACTGATCACCAGGGGGCAGACACTCAATGTGGGAGCTGCCATGAGGCACACTGACCATTTAAAACACATGTGTCAAACACAAGGCCCTTGGGCCAAATCTGACCCGCCAGGCCTTGCAATGTGGCCCGCACCGCGCTGTCATCACTGCACTCCACTGCGTTTCCATCACAATGACA
The DNA here is from genome assembly GCF_014108245.1 of Pipistrellus kuhlii. NCBI lineage: Eukaryota > Metazoa > Chordata > Mammalia > Chiroptera > Vespertilionidae > Pipistrellus > Pipistrellus kuhlii. The sequence goes on from NW_023425551.1 coordinate 45,934,810, forward strand.
GTTTATGACTGTTCAGTAAACCATTCGGCCCGCGATTTAGGCTGGATTTTAGATTTTGGCCCCTTCTCTGATTGAGTTCGACACCCCTAATTTAAAAATAAATGGCACATGGACGTGGCACCAACAAACCAACCCTCAGCTTCCCCCAAGTGGGACACAGGCCCTGCCACCATCCCAGAATGATACCCCACCAAATCAAAGCCAACACTGCCAAGACTCCATGGCACAAATGCAGCCACAATCCAACCGAGCCTGGAAATGATCCCTGTGGGTGCCAGGTAATGATGTCACATAGCAACACTCAGCTTGCTCTCCCTAGTGAAAAGCCTCCTTAGAGTTTCTTCAGCCTAGGAACATGGCTTGCTTTATAGCCAAGTGCAAACATTTTGCACTTTAACCAAATATTTGCGAAGTGTTTTCACATGCCTCATCTCATTTGACCCTCACAGAAGTCCTGGAGTAAGTAAATAAGAAACTCAGTAGAACCCTATTTTCTTTCCATTAGCCAGAAAATGGAGATTTAGAAAGTTTAGAAACTTGACCCAACTGAAAAGAAGAAATAGTAGAACTAGAAAATGACTTCAGGTTTTCTCACTACTCAGAATATACTCAGAGAAACTTCAGGTTTTCTCACTACTCAAACACTGCTACAGTTAAATATTTTACCCTTTGTTCTCCCTGCATGATCTACAATAATAAAGTGCTTCATGATGATATTTACAGCTGTGTCACTGACAATTACCTGAAAGAGAAGTTAGGGTGCTTCATTGGGCTGGAAAAAGTTTAGCTACATCAGAAAGCAGGTCTAATTAAGCAAGTTTATTCTATATACTATATAATAAAGAGATATTATGCAAATGGCCATCACACCCTCACACTGTCACACCTTAACGGCACAGACACTCAACACTGGGAAGAGAGGAGTGGGGACCAGCCAGACACAAATGAGCTTGCAATAGAGGAATGGGGACCAGCCAGGCTACAGCCTGGGAGATGGACAAGCCACCCACCCCACAGTCCTGGGCACCAGTGCCTGTGGCTGCCCACAGTCCTCTGTAGCTACAGCTGGCCCGGTTCAAGCTGGCCCAGGTCCTGGATGCCTGCAGCTGGGCAGAGGGAGGGAAGCCTGAGTCCCGGGTGTTTGTGACCAGCCGGAGGAAGGAATCCTGGGTCTCAGACACAGGGCAAGGCAGAGGTGGTTAGGAGCAATAAGGCCAGCAGGGAGCAGTTAGGGGCAATATGACCAGTAGGGAAAGATTTAGGGGCAATCAGGTAGGCAGGCAGAGGTGGTTAGGGGTGATCAGGCAGGCAGGCAGGAAAGTGGTTAGGAGCCAGTGGTCCCAGATTTCAAGAAGCATTTGGACATCCCACAAGGCATCCCAGATTGGATAGAGTGCATACTAGGTTGAGGGAACCCCGCCCCCTGCACCAATTTCATTAACCAGGCCTCTAGTATATATATATAAAAAGCTAAGTTGACTCACACATATGCAATATATATAAATCTCTCACTGGTGCCAATTACACACCTGTGTTTTGATCTGTCATTGTCAATCATGAATTTGGTTGACATTTCTATTATGGAGAAAGGGCAAATAGCGATATTAAAATATTTTTTCTAATTAATTTCCTTCCAATGTGCACAAATCCATGCATTGGCTCACTAGTAGTATCATATATGTGTATCCTAGAAAACTAATAATATACAAAGAAATATAAAACAAATAAAAATCGCCCACATTTTTATAACTCATAGACAATAATATATATTTTCTATATTGTATTTGCATTTTCTATAACGTATCATTCTATATGTAGTTTTACACCTTAATTTTTTTTAAATTCATATTATATGCTTTTAGTAACACAGAAAGCCTTTGATAATCATTGATTCAGGGATGCCTAGTTGTTGGAGTCTCCATGCCACAGCCTGGACAAAGCATCTACTTGGAGACAGTATATCTAAATCACGATCTTCAGGAGGAGGTAGAACTCTTTGGAGAAGTACTTCTCAAACCTTAAGACATATATGACACATCTGGGGTGCTGTGAAATTAAAAGTTCTGATTGAGTAAGTCTGGGGTGGGAATGAGAGTGCAAAGTTCTAACACACTCATGAGTGGTATCAATGGTGCTGGTGTGCAGATCACACTTTGAAAAGTAAAAACTGTTAGCTGGACAATAACAAAATTTACATGCCCATTGAAGTTTAAGAAGCAAAGATAGAGTATCGGTTCTCAACCTTGCCTAACACTTGAACCACCTTATAAATACTTGAAAAATAACACCTCAAGATCTGTTTTTTAAAAGCTTATGAGATAATTCTGCTGCATAATGAACATTAACTACTTCTCTAGATCTAGATGCATATTATGATGGCAAATGCAACATTATAAATAGTTCACATAGCATTTGTTTTTTATTTCAATTAGAAATTTTTTAAAAAATACAACAATAACACACACACACACACACACACACACACACACACACACAATCTGGCCATTGTGTAGGAAGCCTAGTGCCACAGCTGAGAACCACACATTAAGATTCTGATTTGGAGACCACAGGGATTTGAATGAAATTGAGCCACCTGAACCAAAACTGGTTTGGAAATCTCATCAGCATAATTTATCCTGTATGATTTTCATTGCTTCAGTTTAAGTTATCAATAATCAACTTGGGCAAATTTTAGAGGTGACATACTTCCCAACTAGGATTGCCTGAGTATTCAGTCCCAACAAACTCCCAGAGGCCATCACTCAGAAAAATATTGTGCACACAATCTTCAGAGGCATAAGAATTGAGAAAGTAATCAACATTTTTTCTTAACATTAGCTCCATTATTTCAGAGCAGGAAAGGTCACTTTGCATCCAATGTAAGCAATCAAAAGCTGAAAAGTGTAGGTGCTTACAGAGCTCTGATGTTAAAAATACCATCAATGACTTCAATTATGTCTTTTCTTCCACCATCTGGACAAGACAGTAAATTGGATGAGGACTGCTGCTGTCTTCGTTTCATAGAGCAACAGAAAATTCACTGAAGCTTATGAAAGTATTATACAATTTTCTTTGTTATGACAAGATGGCACAAGGCCCATGAAGAGGAAGTTTGGTGACTTAGCCATAGATCTGTCTCTGGGTCTATTTGCACTGCCTTATGCACACTACCTCACACCATGGTGAAGGTACATGAGCGGCCTGTGGAGGAACTCTTACTGGGTTTCATTTCTATGTGTTATACATCCCTCTGTTTGAGGATCAGGGATGGGAAAGGTCTGGCTCCTTGTAAAATCCAAACATCATGACACAGAAAAGATAGAGAATGACTAAGAATCTAGAGCTGTTATTTAGACCCAGGTCTACTGCCTGTCTTGGGAATGTCACTATTTCTGAGTGACCCTCAGGTTTCTCATCTGTAGAATAAGCTAATTAGATAAAACTGCCCAGGGCCCTCTTTGGACCTACATGATATGAGTTCTAAAAATAATGGTAATAGTAGCTAACATTTATTTCATACCTACTGTGTGCCAGAAACTATTCTAAATATTTTATATGTGTTGACTCATTTAGCTATTTTTTAGTAGATGTTAATTTATCCCAATTTTATAAATGAACAAAGAGATTCAAGAGACAGGATTGAACCCAATAACCCAACCTCAGAACTTGAGCTCTTCATCACTGCACTCATCAAACCCCTCATGCTAATATTTACATTTATCATTTTCTGAACATTCAATGGGAATGTAAGAAATGTTCCATTTATAATCATAGAAGATTCGCTAACCATAACTATTAGCATAAGCCAAATTGAACAATAAAAGAGGCATAATTCAGCAAGGTCATCAGTAAAGTTTCTCAATATATTGCTCTTCTTTTCTTAACTCCATACTGGTACAGCTTTTCTACTCAGGTACTCCTATTCCAGCTGCTGACTTCACTGAGATTCTTCTTTAACCTCCCCTCCCATTGTTTTCCTTTTCAATCACCAGCCTTCTTTCTTCACTCTCTTTCCATTACAGATCTCATGTTCTGTCACATCAACTATTATTTATCCACTCCTTTGCTCCACTGTCGTTCCACTGACTTGCCCAGAAAATATCCCAACCCTTAGCAAACCCACATGCTCAGTTCTTGGAATGGATAACAGGTTGCCGGGAATCAGTCTCCCAGGTGGGCTCCACTTGAAAATCACAAGCTCCTACTTAATAGGAACCTTTAGTGCCACAGGTAATACTTCTGCTTCTCCATCCTCAAGCTTCTCCATTCACTGTAGGGACTGTTTCATGCCTTTACTTCTCACAATCCCAATCCTGCCATTTGGCCTTTGTTTGCAGCAGATTTTCTCTTCTCAGTCACAGAGAAAATAGAATCCCTTGGTTTCAGAATTAAACCTGCAATTTTGCCTGCATCCACACCCACCCTTTTCCTTCCCTCCCACTCAGGAAAAAATTAATATCTTCCCCTATCTAATATTAATCCTCTGCTCTACCCTGAATTTTGTCCTCCCACTTTCTCAAGGACTTCAATATTTCAAGTAACTTCTCTCCCATTATCTTCAATCTCTCACTCTCTAGTGGCTCCTTCCCATCACAATTTAATATGCTCAGTGCTCCCACCTCAACAAGAAAAATAAATTATTCCTCCCCCCTCTTCAATTTCCGTAGCTATCCCTCTCAACTGCTGATATTAACTAACATCTTCAAATACTTATTTTCCTTTGGTGTCTCCACTTTTCTTCCCCTACCCATTTCTACTCATTGCAAAATGGCTTCCATTCTCCTTTACTCTTTTTTTTTTTTATTTCTTTATTTATTAAGGTATTTCTCAACAGTCATGGTAACATTAGAGACCACTTCATCCTCTCTGAAATACCCCCCATCCCAAAATGGGTTTCTATGTCACCACCTTCTTACTTCCTTGGTTATTCTTTTTCAGTCTCTTTTCAACTTTTTCTTTCTCTTTTTATCTTATAAATGTTAAAGGTTATAACACTGCTGCTCAGAATTATGTCTCCTTATATTCTTCCTGGAACATTCCATCTACTCTCCATGGCCTCAACTGTCATGTGTATGCTGATGATTCAAAAATATATATTTGCAACTTATAATTTTCTCCTAAGCTTCCATGTCACACATCCACTACCTGGGTATGTCCACACATGCTAGCAATTGTCCAAAGGGAATTAAATTCATTCTCTCCCACCTGAAACCTACTGTTCTTTTGTGTCCCCCAATGGTAATGCCAGTGTCTTAGTAAGGTATTTGGTAGTTACTTCTAATCAGTCTCTCCACATCTAGTCAATGATCATATGCTAATGAATATATGCCCAGATTTACTTTCTCCATTGTCACTGCCATTCCCCTTTTCCAGGCCACCATTTTCACCAACTTGGACAACCTAAATAGCCTCCTAACTTGCCCCCATGCTTCAAGGTCTTCTGACCTTACCACCATCTCCAGGTTGCCCCTAGCAGCATACTTGCAGGGGAAAGGAAGAAGCTCCGTATCCTTTCTCAAGCCTATCAATCCTTTGATTGGGAGACTTTTGAGTGTGATTTTGATCTATCTATTCATGACCCTGGTCTTGACTAGTGTGACCAGAAGAAAGCCTTCCCGGAAAGCCTGGATCATTTGGGGAGCTTCTGAAACACTCAAGGCTGGGGGTAAAGCCATCCTCAGCAATCACCTGACCAATCCCTACATTCTCAGCAGGCAAAATTACAAGCGAGGTGGCTTGCTCAAGGCCACAATGCCAATAAGCAGCCCCTGCCATATTCCATTCTGTCTCCCTAAGGCCATCTCAGACCTTTGGAGCAGTCATTTCAGATGGAGAGAAAGGATTGCTCTTCAGCCCTCATGGAATGGTAATCATTTTCCTCTCTCTCTTTCATTTAATCAAGCATAGATAATTCCAGAGGGAAGGAAGCAAGAGTGACAGCTTCTTCTCTTCCTACACAGGCCTATATTTAACCTAATGTGTTTGTCTAAGTGGCTAGATTCCATGGAGATTGATGCCATAGAAATAAAGAGACCAAACAATGCATGCTATGGCACAAGCATGCAAAGGAAGCTAGAGAGAGAGGAGGAGAGACAGAGAAAGGAAGAGCAAGAAATAGAAAGCAAAAGTAAGAGAACTAGAGATGGAACATGTGAGAACCTTGAGGGTGAAGCGTCAGAGCAGACAGTCCGTGAAGCAGGCTGGGTCCTTGGCAACCATCTTCCCGCCCAGCTGCCTGAGCAGCCCACCACAGCCCCAGTCATTCCTCCGGGGAAAATGGCAATCTGCCTCACAGCATCTTCCTAGCCTTCAACCAGTTCATCAGAGGAATGAGCAATCTCACAGGAGAGGTGGACCTGCAATATATTCTGAACTGGCACGATATGTAGCATTAATTAGGGGAATGACAAAGTAAGAATTAGGATTTTATTTTCAAACATAAAATATAAGCACCTGAACCAAAGAAGCAAAGAAGTACAGTTAGCAGTTGAGATTATTTTATTCTCAGTTGGCCCAAGTTTCAAGATATAAATGTAAGCTTGTGTTTAGCACATATGTATATATAAAAGCAAAACCTACTATCATAGAAGCATCTATCTATACCTATACAGTTTATTTAGTCTACTGAAAGTCAAGAAACAAAAACCAAAAATTCTTGTTCAGCTTTTTCCTATAAAATTTGGCTGAAGTTAAGGATTTGACTATCCTTATAGTCTTAATGTATAAAAAGTTTTCACAACTGAAGCTACACCCTTTCCATGGATGACAACTAATATTGACTATATGTCAACAGAGCTTGAAGAGACTGTCCCCCATCACATCAGGGAGTTAGATCATAAGTCAAAACTGGCAGCTTGCCTTGGCTTTGCCTATGATGAAGTCTGCTATTTGTTACATAGTGTTTTGATACTCTTGTCAAAAAATCTGGTTCCTTAAATGAAAGAAGAGATGGAGGGGAGAGGAGGGGGACAAAGAGAAAGGGAGGTAAGGAGAAAAACCTAAAAACTTTTTTTGAACTTTTACAACTACAGGATTCCACTGCTGACATACTTTATGACAACAGTCGTAGAGAGAAAAAATTATAATTTGTGAGTTTTCAGATAATCAACTTGTCTACATGGCATGCAAAACATTGATCAGACATGCTCATAATAAATGGAAAGAAATACTGTAGGCAGATGTTTTCAAAAAGCAAATAAGGGTAAGAAGAGTTTGGAGCTATTAATTTTCATGATTGCTGTCTTTGTTATTTGCTTCATTGTCCTCCACTCTGCTTGGTCTAAAAATACAAAATAACATGAGAGAAAATTAGTTTTCAGGCCAGTTATTTTTTGAAAAGCCATTAGAAAAACAATGACAATAAAACATAGTCTAGAAAGTTCCCTTCAATCTTCACATTTGCCTCACAGTGTGTATATGTGGCTCTTCCTTGACATGTCCCACTGACAAACTAGTCATGTCCCACTAATCATGAAATTCAAAGACTAAAAGATAGACTCTTGAAGAGGAAGCAATCCAGGAAAAAAACTAACTTGACTTTTTGTGTATTCCAGTGGTTTTCCTCTTATAAAATCATTTCTGCATGTTCCTTATTTTCAATGGGCAATATATAACTGTTAGGGAAATAGATGTGAGCAGATTTGGTCAAGGGACTGTGATGAAGAGAAGGCTTTGCCATCTCTGATGAGTGATTAGAAAAGAATCGCTCTGGAAAAAGGTTATCTGTGTTGCCTGCCTTTATGAGATGACATTTAAATAAAAGTACTGGTTCAGTTTTTATTGATCTCCGTACATTAAAAGGCATCTCAGTGAGGAGTGTGGTGCGAATAACGGAATCATGGGCTGTTTGTACAGATGGAGAACCTCAGGAGCTCTGTGTGCAGATCCCAGGTGACTGCAAGTTATTTTAGGAAATTTGTATCCTCAGGCTCCTCATCCACTATCGATCTCACAAAAATTCAACACACACATGTTGAGACATTACCATAGTCTCAGAAAAATAAGTTTCTGAAACTGTTTCAGATATGCATACCTTGATTACCTACAAGCTGATCTTAATTAAGAGAATGGGTGCAAATAGGATATAAAGAGGGAGAGGGAAAAAGGAAACTTACAACTTAGGGTGACTTTTTTGAAGTCTTAAGCCATCTAATGTTCAAATGTAGGATTTCCTTTGCCTGGTGATGATGCTGGTCTTGGTTACCACTTTTCAGTACATACTACCATGTTAGAAGCACATGAGTCTCCAGAATGAAACTAGAATTCATTCGTTAACTGAAAGATATATCTGAGAAATTGCCACCTAGAGCTGCTCAAACACCAAAATGTTAAACACTCTGGGGAGAGTCTCCCATTCCCTGACCTTAATAAGTGCTATTTTCAGATTTGAAACCTGACCTTATTCACTTGAAGCCTTTATCTCCCTCAAGATTTTCCTTCCTTACCCAACCTGTACTCAGGCTTTCTTATTTCTGCTATGCTCTTCCTTTAACTGACAGTTCACCTGCACGAGGATGCTCTCTTTTGCTGTGGCCTGCATGGCAAGTTCAGGAGGACCTATAGGAGGGCTGATGCACAATGAAGACACCACACAGGAAATAAGTTTTAAGCATGAGGGCTAGGTGGAACCTCTTTTTGGGAAGGGGAACGACGAGTCCTAGTCTTGTCTGTTTTTATTCAATTTGGTCACACAATTGCTCTTAGTAAAGCATGTAGTCAGAGCACATAGTAAGCAGATAGAATCAAAGTTCATTAAATCTTGGTAAACATTTACTCAAAATTTATCCAGTCTGGAATGGCTTCAAGACCCCAAAATCTTAGTAAGAGCAATCTGCTGGCATCAGCCCTGCTGACACCCAAGGTCCATGACCTTCCAAGTTCCTTGCTGCACTTTGATGCCAATGCTGCTATTCCGTGGTCTCTGGCACTCTTTTAGCAACTTTTAAAATAGAAGTAGACTATTTGCAATGAGAATCACATTTTTAAAATATTAAACTAATATATATACTTTAACTTTCTTCTTAAATATTATTGCCTTGTAGCCTTCTACCCTCTGTGGCCAAATCTTGAGGTTTAAGTCCCAGGGGAAAAAATGTAAGCTTAAAGCGATATGTTTCAAATTCCTTTGGTTTATTAAGAACTAAACCTTGAGATCATTGAGTTGTCTCCCATGAGGACTTTGTCCCTTACTCCCATGCAAGCTGGACCCTGAGGCTTCCTGCCTTACAGAGAGATGGGGGACATCAAGTAGGGGAAGTAAAAGAAAAGCCTGTCCCAGAGTATTGCAGGAAGAAGAGAGGTATAATACATAAAGGGAAATGGGGGGGGGGGGGATGGGTAGTGGTAGAATCAGCCATGGATATTCTATTCATACTCTTCAGATTTCTGCCTAGAGAAAAGGAATATTAGATACATTGAAAAAAATTCTGAAAGCAAAGGGTTTTGTCCTAATTCATGTTTGGATTCCTGGAAGACCTCATCTCACATACTATCCATGCCTACTTCACCCCAAATCTGGGTAAGTGGGATGGGGAGAACACTCAATAGTTGATAGTCTCTGCTTTAGACTCTCATCGAGCCAAGAGAAAGACAGACAAGTCAGCCACAAGTGCTAGCAGTATGAGCAGCAGCCAGGCAGACAAGGGATATCACCATGGAGACAGAGAAACCAGAAGATTTGAGAACCACATTTTCCAGTCACCAGAGATCATATAAGCCATATATCTGCCCATACTCCTGGATGCCACGTTGGAAAGGAGAAGATAACTAAGAAGACTCAGCCTGACTAACCCTTAGACAGGGCCTTCCTGGTTCTTGGTCCTGACCCCCCTTTACTTACAGCATTTATTTTAGAAAATTTGTCATTGAAAATTCTTCTGTCTCTTTGAGATATATATAAACCTTTTAAAAAGCCTCTTGCCAGTTTTACAACCCAAAAGTGTTTTGTTTTGTTTTTTCCAAAAATGTAAGAGCCATCTCTTTGAAATGTAAGCATCAAGGGAGATAGCATCCCTACCTCCTGGTATCTGTGAGCCTAACTTCATTCAGCAGGCGCTTGGCTCCAAGTAGTAAAACTACCACTACCCACAAAGACATGAGAAAGTTTACTTTTGGAGAGAGTAAATCCAATTAGCAAACACATAAACTGCCTATGTTCTCCCTCTCACTCTAGTGCTTTAAAATCTTCCCACTCTTTGTTTTGGGTGAATTGAGTTCAGACTTAATACCTCTCTCTGGTATTGCAATAGCCCTAAATAAAGTTTTTCTCTCCAGTTTAACTTTGCCCAGTATAGATAGTTTTTCTTTGACAGTGGAGAAAGAAATAGAAAAAAATTTCTAAGATGCTAGTGTTATTGGTTTTTGTTTTATTAAAAATACTGAGCGTAGTCCAAAGGAACTATTAAACATTTTTCAAATTAAGGTGACCATACTAAAATAAAAGCATTTGTTTTGTTTTTGTTTCATTCACCTTTAACTGGGCAACAGCAAGTAACCTGTAAAGGTGTACAGAGCAGATATGCATAAAATTGTCGACATTTTCTCTGAGTATCTGGCCCTTAGATTCCCTTTTTACATTTAACACATCCACCCTGATTCTCCGCATTCTTCCCTGTAACATCAGTGTCTACCTCAATATTGGAAGTTTTAGAAGATAAGAACTGTGTCTTAGTATCTCTTCTTCCACCCTTATCTATCACACAAGTGGACATAAAGTAGACACTCAAATGATGAGTCCACTCAACAACTGTATTAAGTGAATTCTAGCACCAATGTACTAAATGCTAAGACAAAAAAAAAAAAAAAAAAAAATGTGAGCCATGGTCCTGATTGTCAGGTACTTACAAATTAACTGAGAAGAAAAGGCACATGACATAAATTACTAAATTATGGCGCCATTTGATTGAATTATTCAAAAAAATAAGATATTTTGGGAGTTCAGAAAAACAAGTAAAATAAAAGGAGAAAATTTAGAACTTGAACTGGAACTTTTTAAAATTTTGTTTTAAAACAACCAAACTCACACAAAAGTAGAAGATACAACACACTTTTTGGTAACCCACATACCTATCACTTAGCTTCAACAACTCTCAGTATGTCCCCCTATGGTTTTCAGCATCCTCCGTGAAATGCACTTGGAAGACGGGCAGCGTTGAAAGGCAGCTCCATGTGTCCCGTGTGGATATCACTGCTTGCCTCTTTTCTTTCTTGCCTGCCCCTCTTTTTCTTGGGCAGGTTACTTACCCTCCTGGCCTCCTCCTTCCACATACAATAGTCTGAGGTACAGCTTTGCCTCAGGGCTTCTGTAGGCTGCCTGGGGACTCCCCACCTTTACCTTCCACTCCATACACACAATGTGCCCCCTTACTTTGTATGGATCTCTGTTCTGACAGATTGTACTCAGAGACCTTTGCAAATGATACTTAAAATAGCACCCTCCACCCTCCTCTGCCCTCTTAGCCTGATTTCTATTCTCCATAATACTTGTCACTACTTGAACTGTGTTACCTACTTACTCCTTTTCCACTTATCATCTGCCTCTCTCCCTAGAATGTCAGTTTCACAAAGGCTGGTACTATGTCACAGACTACTATACTGTACAGCAGGCATTTACAGGTAGATGGATGAATAAGAGAATAAACATTGCTCCCTTTGCTGAGAAACAAACACCTTCTGTGGCTCCTCAGATACCAGAGGTAAGAATTGTTGGCCTATTGGCTAAATTCAAATGACAGAAATGTTTCATTTGATCTACACAATTTAAATTTGTTGAAAGCATTTGAAAATGGGAGATATTTCACATTGTCTTTTTAAAATAACTTTTTATGGTAAAAAATAAAAAGCTTCTTTAAATAGTTTCTTTAAAATCTTGCCAGTTCTTGCACAACTCAGGGCACAACCTCACATGCCGACAATGGAGACTGAGCAGCAACTGTGTTCACACAGGGCATGGGCTGGCTCCCCGATGGCTTCCACCTTTCCCCAGAGTCTTCTGTTGTGGAGCAGTGTGCTTACCTGTCTCACTCATTTACAATCCCTGCCTGTGGGTATTCTAGCTCACAAATCCAACCTCTAGGGTTTTCTTAAATTTCTTGGTTCTGAGAATAGGCTGTACATTTCAGCTTTGCTACTTTTATCTTGACTCCAGTTGCCCAAGTGTACCAAGATGCCACAGTGACCCACACCTTTGTGTCACCTTCATAACGTAGGCTCAGGTGCTTCTATTGATCTTCAATTTAGTCTCTCCCCCTGCATTTCTATATTTCTAATTCTGAAAGGCCAAGTCCCAGATTATTTCATACCTACTGATTTTCTTTTTGCAATTGAATACTAAAAACAACAGTGTGGTCTTTAGGTAAGGAAATAGCAAGCTGTTTATATGCTAACCAGAAGTCCTGCCTTCAAGCACAGCACAGACCAATTTCTATGAATCTTGTCAACCTCCTGTAACCTCTCTTCCCCTCCCAATTTTTCCATTAAAAAATCCAATCAGTGAAGTGAGATTGCTGGGTAGGAATAAACTACCTACTCAATGACTTCATCCACAGTTTTGAGATTGACACTTGAGATGAAATCTTCTCTATCCTGCTCTTCCCATGAAGGAAAAGAAAGCTCATCCTTGGGATTTACATCAGAGTATAATAAACTGTCAGGGGTAGTATATGATTTGAAAAATAGTAATCATTCCAGATGATCAAATGTTTTAATAATTTAGAAGTAGAAGTCATCATCCTTTCAAGAAATTAAAGAAAAGCAATGAGAGTGAGAAATGACAGCTTTTTATTGGTAAAAATAGATGAATAAATAAATCCAGGACATGAAACAAGGTTCTTAGCACTTATAGGTATGTCATAAACAACATCTATAATTGAAATAGGGTGATTTGTCATCATGCAAAGGCAAGGTAGACAGCCCTAGTGTCAAGGTGGGTAGTGAGATCTGGTGGTCTTGTGTCAACCAGGGAAGCTAACTATCAATAGTTGCAATGGGCAGGGCATCTCATCCTATCTACTATAAGAGTAATATGCAAATTAACCATCACTCCACGACAAAAATGGTGGTGCTCATAGACACAAGATGATGGTGCCCAGTCCTTTCAGGCCTGCAGAGTCCCCCAGTCCCAGGGAGGGCTGCCACTAAGAGCAGGCAGCATGTGGCCCAGGCTGTTGGCTTGGAGGCGCAATACGCTCCCAGCCGTGGCCCGGGCAATGACCTGGGAGGCAGGCGGCATGCACCCCTGGCACAATCTGCTCCCAGCTGCAACCCTGGCAGTGGCCTGGGTGGTGGCCGCCTGCCTCCCAAGCCACTGCCTGAGTAAATTGCATCGAGGCATATCTTTTTTCTGTGGTTAGATTGTCTTTTGTTCAGCTCCATGGTATTGAAACAAGACTTCCTCTATTTGTTCCAATTCTTCCTCATAATCCACCTCCCACACCCGTTTTATAAATTAAGAATCCACGGCACAAAAGTCCTAATGGGTTAATGGCACTCTGTAACAAAACCCAAATATCTGGATTCCCAACTTATTCTTTTCAATACCCATACTGTTCTCTGAAAGCGTATTTGATAAAGTATTATTTGATTTAGTACAAAAATAAACAACTTGAAATTCTTTCTTCTCAAAATTCTATTTCTATTTTTGTACGCCCTCCCCTAAAGACGTTTTTCTTTGGAAAAGATAAAATTATTACCCATGTCAAGTGCCCATCTAGAAGAAGTTGCTGGGCTAATGAAGGGTAATTGTTGTCACCCGCAGACCTGTGGCTCTAGTACCAGTGAGTCATCAACGGATGCTTCCCTCAGCATGACAGCTTCCTTCGCTCAAGGGTTTCCCCAGGGAACCTATAGTGGCACTTGAAAAGCAAATAATTAAGAGCAATAAATAGCACAATCCCCTAGAGAAATATAAATTATTCATAATAATAAGTGTGCAGGCTGGCTGGAGAATGGGGTGTTCTTATTATGTGCAAGCATTTTCTGAATCTGCTCAAATATGTTCAAAATTGTTGGTTGAAAAGACTGTTATTCCCTCAAAACAAATTGAGTCAGTCTTCAATGATTTCTTAAGAGGCCAAAGTATCAAGTGTGGCACTGGTTTGGTCACTTGCTCTCTTGCACAGTATTGGTTCTCAAATATTTTTATCTTAACTACACTACCCAGATCCTACATCACTGATGGTCATTCTTCAGACCCAATAACACATCTTAGTGTTGGGAAGAACAGTGTGGCTCAGAGGAATTAATTAAATGGCAGAACTCAGAGAGATTTGGATGATAACTTAGTTACTAGTTGAATCCTCTTTATCAAGTAACAACTTGCTGAACTTCAGTTTCATCATTTATAATTCTGAAACTAACTGATTCTATATCACAGAGCATTGTGAGACTCAAAGTAGATAATGTGTACATATTTTTAAACAACAAAATACTGAGCATCAGCCTGCAGACTGAAAGGTCCCGGGTTCGATTCCGGTCAAGGGCATGTACCTTGGTTGTGGACACATCCCCAGTAGGGGGTATGCAAGAGGCAGCTGATCGATGATTCTCTCTCATCGATGTTTCTAACTCTCTATCCCTCTCTCTTCCTCTCTGTAAAAAAATCAATAAAATATATTAAAATTAAACAACAAAATACTAAATAGGTAGTTAATAAATTATATCATTACTTCTGCTTATATCCATTGTGTTCTACAAATGCCACCATATTACTCTTAGATCCTTGACATTTAAGCTCCCACATATCCAACCTGGCTGGGAAATACTGTTGATACAGCACATATTGTTTATCCAACCAACACTGGAAATATCTAATCTCATCTCAGCTTTCTTGCGATACCAAGTCAAACTAAAATGCCTATACTTTAAAACCTAAACTCACTTCCCCTAGTCACACATATTAAAAGCCCATCTCCCCAATCCCCAACTCTACCCACAATTATAAAAAGAAACAGTGTAACACAATACAGCCACCTTCAGCTGCCAACCTTAACAGAACAAGTGACCTGACCCATTCCAAAGTCTCAATCTCAAGTGTTCCTCTGCACCTCAAATTCTACTCCTTGTTCATTTCTCAAAATCCTCAGCCCATGTACCAGATTTTGAGATCTGAGAAGGGTCATTTAAGGACACCTTTGTTCTCCATCTCCTTACAATGGAAAGGTGAGTCTGTTCCTGAAATTCACATAGCTTGGAACAGCAGAGCAGAATGTGTGCTCTCTGCAGCTGGACACACTTAAACACGAAAGGGAGAAGGAAGGACTGAGCCAATGTACACACTCCGATTCGCCCCTCATACTCTCTAATCAGAAAAGGCTATTCTCTTGGCCTGATTAGGACAGAACAAAGAGCATTAAGGGAAATACCATTTACTGGAAATATCACTCTTCATGGAAAACAGAAGAGGATGGATAATAAGTATTCTTCCAAATTTAATCATGAGTTAAGGTAGCACTTAACCTGAACTATTTGGTTATTTTTCTCTAGGCACAGAAGAAACAGAGGGTCAGTTTCATACAAAATTTTTATTTTCTTAGGAACCATGGAACAGGGAGAAGTTGATTTTAGCTGCCATATTTTGGTTGTGAAATCTAGGTGATACAAAATTAAATGCAGATTGATGGCTGTATTACCATCATAATCAATGAAAGGTGATCCTCAAAGGTGACTTAACAATAGCAAAACTATTCAAATATTGGGTGCTGTTAATGAAATAGTAATGGATAATTATTTTCATTATTATGAATTATTTATGACATTTGAAGTAATACAAATTTAGTGACTGCAATAATGCAATATAACATAAAAATTTAAATATGATACTATTTGTAATATTTAATTTGAAAATTATTTTGTATTATGTCAATGAGGAACTAGATTAGCATGGATGGGAGTTTGTGTTTACCAGAGAGTGCATAATGGCAAATCACTGCCAAAGAATTTAAACAGAATTGTGACTCCAAGGACATTTTCTCATTAAAAAAGCCTCTGTGGGTTACTCTCCTGAGAACTGCAGAGCATTACTTGATATAGATCTCTGGCCAAAAGAACACCAATTGATAAATGACCTCAAGAGAGTCTATCAAAGCTGAGATTGTAAAACATTAACACAGACACAGATCTTTAAGAAAACCACTCTTGAATTCTGGACAAATGAAATTCCACAAGGGCATTCCATCAAAACCACAGATGAATTTCATTCTCTTTCTACAGATCTGATCCCCTGGGAGCCACCTTCTTAGATTCCTTTTCCTAGATTCATGCTCTTGACTTAGCTAACCACCCGAGAGAAGCTCTTTACTTAAATTTAAAAGATATACAGCAGCACAGGTTAAATCTATGAAACATGCACCAAGACAGCAAAGGCTTGATATCAGTGGCTTAAGACCCTCTCCATTATTATTTTACCCTCCCCTGAAATACACACAAACCTCTCCTGAGCACCACTGCCCGCTGCTCACCATTCCCCCTGCGATGTTTCATCTTCAGTCTCTGCCCAACTCACCAGAAATCAATATTCTGCTCCTGAAAGGATTCTAACCCCTGATCTGTGATACAGTTTCAGGTTCTAACCTAGAAGTTTCTTTTTCACTCAAAAATATCAAAAGATTACGTGGGTGAATGAGAATGATATTGATAAATGTGTGCAAGATAACTATTAGTTGTGTTAAGATAACTATTAGTTGTGTTAAGACATCAAACAGCACGTGTTTCAATTCTTTTTTCTTTTCTTTTTTTTAAATATATTTTATTGATTTTTTTACAGAGAGGAAGGGAGAGGGATAGAGAGCCAGAAACGTCGATGAGAGAGAAACATCGACCAGCTGCCTCCTGCACACCCCCTACTAGGGACGTGCCCGCAACCAATGTACATGAGAGAGAAACATCGACCAGCTGCCTCCTGCACACCCCCTACTAGGGACGTGCCCGCAACCAATGTACATGCCCTTGACCGGAATCGAACCTGGGACCCCTCAGTCCGCAGACCAACGCTCTACCACTGAGCCAAACCGGCTTCGGCATCAATTCTTTTTTCTTAATTCACCAATCCTTGCCTTCCCTTCAGACAGAAAACCTCAGGCTGGCATTTGCTTAAAGGAATATGTATTTCAATCATACTATTACTATCTATATATATAAAAAGCCAGCAACCAGGACACCCTAATGACCAGAATAACAGGTCACTATGATGCCCAATGCAGCCTGTGAACTGGCCAATCTAGGGGTGGGGCAGGCCGGCCAACCTCTTGTGGCTCCTCTCTCAGCCTGCCCCACCACTAATCAGCCTCTCCCACCCCGATTGAGGGCAAGGGGCTAGCAAGCCCCCCTCCCCATGTGACCTTTCCTCCCACTCCAATAGTGGTAGGCTAGCCAGCCCACATCCTGAAGCCCCTCCCCCTGGCTGCCCCTGCCCCTAATGGGCCCTCACCACCCAATCATCCCGCCCCTCCCCCCAGCCAACTCTACCCCTGGCCTCTCCCCACACACCAACTGGGGATGGGGCTGGCCAGCCAACCTCCCACAGCCCCTCCCCTGGCTGCTGATCCCCAATCACCCCTCCACCAGCCCACCACCCACCACCCACAGCCCCTCCTCACAGCTCGCCCAATAGGCCCACCCCATCCCAACTGGGGGCAGGGCCCACCGTTCAATCGCCCACTGCCCCTCCCCCCAGCCGACCCATCCCCATTTGGGCCATCTCTCCTCCTGGCAGGCTGGGCCCTGATCGGCACTGATTTGGGCCAGGCCAGCTAGACCCCACCGGTGCACAAATTCATGCATTGGGCCTCTAGTATATTAATAATAGGACAGATAGTTCATATCCCAGGCACTAAAAGTGAAGGAAAGGGAAGTGAGGAAGGAAAGGATGAGAAGCAATACAAGATGATGGTTTACTATGTTAGCCATTGCTTCACAATAAGTCATCACATGACACAGGCATTTCTGTTCAGCCATGCAAGAAGACTTCAGACAGGCTATGCAAAGAGCCAAAACTCAGGACAGTCTATAACCGGGAGGAAGAAAACAGCAGTGGTATGCCCTTGAATTTCTACAGAGATTTTTTCCCCTCTCACTCTAGATGCACGTATCCAACAAGCCACAGGAAATTCCTTCTGGAATCTGCTATTTGTCTGGAGCTCTCCTGTTCAATATCTCCTATTGGTCAAGATTCTTACTGTGAAGAATTAACTCCCCCATACTTATAATTGCAACATCCAGCCTTTCACTTTGGTCTCCTCCCACAAAGTTAGATCCCACTCTCTGAAGTGTGTAGTGTTACTTCACTAGTGTGTAGTACGTGGTGTTAAATATGACTTTGGATATGGCCAGATCTGTGGCTACAAAACAAGTGTCAAATAATTTGTCTTTTTATGCTAGTAAAGACATGACATCTAGAGGAGCAACTATGATTCAAGCCACCAGCTAATTAAACTTGCTAATCTTATAGCTTCTGCACAGGTCAAACAATTGGGTAAAATTAGAATATGATGACAATTATCACATATTTGCAATTTTGGTATGGGAGGGAGGGGAAAGGGAACTTTAGGAATTATCATTAAGCCTTTGCTACCATGATATCTTAAGCTACAAATAGAAATTCTGAAAGCTGATGAGCATAATTATTTATTGTATACCCAGGAAATGGAGAAATAACCACAGGATGGTTTGATGGACCCCTTCAGTCTGCGTTAGGGAGCTTCTCATTTTACAGATGAGAAAACTGAGTGGAAATAACTTGTCTAAGTGCAAACAGCTAGTGGCAGTCAGGACGAAGGCCCATGTTAGTGCCTCCCAGGACAGTGCTGTAAAAAAAAAATCCCAAAATGATTCCTGTAATGTGAAATAGCCCTTCCTTCAGAGTACTTTATGAGCTGTGTTGTGTTTTGACTATTTCAAAGTCTTTGTCCTGTCCCTGAGAAATAAATTCTATTCACAGCTGTGGCTCATAGATACTAGAATAGTTCAGAACAGAATATCCTAATTTTATGTACTTGAAAAACAACATTGTCACTGAAGTCATCTGTGATTTGTTTACACTGCATCTCTCTTGGGCTTATGGAGTTAATGCATTATTCTTTGCCACTGCTCTGCTTTAACACATAGCCATTCCAGTCGTCACAGGGACAATTCAATGTGATCTACCTTCCACTATGCTTTTGATGCAATTAATACATCATCAGATTTTGAAAGTCAAGTGTTTGATGGTGCATGTCAAAATTTAAATTAAGCCCATTTCCAGAGTTGAATGCCATTTTGAGCTTGTGAAAAGGCAACATATTCTGTTCTTTATCTTGGTGTGCTTTAGGCATTTTGAGAGCCTTTTTCTTTTCTTTTATTTGCCTAAATCATCTTTATAATTTCAATGAAATATTATCATGTGTCCATAGATTTTTAGATCCACATCGAGTTTCCATTCCAATAAATCCATACCAACAGAATAGATGAGAGGCTGAAAAGCAAGAGCCACAATCACCCAAGTTTGTGTCTGGAGCAAAGAGCAGCTCCTAAGGCATAAAGGAGTTATTACGATGGCAAAGATTCATGCTCCATGTCTGAAGCTGCCTGGCTCCCAGCCAAGCCCCAGAACCATGTGACCCTGCCTGAGCTCTGTGAGTTTATTCTCTGATCTAGAAGTTGGAGAATTTAGCTCAGTCCTTATTAAAGCTATATCACCAGCTCCTTACATCCCAGGAATAATGATTTCATAAAGATGCCATGTGGATAGACCCCAGGTTTGTTGTTTTTTATTCATTTTTTGTTATCTTTATTGCTCCCAAATAGTTTTGTTCACTCTATGATCTTTTAAGTACCTCTAAGTGCCATATGTACACAAACAATAGCAGTAGAAATATGAAGTGGAATCTAGATTCATAGTTAGCATAATTCCCATCAGGTACAAACTTCAGGACAAAAAAAAAAATCATTCTCTGACTCCATATCCTTGTAATGAACAATGTGTCCCTTCAGCATGTTTATTTATGCTCTGTGCTATTTCTTTCTTGTTAGTCCAAGAGTTACCCTGGACCAGTATTTCTCAAACTTTAATGTGTGTATAACTGATCTGGGATCTGGTTAGTATCAAGAGTGGGACCTGAGAAGCTGGGCAGGCTGCCAGGTGGTGCTGATGCTGCCAGTCCACAGACCTCAGACCATCCCTGAGCAGAGAGGCAGCACAGGCTCGGGCAGAGGGAAGACACCTTACCCACAGTTGTCAACCTCAATACCAAAAATAACAGTATTTGTTAGCCCATCAGTCACGAGGCAGGCATTACTCACCACCCTCTTCTACCATGATCGTGCCCCATCCCATACCCCATGACCCTACTGCTATTGGATCTCTCCAGCTCGCCAAAAAGTCCTACTAATTCTACCTCTGAAATCTCTCTCACATGGGTCCCTGCTTTGCCTTGATACTACATAAATTTCTTGAGAGATCTTCCTACTTCTAGCCTTTTGTTCCACTAATATATTCTTTCTATTTCTAACAGAATAGTAATTCAGAAGAAGGCTTCTCTTTGCCTCAAAGAAAATATCTAACCCCCACCACCATAGCATACAAACTTTCTTCACCTCTGACTCATGTTCACCCTTCCAGGCAGAAATCACACCCCTTCCACACATAAATCCCAGACTCCTGCCACACCAACAGGCACCGGCTTCCAGAAGGGACAGTGTTTTTCACTTCCCTGCCTTGTGCATGCCTTATTTTCTCTCTGGAGGTTCTTCTCCTCCCCTACCTCCTCTTTATGTGGAACACTTTTTTTAATACCCAGCTCAAATGCCATCTGCTCTCTGAGGCTTTTATGAATTTCCTTCTGCTTTTAAGCACAACTGTCTGTTTTCTCCTGCATGCCTATGCCAACCTTTCTATTCTCTGAGCACATATCTTTACCCAGCTGCTCATCCTCACCTAAGCTAGGGCTCCATGAGAAAGAAGCTGCCTTAATCATCTTTTCCCCACCCACTACTGTGTAGAGCAGTGCATGATATATAGTGACTGTTCAACAGATCTTTGTTACATGCTGTAGAAATACACACCAACAGCTTGCATGCCTAGATGCGGTGACTCTAGGGAAACCCACTTCCCCACCACAGATTCACTCACAGCATCCTGACTGCCCATCCATGTGGAAAGATCCCAGCAGTGGGAAGCAGGAGGGGTACAAAGAAGAGTTGATGGGGATTTTTGCTTGAATATTTGGGTCACACTTGGAAATGTCAAGGAGGAACAAACTTAAAGATGTCATAACAAATTTTTTTTCAGTTGAATAAAACTGGTGATAAAGAAATAATATTAAAAGCCTAAATGGCAAACATCTCTTTTTTTCCTTTGTTCTTTTTTGGCTAAGCATAATATCTGAAATATTCACATGGTAGGTGGGAGGCATCTCACAGGACTTCTGTATGACTAATGAGTATGCTGTCCTCTCAGAAAGGATGATGCACGGGGAGTAGGTTCAGGTTCCTCCAAAGCCTTTGTTTTTCAGTTGGGTATCAACTCCCACCCTCCTGATGGAGCCTCCTCCTGTCTCTGGGCTCAGCAACTTGAGTGTGTGCTGGGTGCATCACTCCAGCTGGTTCTGCTGTGGTTCTGCATGAATCCCTGTAGGAGGCCTTTGTACTCAGGGCCCAGGCGTTTTCTCCTGGAGGACTGGTGCTCAGTGAGAGAGTTTGCTCAGGTGTTCCCCCTTGTCCTCTACTTCCCACAAACAAACAACACATTCTAAAACAGACAGCACTGAAGTACAATTCCTTTTCAATGTTGATTAATTGAATTTTTTCTTTGTACCAACCAAATTATTAAGTAATGGAATACAACTTAGGGGTGTTCAACTGAGTCTCCTTATTTTGCTAATGAAGAAATTGAGACCTAGCAAAAGGGTGTGAATGAGTGAGGCAACTCTAGATGGTGACAGAGTCGGGGCTGTATTTTCTCAGTGCTGGGCCAGTTTGATCTCTAACACCTGGTATATGACTGTTAATTGTACATTTTGTTAAAATTATAAACTTTGGAGTCAAAACACCTAAGTTCAATTTCCAGACGTACCAATGTCTAGTTCTTCCTGATAAGAAACCGAGTCTAGATTGTCACCTATATAATAGGTAGAATAATAATTACTTCTACCATGAGCTTACTCTGAGAAACAAACAGGTTTTGAATTAAGTACTTTATAAATACTAACACATCAAATAGATATTTATCATTGCTACCTCTTTCTGACAATTAGCTCTCCAAATTTTTGCATAAAATTTAATAGAATTTTGTGTCACCCACAAAATTAAGACAAAAATGTTTAAGATACTCACAATGGCCCTGGCCAGTTTTTCTCAGTGGATATAGAGCCTAAGGGTCCAGGTTCTATTCCTAGTCAACGGTGTGTACCTGGGTGGCCAGCCAGATCCCAGCTCGGGTCGTGGCAAAAGGCAACTGATTAATATGTGTGTGTATCTCTTTATTCCCCCCCCCCTCCCTTCCACTCTCTCTAAAAATCAATGGGAAAAAAATATCCTCATGTAAGAAAAAGTACAAATGTGAACTATACAAGATAAAGTTTTTTGAACTGTAAATTTGTGTTTAGTGTTTCATTTTGCAGCTGGCTATGTTCCAACATACCTCCTCATACATTTTGAGTATGTCAAATCAGCCAGGATGTTCCTATCACAAGTCCTCATCATTTTATCCTTAGTCACATTTTCCCTTTGGGACATCTAGTGCCAAGCAGAGGTCTATGTTTAGAGCAATGACTTATGAGTGCCGGTGACTCTAGGGAAACCTGCTTCCCCACCACAAATTCCTTTACCCAGCTGCTCATCCTCACCTAAGCTGGGGCTTCCATGAGAAAAAGGCTGCCTTAATCATCTTATAATTGCAACATCCAGCCTTTCACTTTGGTTTCCTCTCACAAAGTTAGATCCTACTCTCTGAAGTGTGTTACTATACTAGTGTGTAGTATGTAGTGTTAATATGAGTTACTAGTGTTACTACACTAGTGTGTAGTATGTAGTGTTAAATATGAGTTACTAATGTTACTACACTAGTGTGTAGTATGTAAGTTACCTCAAGCATTCAAAGCTCAACAGAAGTTTATGTACCTACTGTAATAATGATAACTGACACTTGTATGGACTCTACCTCTAACGAAGCTACTCATACATTCTGCAGAGACAATGAACTTTTTTTCCTGTTTAACAGAGAAGGCTAACCAATATCAAAGAAACATTTTTAGGTGCCCCTAGTGGCAAGTTCTGATAGTAAATGCAGTATGTTTCCTATCTCAGCACTTCTGGCTATTTCTAAGGTTAAAAGGTGTCTTTGTATCTTCCAGAAGCAATATCCAATGTGTGGTACAAATAAGGTTGGGAAAAGCTCATTCTGAAACTTTTCAAGTTCCTATATTTGGTGAAAATCCTTACATGGTGTATATTTATTTTTGTAAGCTGGTAGCATTAGTGGTGAAGCACAGAGTGAAATAAAAGATGTTAAGGAAAGTTTGCCATAGTAGTTGTTTTTGCATGAATATACCTCCTCCTGCTGTGATGTGTTAACAGGAAGGAAGAAGGAGAGGTATGCCTTGGTATTTCTAACAGCTTCCAAGGGACAGGCTCAAAGTCAGAAGCTGAGAGTGGGAAGCAAAGAGCATTCTTGTGCAAATGCCTATGAACCTCACTCTATTTGCCAGATGTGGACAGTGAGAGCTGTGCGGTTTAGATACATTTAGTAATCCTGCTTGCCAGCTGCTGCCCAGGTGGGGCTCAGATCCAATCTCCAATAACATCTTTGCTTTCTTGTCTCACTGCACCCATGTACCCCAGGGTCAGCAAAGCAAAAGCGTTCATGATCTTTTATTACTTAGACATCTGGAGCAAAGAGAATTTTTTTCCCTGGGCTACTTCAAAACTCATAAAACATAATTGGCTGACCTCAAGCGCAACAATAAAAGCATGAGAAGTTGAGAGGATGTCATAAAACACCTCAACTCAGACATCACATCTCACAGCCACCTGGTTCTTCCTTCTCCTCTTCCAAGGCCCTTTCCTTCCCTGGTCTTCACAGAAACTACACAAAAGCCAGAAAATGGACTAGGAAGACTCACCAAGGATTATACTCCCCTGACCATTTAAACTCTGTGTGTCCTATCTTTTCCTTTCCTTCTATGTCATTATTTTCCGTATAACTGGTTGGCTGAGGCAGGAAAGCACAGGGAGTAAGAAAGAACATGACAGAGATCCTTAGTCATTTGTGTTTCTTAGGATGCCACTGTCTTCTTACTGATCTCCCATGCACCCTGAAGTTATGATTACTCTCTGCTGACAGCATCCTGTACTCATGGGAAACCCTATGCTCATAGATTCACTGCTCATGGGGCATCTGTGCTCCTGAGGCATGGTGAGTGCTATATGCAAATGAGGAGGGAAGTAATTGAGGATATGCATATTGCATCCTCCATTGTCACATTGTACTTCACCTAATAACCATATAAAGATTGAATTATCAAGAATTTCTGGATGGCCACAGGAGAACATTAAACCAAGTGTGAGAGTCTTTTGATCACAGGGCCCTTTTGAGCATCATTTTTTCGCAGGACTGCACACATCAGAGCCCCATGAAGCCAGCCTGGGCCCAGCCTACTGTGCATTTGTCCTTCTGCTGGTTCACTCTCACTGTAACCAGCCATGGAATTCTCACATTTGGGCACCTTCTCTCACTGTTTTCCCTGTTTTAACCCATTTTACATCATAAAACTTTGACCTGTGTAGGTATCTCAGGCCCTAACTCCAGTAATCTCCTGCTCTTTTCTGTCCCGATTCCCTTTGCAGACCTCCAGCCTCCTACAACTAGAGTTGGCAAGGAAGTCAAAAGCAGGGAGCTCCCAAGCCACTTGGCAAATGCATTCCTGGGTTTGAATACTCTAGTGCACCGCCTGCTGTGTGATTTCAGAAAACAGTCAAGACAAAAGCTACTCATTGCCTCTGTAATGATTTACTAAGGTAACACAAACTACAATTTTTAACATTTTCCTAGCACAGTAGGTGTTCATAAAGCATCACTAAGCAAAGACAAGTTTAAATCTAGTTTTTGCCCATGACCATTATAATTTAGGCAGAAGAGTTTGAGTTTCAGCTCTGCCGCTATGATTCAGTAGGTTAGTCTCCAGAAGCCTTGGTTTTCTCCTCCACTCATCTCACACACATTATTAGTTTTAGTCCAATGTAGTAATGACTGTGAAAGTACTTTGCAAACTCTACAATGTTATATAGCTTGTAAGGTAATATTATTATACTAATTGCAACATTATTTTGGAAATTAAAAACAAATCTTTAACATTAAATGGAAAAGTGAGTACTCTACCCCGAAAAATACAAGGTTCAAGGAACAAGAGAGTCACCTCATCTGATCTTTTCTCCCCTCACCCCTAATTTCTACATGCCCAGACAGAGAGGAAAAAAGATATGGACTTTGGAAGAAAAATAACAACCTAGATGGAGGAGGCAATGCTAGACACTTCATTGTAATTTGTTAATTAATAGCATGTCTTCTGAGCTTAGCAATCAGCTCCACAAAGGTAGACCTTTTATCTTGCTCTCTGCTGTATGCTTAGAGGCCAGCACTGTGCTGGGCATGTAGTAAGTGTTCAGTCATTATTTTCTGAATGAATGCATGAATGAAGAAGTGAAAGAACGACAGAATGAGTGCATGACTGAGAGATACCACAAGAGGAAGAGAGCATAAGGCATCGAAAAGGTGCTGTGTTAAGCCTCTCCTCTGACTTCTAGCTCTCATCTCAACTGCAGGTTTATCCAGATGCCAGGGCAAGAGTTTTTTAACTTCTTTTAGCCTTCTCCTCAGCCTTTTACTAGAGACTAAAATGAGCACAATTCCCATCTGTCACATGATATAGAAGAATGAGATTTCAAAAGAATATGGTCCCCAGACAAATCCCTGATATTTTATATTCTTAGGAAATGTCTTTGCACCTTATTATGATGGTTTGGTGAATTTTTTTACCACATGATGTGGCATTTTGTAGAGGAGAAACACCTCACAGTGTACACAGTCCAAACAATTGTGTGTTTTTCCTATAAAACCAGATGATGTGCTAAAAATAACACATTTTTTCTTTCTAATGAAGCTGAAAGAATTTACATTGTGGGATTTGATAAAATAAGTCTACTCATTTATTCTCAACAGATAAGACGTTATTCAAAAAGCAGAGTCATGAGGTAAAAATCCTTTCCTGTCTGATTTCTCAAGAGAGTCCTAAAAATCTTATTTTTATTTTGTTCTCTTTCTGTTCCCAGTGAGTAGGTAAATTTAACCTAATTTTTGTGGATAGTAAACAAAAAGTTTAAACTATATTTTTTTCATAAAGACTCTGTACTGCCTTAAAAACGACAGATGAATAGTTTACAAAACACTGCCTCAAAATTCTACAACAGGAGAGGATCTGAATACGCCTTCCAGACTCTACTACATCTGTTGGAGTGTGTTTTTGGATAAGGAAATAAATACAAAATTATTTTGTATAAAACAAAATAAGATAGTAACATAAAACAGTAAGCCTTCACAGGTTATCAAATTTGATATGTTAGTCATTGTGACTTCTAAGTTCAATGGGATGAGTTTTCTCTTTTGTTAACCAGATTCTTGTATCAATAAAAAAGAGAAGTCACTATAATTACCAATGAATTTTATGTTACATTTGAAAGGAACAGGGTCACAAATTGTTAGTACTCTTGGCCAATTATATGCTGTGCATCCCATAATAGCCTGTATTTTTCAACATTCCTATAAAAAGAAAAGAGGTATTGATGCTTCTTAGAGAATTCACCTTTTTTCAGCAATGTGTCAGGAAGGACCCAGACACCAGTATTCAAATGTGCTGTCAAGTGTGAGAACCACTGATGTAGAACAGTGGTTTTCAAACTTTAAAGTTCATGAGTCACCTGGGATCTTATTAAAATACAAGTTGCAATTCAGAAGGTCTGGGTGGTCTGTAGAGTTTTCATTTTTAACAAGTTCCTGGGTAATCCTCTAGCCACAGAACACACTTTGATGACAAGGATTTATAACAACAATGAGTATGCTCTGGTCAGCAACTAGTAGTTCACATCTAACTTATTAAGTTAATTGCCTGAAATGACAAAGAGAAACTCATGCACATTCACAAAAAAGAGACAAGATGATGAAGAGATTTGACCACTTGTTCTGTTAAAAGTAGTTGAAGGAGCTAGAGCTTTTTAGCCAGCTGAAAACACGACATTGTGAAAATGACAGCCAGTTATAGAGAAGTGAAGAGCTATTAATATGGAGCCAAGATTAAATGTGCTCATTCCTCCCCTAGAGAAGTGATTGGATAGAAACTATAGCAAAACAGACGTGGGATCAATATGCAGGACAATGTAAGAGCCAGAACTCAGCAAATATTGGATAGACTCCGCCTCAGGAGAAAACTAGTACCCACAATAGGAGGTGTACAAGCTCAGACTTGGTGTGACTTTGTGAAGCTTCTGCCGAAAGGAATCAAGCGAGGGAAGGGAGCTGACATTTAACATACCTTCCAAGCTACTTTTTCCCTTGCTGCTTGCATTCCTTCATGAAATTATAAAATTTGATTTACTTGAATATTGAGGTAAATTAACCCCTTCCCCTTACAAGCTGTTTTCCTATTTTGAGCATATGCTACTTCCCCTTTGAATTTAACTAGAAAATTTGTCATAATAGTGTAGCTCTTTTGATGCAAACAGCTAGAGTTTGCATCTTGATCTGTCTAAACATCCTTTCTGGGCCTCATTCCATGTTGCCTCTCCAATTTGTTGATGCTAATTAAAGCATTCTAATTATATGACTAGTCTCCTCCAAGCAGCTAATAATTTTAATCTCCCTAATTCATTTTTCTTGTTTATAGTTACACCTGAGTGATGCCCTGCAATTCTATATATCCAAATCTCTCCAGCAATAGCAAAGTACCCAAAGAGATTAAACCTTGCATAATAGTCCATTTTAGGATTATTTCTTTATTTATGAATTCAAGTGAAAGTGGCAAAATGTACAATTTCTAGCTATTTTACTGAAACCAGACAATCTATAGTTGGTAATGTACAATGGTTAGGAAGTAACCCACAGAATTCTTATCTACACAAAATTTTTCAGTAAGTATCAGATACTACAACATTGTTA
Organism: Pipistrellus kuhlii; assembly: GCF_014108245.1. NCBI lineage: Eukaryota > Metazoa > Chordata > Mammalia > Chiroptera > Vespertilionidae > Pipistrellus > Pipistrellus kuhlii. Next base: position 45,962,984 of record NW_023425551.1, read on the forward strand.
ATAAACTGGCAAATTAATCTAATAGCATAAGAATTTTAAAGTAGTTTCTGAACAATGAATTTCACATATCATAGATTTCTGGGCATAATTACATCTTTGGTCTTGGTTTCCCCATCCCAGCATGGTGAGTTATCCAAAACTCAGTACTATTTCACACTGCTGTGTTTTCTTTTACTTCCATTTACTCTGATCTCATTTTTCAGAATTTTATGGGCTATTTTGAACCTCAATCCTAATAAAGTTTTCATATGTAATAACAGACTTTTAATAAGTTTCAGGTGTTACTGTCTACAAGGAGCTATATTGTGAATAAAATTGTTTGTGATTCTTTTCCTAAGGATATTTCCACATAAGTGGTCTCCCATGAAAAGAAGAGACATTACTTTTCAGAAAACATGAAAATCATAAAATAAAAGATTGATATACTCAATTACATAAAAATAAAGAAAATGTAGGCAATGTGGCAAAAATGCATAAGCAGATTCAAAAGAAAACTAACAAAATGAGGAAAATATTTGCAATTCATATCATAGTTAAGGAATATTTTCCTTGATATGTAAATGAGCTCTATAACCAATAAATAAAAGTCCACTGATACAATAGGAGAGTAGAGGGTATGAACAGATAGCTCATAGAAAAAAAGCAAATGACTCCTAAAAGGATGGGAATTAGATTCCCTTCATACCATAAACCTCTTGTACCTTTTAAAAGTTTTGCCATGTGCATGAAATACCTGTTCAAAAGAGAAGTAGCTCTGACTTGGTAGCTCAGTTGGTTACAGTGTCATCTAATATGTCAAGGTTGTGGATTCCATCCCCCGTCAGGACACATACAAGAAGCAGCCAATGGATGCGTAAATAAGTAGAACAACAAAGCACTCTCTCTCTCTCTCTCTCTCTCTCTCTCTCTCTCTCTCTCTCTCTCTCTCTCTCTCTCTCAAATAAATAAAAAGAGAGAAATATATCTGTTCACGTCCTCTGCATCTCCTCAATTCATTTTTGTTTCCCTAGAAGTGCTGGCTCCAATAGGATTTAATATTCCTTGGTAGTTTCTGTGATACTTCCAAAAAATACTAGGCTTTAAATATAGATAGATGATAGACAGATAGATTATAGATATAGATATAGATATAGATATAGATATAGATATAGATATAGATATAGATATAGATATAGATACAGATATAGATATAGATATATCTCATTGATTTCAGAGAGGAAGGGAGAGGGAGAGAGATAGAAATATCAATGGTGAGAGAGAATCATTGATTGGCTGCCTTCTGCACACTCCTACTGCAGATTGAGCCAACAAACCAGGCATGTGCCCTGACCAGGAATCAAATCACCACCTCCTGGTTCATAGGCCGACACTCAACCACTAAGCTGGGCTTAGGCATTTTTTATAAATGTACACCTCTCACTAACATTTAATAGGGGCCTCTCTATTAACCCTGCAACTACTCACAAACAATTCAGTTGAGATGACAAGGAGTGAAGTGACTTATCGACAAATACAAAGATGTGTGTTGGCCTTCCAGGGCCTTGTGAGAAGACAATAACCTTCATGGACATTGAACAATTTCAGCAGATATATTAGGTCAGCTCTGGTCAGACGCATTTCCTGACACCCCATCCCACTCCCACCCCTGACACATAAAAGACAGGATGGCTAAAATACACAAGATTGGGCTGGTCAGAGATCTAGTCCTGTATAGAGGGTCACCTGGGAAGGCACATGGGCAATTTTCCTTAATTATCGTCAGCTGAACTCAAGGCATAGGCAGAGCCACACCTTGGGAACATGTTTCCCCAAGATGGTGGACATGTTGTTAGCTTGGTCTTCATATCAACCCAGATGTCAGCAGGGGTGGGACTAGATATGTAAATCCAGGCAAGCTAGGGCCTACTTAAGAATGCAAATAAGTTGGTGTTACTTCCTGGTATTAGGATATAAAATAAATGTGCTGGGAGGGGTCATCATCATGGTCTTCTTCCTGCCTCTCCAGCAGACAGGATGGCGTCCCACCCAGCTCCCAGCTTAAAATCTATCTGTGTCTTCTCTCTTTATTTCTAATATTTCTCAATCCCTGGCCGCCTCCACTTAGAACCGATTCATTCACCTCTCTTTCCGTGCCGGATGCGGAAAAGGGATATCCCCACCATGTCTGGCCCCCACCGCATCAGGCCCCCACAGTTATGAGTTAAATTAGCGATGTTATCCTGATGTGCCAAGAATTGTTCCCTTACTGCCATGCCACTTGTGCAAGAGATTGCTAACATTTCCCCACTTTGCTCATTGATCAAATCCAACTAAAGTTGTGGTTGTACTAATGGGGGTGGGGGAGAGCTAAACATACAGATTTCATCTGTTGAAGTTTGAGTCAATACTATTCAGTGTTATAATTTAATTGTTCTTATTTTGTGGGTGTTAGTTGTGTCCCCAAAAGCATTAAAAGTTCCCAAGGGCAGGAACCCTTCTTAGCAGCCTTCACAGCTGCTGAACATAAACAGTGCTCAATGATCACTTGCTGATTGACCAATTGAAATATGTAGTCATCCTGCCCACAGGCAAGACTCAAAAATAGTGCCCTGTGTTCTTCTTCAAGTAATGAACTTGTTAGAATTCTGTCATTTGCAAATTCTTTTCACTCTGCTATGGGATATGCGCTTAAAAGTTAATGTACATATCTATCTATATCTATATCTATCTATCTATCTATCTATATATATATATATATATATATATATATATATCAGAAGTAAAGTTAGGCTAGCTCTCTTTAGCAGAGATTGGCTTCTAGTAACATCTTTATTTTTTGCAAACCCTATTTGTACAAGTACCTCAGAGGATAAAAATTCTGGATTAGGTAACAATGTGCAGTTGATGAAACATAAGGATGGAGACCCAGGCCCTAGTCTCAGCTTTCCTGCCAGCTAACCATGTGATTTGGGCAGGCTCTCTACCCACCTTGCCTGGCTTGACCCAAAATGAGGCTTTGGGCTGGATGGATGCTAAGGTCCCTTCTAGCACTGGCCTTCTATGAAATCTATACTAATAAAAGGGTAATATGCTAATTAGGGTGAACGGATGGTCATCCTTCCAGACAAAGCCGCAGCAGCTGCCTGAGGCTCTGACAAGCCAAGGATGGCAGCTGCAGCTGCCCAGGGCCTGCCCGAGTCTCAGGCAAGCCATGCATGGATGCAAGGCCCAACCATGGAGGCTGCCAGTGGCAGCAGCAGTGGGGTGATGGGTTGGCACCTTCCCCTGATCGGCCAGGTCGTCTCTGGCAGAGGGAGGCCAAGCTGCAGCTTAGGCTGGGGGCCAAGCCAGAGGCAGTTAGGGGTGGAATAGGCAAAGTAGGGGCATCAGGCTGGCAGGGGGGCAAGGTAAGAGCAATCAGACTGGCAGGGGCAAGGTAGGGGCAATCAGGCTGGCAGGGGGGCAAGGTAAGGGCAATCAGGCTGTCAGAGGAGCAGTTAGGAGCAATCAGGCTGGCAGGCAGAGGCAGTTAGGTGTGATCAGGCAGGCATGCAAAGGGGTTGGGGTGATCAGGCAGGCAGGAAGGCGAGCAGTTAGGAGCCAGAGGTCCCAGATTGGAGAGGGTGCAGGCTGGGCTGAGGAACCTCCTTCTATTCATGAATTTTGTGCACCATGTCTCCAGGTATGTTATAATGGCCTTAATTGTGGCTTATCTCTGCAGTAAACAGTACACCTTGCCACCAAAGGTCTGGAAGAATATGGCACAGTTCACATATAGTCTTTTATTTTTAAGCTCAGGAATAATTCAATTGTAAATTCTGGGGCAGTAAGCTAAAGAGACTTCTTCCATTTTATTATACCTGGAAATAACATTATTGTGCAAGTGGTCTAGAAATCTTACTGCTAATCATTTCTTTTATGTAAAGATATCCAATGTTCCTGTTAATTATGCAAATGCTTGACCTGAGGGATTACATAATATCTTATCAGCTGGATATTTCAAACTGACTCCAGCATGGGAAAAGATCCTGAAGGACCAAGCAAAGGATGTAGCATGAAACAATGGAAAGAGCAATACATTTACAAATTATACAATTGTGTAACATTTGCAATTAGTTTTTTCATCTGTAAGATTAAATAATAAAATCCTCTCTACCTACACAATAGATAAAGAATCAATGATATGTTTAGGAAATTATTTATATATGAACACTAGATGCCCAGTGCCTGTACCCTTTCATAGTCTGGGAGCCCTCAGGGGTGGGAGGGGACCTGGCAATCAGAAGGCAATGCCCCCATCACATCTCTGCTGCTGCCACTGCCAGCAATGCAAGCCTCGATTGGCCCTGGTTACCTGAGCCTCAGGCAGCCCTGGGCAACTGGGCAGTTGCCATCAGAGGCTTGCCTGCGCCTCGGTCGTCAGCTCAGCAGCCAACAAGTGAGACTTGCCTGTGCCTCGTACCGGCCCTGGAGGGTTAGGGGGCTAAGGAGACTGGGGGACTCTGAAGGCAGGCTGAGGGAACTGGGTGCCACCATCTTGTGGCTGTGGGCACCACCATCTTTCAGGACATGGCAGTCAATTAGCATATTTCCTCCTTATTAGCATTTATGACCATCTAACCTGTCTGTGCCAGAGTGTGATCAATAGAAAAACTATTAAATTGTGGCATGTCCCTATGTTGGAATATTACATACTTATTATAATGTTGCTTTTGCAAAGATGTTAATGTTAATGGAAAATGCTTATGATATAACATTAAATGTGAAAAAATATAAGTTAAAATATACACTGTGGTCCCAATTATATACATAATATTCATAGTATATATGTACACATTTACATATACTTCTATGCCAATAGAAAGACTAAAAAACTGAATTCAGTGGTTTTCCTTGGGGGAAAAAAGGATTAGAAGTGATTAATATCTTTTTCTTTTAAAAGTCTGCTTTTGAGATATTTATAATTAGTCTGTATTATTTTATGATACAATTGTATAACTAGTATTGATTTTGAGGTAAAATTTAGAAAAAATATCAGGATCTTTTCGAGAAAACAAAGTATTAAAACTGCAGAAAATAAATTCTTATTGTAACTTTGTGAATTACCCATATTTAATATTCACAGTCTGTAATTTTCATGTTCATAGTATGACTATATCTTTATCTGAATAGCTAAACATGATCTAAAGATAATACTTGTGCTTCTAAAAATTAAATTCTGATAACTATTAAATGCAACCATAATAGAAAGACAAAATGTTTCAATTAATGATAAATCTGGACAATTAATAGATAATATGAGCAAATGAAAATAGACATAGTCCCTTTTCCTCTTCACTTTTCATGTTGAATTGGGCACTAAGTCATTTTCCCTCTAACTTGCGAATGTGTAGAGAAGCAATCCCTGGTGCTCATTTTCTACCCCCAACTACTTGTATTTCCCCCTTTACTACCTAGTCACCAACCCAGCCCTCATTCTCAAAACCACTGTCAGGATGATCTTCCCCAAATGCAAATCTGATATGGGTCAGAACAGACCCCATGAGAAATTGAGAAACTTCAGTGCATATAAGGCACCTAGGCAAAAGCCCTAGAGCCAGTTGGGCACCTGCACCAGAGTGTGCACTCAATGAATTAGGGAGTTAAAATCTGACCTCAGGATCCTTCAGCAAGACTGTTTGTGCTTCAGACATGACAGAGTTCCTTCACCGCTACAGAAAGAGATGAGAGCAGATAAGAGAGGCAAGCCAGGCATGCAGTTTTGAAGGCTGTGACTAGAAGTTTTCATTTGATGCCTAGAGTAAATCTAAGAAGCTACTCAAGAATCCTGAGCAATGACAAGAATGGAAAATTAGATCTATTTTTTTCTTCCCAGTTTTCCTAATATGACAATAAGCGCTATTGACGACTTATAGAAGATTTGGAAGAAAGCAGGCATGTAAGTTTTTCCTGGTGCAGTCATTCACTTCTTATAATATTTAGCCAAATTAGTCATTTCTTTTCTAAGAAATATACAACACACTGCTTTTTGTTATTACTCTTTTTTAATTATTTAAATAAATTCACATCTTACAACTAAATGATTTAAAGGCAGCTGTGAGGCTATAAAAAAATAAAATAAAATAAAATAAATAAAAAAATTTTAAAAAAAACAGGCCATCACCATCACTTCCTATTCCTACCCTCTGTGGTTGGAGCAAAGGAGTCTTTCTCCTGCTGTATCCCAAGGTCAGGCCCACAGGCATATTCCTCCCTTTATCCCTCTTGCTATGCTTTTGATATACAGATAAGGTACCTAGGACTCAGAAAGGGAAACCACAAAAGAAATATTGTAGAAAAATACAAAGCATTAAAATTCAAATACATTTTCATTTGTGTATGTAATAGAAATTAACATATATTTTTATTTTAGATGTAGTTTATATATTAATAGCAATTATAATGTTACCAGAGAATCAAACTCCTCCATCGCTCCTGGGAGTGAGGTTCTTTCGATCTTCAGAAAATGAATTTTCTAAGATTCACACAGAAGGATGGGATGTGGAAGAAGGCTTTATTTGTGTAAAGTTACATTTCTTGGGTTCCAGAGTTCCCTGCCTGTCCTGGAAAAGGTGCAATTAGGGTTCCAGCACAGCCAGAAACAAGGCCAGTGTCCAGAGCTTCCATTCCATGTTGTAGCTAGGTGTGGTTTAGTATCCAAGCTAATTAAAGCCCATTAGTCCATATGTATAATAGTGCCCCACATGGCTATGGGTGCAGAGTCCTGCAACAGGAGTCCCAAGAGGGCCTGGTGTGTGTGTGTGTGTGTGTGTGTGTGTGTGTGTGTGTGTGAGAGAGAGAGAGAGAGAGAGAGAGAGAGAGAGAGAGAGAGAGAGGCAGAGAGAGAGACAGAGAGAGAGAGAGACAGAGAGAGAGAGAGAGCGCTTCCATTGTTAAACATCATGCCATCTGTTCTCAGGTATGACTGGCAGGCAGGTAGGCACCTTATCACGTCACTCAGACCTTACTGGGTATGTATCTAAACTGCCTTTGTTCAGTCCCTTCCCCCATCCACCAGTGGGGAACAGATTTGGAGAATGTTAAGTGCATTTTTTTGGCAAAGCTATATGAATGGCATGCCTATACTATTTGGTCTTTCCTTTCCTCCTTTTCTGTTAAATAATAACCAGGTTATTACAATAGCATCAATAAGACATTCCATTTCTCCAGTTAGTATTACTTTATAAAAGAATTTTAAGTCAGGAAGTGGAATGAGAAGGAGGTTGTAGTTTGATTAGGGAAATAAAGTGATGGTACCTCCCACTTTCCTGAACACCAACAATATTATGTTTGCCTTCTCCCCAGAATAAGCATGACACATCTTCATGAATTGCATAGCATACTCTCATTACTGCACATTCTATTTCTGTCTGCACATCTAATTACCTTCTCGTGAACAATTTTCTAAAGGAAGATGTTTTTACAAAATAGATACAATATCCCTAAAGTATCAGACCTCAAAGATGAGACCTGCAAGTCAGCATGTGTACAGGAGCAATGCTGGTTTATAATGGTTCTCCCACTGTGAGCCCTGCCCTTCATCCCTGACCTCATTGGCAGGCATAGAGGTGGAAGGGACTGAACTAAAAGATCTCTGCCTGCCACACTGACCAAGCCTAGCTCAATTTTCTCTGCTTAAACGCCTCTTCCAATCTTTTTTGTCCAACTATGAAGCAAAACTAGGAAGCCATTTATCTCTGCCTCTTTAAATCTTGCTCGTTCCTATATAGTTGTCCTTTGCTTTTAATTGCCCTTCAATATGAATCTCTCAAAGGTCAAGTTATGCCTTCCAACTAGTTACACTGATATCTGAAAGACAAATCTTTCTTCTGCCTGGCCACACACCCTGGGTTTCACCACAGCCTTAAAATCTTTTGTTGGCTTCTTCAGATTTTCTTTAGCTCTGCCATTGCTACCGGATGTGAAAGAGGTTTTTAAGAAAGAGTTGGAACAACATAAACTGATGAACAAAAACAGATCCAGAGACAGGGAAGCATTGATCAGACAGTCAAGCCTCAGAGGGAATATAGGGGAAGGTGGGGTTAAGGGGGAGAGATCAACGAAAGGACTTGTATGTATGATACATACAAGTATAACCAATGGACACAGACACCAAGGGGGTGAGTGCATGAGGGGAGGGGGGAGGGCGGGGTAGAGGATGCAAGGGGGTTTTAGGACATATATGTAATATCTTAATCAATAAAGAAAAAAAGAAAGAGTTGGATGATTTTATTTCTAACGTCTGTCCACAACTCATTGATCACCAGGCCACAGAGAGTGACATGTCTAAGAATTAGGCCACCCTGGCCAGCATTTTCTCTTTGTTTAAATGCTAAAAACTCCCAACATGTCCAGACTGCTCATGCTTTTGCTTCTTTTCCTTTCTTTAAGAAGAATATTTTTTGTACAGATGAGAATCAAAAGTGTGGATAAGTTAGGTTGTTTCTCCAGAGAGTAAAATGGGTCCTTAGGTAGTTATTAAAGTGCTTGACTTGGCATCTGCATTCTGAGAAGTATGCAAGCATATTTTTAGTTCCTTTAATAAGACTTTTGTACCCTTGACACTCAGAGCCAGATGTGTCTGCCAAACTATGAAAACAGCAAGGATGGATACTATATCCCTGAAAGCTGGATCTAGGGGGGGAAAACAAATTTTTAATGGCATTAGAATAAAAGAACCCAACTCTTTGAAAATGTAACCCAAAGGGTGCAGTGCAGAATATTTCTTGATTTCCTTTGCTCTGCCCAAAATGTGTCAGTTCCACAATCCATCCCCCACATAAAAATAAAATAAATGTCAATAACTGTGTAGTTATGAAATAAGGACAAAGTTCAGTTTTTATTATATGATCCTTCTAACCTCCCCCCAAAAAAGTCTATGATTTTGCCTGGAATAAATAAAAGTTGTATTGAAAGACTTCGCACAGAAATACTTTTCAGGTTGATGAAGAGAAAAGAAAACTTTAGGTAGAGGGAACTGCATGTACAAAGGTCCTAGGGGAAGAAAAGAATTCAGTATGTTTGAGGAGCTGAGAGAAGACACGGATATCTGGAGCACAGGAAGTGAGGGGGAGTGAGGTTTAGGTGATGTTCAAGAGGGAGCAGGGAGCAGAGAGCAACACAGGCAGGGCCTTTGAGATGACAGGTAAGGATTATGCTAATACTTGTGTGGAAGCTCAAGGCCAAGAATGAGAGAAAGAAGTTCCCAAATGTGTTTGACCACTGCAGAGAATTAAGTTAAAGATGTTAAAATAATTTATAAAATATTTATGGCAAGCAAAAGAAAAAGAGAGAGGGGGGGGGAACTAATATTTATAGAAAACTCTATGTTTTGGCCACTGTGATAGAAAAGTTCCACAAAGCAGAGTCCAAGTAGGATAAATCGGACGTATAACAAGCCAAAAATGCTAAAGTATTTTTAAAAACTTGAAAAACAGTATCATTTAGCCTGCTGCCTTTTTTTTTATGCATTATTGATTAAAGGTAAAAAGAAATGAAAGGTGATTTGAAGTGCTGCGGTAAGTGAGATTGCTGGAGATGAGATTACAGTTGATTTCCAATGTTTTGAGGACCTATCTTCTTCAGAATCAGAACTCTTGATTGGAAGCCAAGATTAAACATAAGACTGCATTTATAGAGGTGTGGCTTGTTGTTTCATCCAAACCATTGGCGCTAAATCTTTTAATTTTCAGTTTATATCTGTGTAGGAAGTTAGAGGGGAAAAATTAGTCCTATTTGATATAAAGGAAGCAGAAATAAAGAAAAGTTAAGTGATTTTTTCTTAACCTTCCAGAGAAGATTAGTAACTGATCTTTCAAATTAAACCTAACTTGTAGCTACAAGAAATTGTGCTGTGTCTGGTCCCTTGACATAAAATTAAAACTAAGCCTTGAAATATTCATGTTTATTGCATGTAATATTATTATTTGTTAGATAATTTTTCATAAATAATTGGTATTTATTGCTTGTAACAGTATCATATTTTAAATTGTTTTTCTTGAGATATTAATGTTTATTGCTTGTAAAAAATTAAACTTTGTAAAATTTAAATTTGAAAACATGTTCATTCATAATCACTTTTAACGGTACAAACAGGAAGCTGTTTGCACCCAACTAGTGGTGATTGTTTCAGATTATCTACACTAATAAAAAATAAATATGCAAATTGACCATACATGCACAACAACCACCAGCCTTTCCATACTTGAGCATTCAACATATTAATCATATGTGTTTTTAAATCCCTGACTAGTAATCCCAAAATCTGGATCAATTTTTGGTCTGTATATGTTGTTTTGTGTTATCACAGTAGGCATTCTGTTCTTTATTTTTGTGTGGCTCATAAATTTGTGATTTTCAGACACAGTGTGTCTAACAGTAGAGTCTGAGGTAAATAATATTTATGCCTGAAAACTTGAATCAATTTAGTCAGGGGCTACATTTAATTTTTACTGTTGCTATAGTAACTTTTAGTATACCACCAGCTTCAAGTTCCTCTGGCATTAGCTTTCACTTTTTATTAATAGACTTGGGTCACTTGCTATTTCTAAACCAATTACTGGCAAGGGGAATGGAATTACCCCGGGACTCATCCTGTGAGTCTGTGGATTTGTTCAGCTCCCCAGAAGCATTTAGCTATCCAGTTTATGAAGAAAAGCAGGATCTGTTAGTAAAGAAGAGGGAGGAAATAACTTCTAGATGGACCATCAACTTTCATATTTATATCCGGAGTAATATTCGTGAGTTTTGTGGCTCACCTTAACCCAATGTTTACAACTTTACCTTGGGTACTGAGAACTTGCTGTTCTTATGTAAGAAGAGGAATAGGAAGATAAACCCAAGCTAATAAATTTTTTTTACAGAACCCAGGCCATATTTCTTAATTTCTTGCTTTAATACTTTGGTCCGGCTGTATCTCTAAACATGTATTGATGCTTGACTCTTCTACGTACTGAAAAGGGTGATGGTGTTTATATTTTCTCTAGAACAGTAGCTCCCAAACTTAGTGAGGCATCTGTGCAATCATTTTCTTCCCGAAATCTTCTCAAAAATAAAAATAACTAATTCAGATATTCTTTACCAACTGTGAAACTCTCTTACAAATAACACCAGAGACTCACAGCAGTAATTGAGATAGCACTGGCTCACCCATCCACATTATTTATACTAAACTTCCTGCCTCTAATTTGCTACACTTCACTAAGTGACGCCATCATTTTCTTTTCTGATCTTGCTAAAACTTCTCCAACATATACCCAGTGCCTACCATAGTTATTCATTCAGAGAATCTTTGCTCTATGTCTCCCCCAATTATTCAATCCACAATTCTAATTAAAGTTCCTATCTCTGTTACTTCAAGCTCATCATAATGTGGGAAAGTCTTCTTACAACTCACACTAGGATCTACATTATTGACTACTTACTGAGAAGGTCAAATATGAATTAGTTATCAAAAATTTATTTATAAAAACAATTATGCATCAACAAACAGAAGGCAAGCAATCCAATCAAAAAAATGACAGAAGACCTAAATATACACTTCTTAAGAGGACATACAAAAGGCCAAGAGCCGTGAAAAAATGCTCAACGTTAGTAATCATCAGAGAAATGCAAATTATAACAACCATGAGGTAACACCTCACACCTGCCAAAATGGTTACCATCAATAAATCAACAAACAACAAGTACTGGTGAGGATGTGGATAAATGGGAACTCTAGTATACTGCTGGTGGGAAGCAGACTGGTATAGCTACTATAAAAAAAGTGTGGAGTTTCCTCAAAAATTTTAAAAAGTAACGCCATTTGGCCCAGTGATCCCACTTCTAGGAATATATCCTAAGAAGCTTAAAACACAATTCAGAAAGAATATATGGCCTCCTATGTTCATAGAAGCATTATTTACAATTGCAAAGATCTGGAGACAACCCAGTTCCTGTCAGTAGATGAATGGATTAAAAAAAAACAACAACAAAAACTGGGGTTTACACAATGGAAGACAATGCAGCTGTTTAAAAAAAGCAGTTTCTTACCCTTTGAGAAAGCATGGAGGGACCTGAGAGTATCATGATAAATGAAGCAAGTCAGTCAGAGAAAGACAAGTATCACATTATGTCACTTATATGTGGAATCTAATGAACAAAATAAACTGACAAAGTAGATCCTGAAACATGGAAGCACAGAACAGACTGAGGATCCTCGAAGGAAATGGGAGAGCAGGGGGGGGGGGGGGGGAGGGGGGGCGCCGGGTAAGGCGCGGGGTAAGAAGATGTGGAGGGAAGAGATCAACTAAAGAACTTATATGCATATATGAATAACCCATGGACACAGGTAATAGTGGAGTGAAGATCCGGGGAGGGGAAGTGAGTGGGGCAGAAGAGGGGGTGCTAACTGAGGGGGTAGGAAAGGGGCATCTGTAATACTTTCAACAATAAAGATAAATTAAAAGAAAGAAAGAATTATACAAGTCTGAGTTAGGTATTATTTCACCTCAAACGTTTGTGAAATGATATATTCTACTGTATACTGGTTAAATGCGATCATCTTCTCCATGATTTAATGTCGAAAACCATTTTAAATTGATAGTGATTAAGGAGAATATATGTTGTTATGATAATAGCTGCCTTGATTTATATTAAGTTTACATTAGCTTAAAATGGAATATTTCTAAGAAAATAAAATACAATGAGGCTTAGATTTCCATTCATTTGTTCCATTGTGTCTGATGATTGTCCAAATGCTCTGTGGCTATGGCAGAGCAGCAGAGGAAAATGGAAACTATGCCTCTGTCAAGTGACATTATTTAGTCCATGAAATTCTAAATAGTTGCTTACTATATTTTCTAATATTTTGTGGTTCATTTATGGAGGAATCGGCTATTACACAATTTCCTCTCAGCATGAATCTAGATGAAATTCTAACTATCCATGAAGGCAGTGCACAGTTTTTAATCATTACTTATACATTGATACCATCTTTTTTCCCAATTTTATGAGCCCCTTTTGGAAACTTCAATAGCTATCAATGTCTTTGAATAGTGGGGGGGTAGGGGGGTGCTCTTTGCCAGAAAACAATATCTTTCTGCACAAATGTCTGCACTCCAAATACTTGACAACTTGTAACTCTATATCATCTAGGCTTGCGTAAGACTTCATTGGCATTTATGATTAAATTATGAGCCTGTCCTACTCTCATAACTTTGTAAGCAACCATATAGGTCCAAGACAACATTGTCTCACAAAGCGATGATTTCCAGCTTGTCTTGATTCCATTCTTGAGCCTCCAGATTCACTTTCCACACAGCAGTAAGAGAGGTCTTTAAAAATATTTATATCAAATAATTTCTAATGTATGACTCTTCAACAGCTTCACATAACCTTTAGAATAAAATCTGAACTTCTCAGAAATCTATAAATGATCTGGCCCCTGTTTGCTCATCTGATTTCAGCTCATATTATTCTCTCTGTTTTCCACTACACTCTGGGTACCCTAGCCTTCTCTATGGTCCTTAAGCATATTAAACTAAGTCTAACCCTGGGGACACTGCACCCAGAATTCCATTTTTTTCTGATTTTTACATGGCTAGATAGAGTTTGGTTTTGGTAGGTGTTTATTGTTTTGTTTTTCATCGTGTGTTTTTTCTTTTTTTCTTTTGGGGGGGTGTTAGTTTTTTGTTTTGTTTTGTTTTTATGTCATTCAGACCTCAGCTTATGTATTACCTTCCCTAACCATTCAATTTAATGTAAAGTAGCCATGCCTTTATAATGTTAATGTTACAATTCTCTCTGTAGCATTTATTACCACTATCTTCTATTTTTCATGTTTTTTTATTTGCATGTCTCTACCCTCCATAATGTAGCTCTATAAGAAGAGGAATCTCTGGTCTATGTTGTTATTGTGGTATCAAGAGTCCACTAGTCAGTGTGTTTTACACTGTAAGAGCTCAATAAATATTTGTACATTTAATGAATTAATAAATTAATGAATATGTTGATTTTACATTGAGATGGCCCTATCTAACATCAACATGCCGCTCCAATATTTTGCCTCTTTCAGTTCCCTTGGCCTAGGGGAAACCTATTTACTCTTCAGTTCTCCACATGAAATCCATTTTATCTTTTGCTTACATGGTGGTGTTTTTGTGGGAACATCATAAAAATAAAGGTAATCTTTTGAATCATAGCCATGAAGTCTATAAAATCAATTATCATAAGCATTAAATGACTAAATATATGTCATCTGATAGAAAGATACTCCATAAATATTGCCTCATTTCCCTCTTTCTTTTTTTTATGTTTTTATTGATTTCTTTAGAGAGAAAGAGAGGGAGATAGAATCATCGATAAAAGAGATTCAGTATGCCCCCCATAGGGGATCAAGCCCACAACCCGGGCATATGCCAAAACCGGTGGCCTCTTGGTTCCTGGCTTGACACTTAATTGTTGAGCTATACAGACTGGGCCCTGTTTCTTTCAACATGGGACCAGAGCTGGTCGTAGAGAGCATAGCATTTAGCTTACTTCCTCCTCCAAATTTTGGGTGAGATGGCTCACATATATTTCCCTTAGAAATTTGATATGAAGAGATTATGAGCTCGAAGAATTGATTTCACTTTCATTTCATTAGCCTCTTCAAGTATGTTTAATTATAATATTTAACCCCTGTTGTGCAGTTTATAATAAGGTAGTTATGTTAACACCATGAAAATAAATAAAATATAATTCTAGAACCTTACTTCTCCCATTCCTGGCTTTAGCTCACACTCCTCTCTCCACTTGAAAAGCCTTTTTTTTCCCCCTCCAACTTTATCTGGTGAAACATCATCCATTCTTTAGAAGTGCGTAAGTCCTTCTCTTCCATATCATCTTCAACAGCCCTTCCTCCGGCACATGAGGGCTGTATACATATATGTGCAAGTCCCCATGCGTACATGCACAGTTAAAGGAGGTTTTATTCCAGCCATTTATCTTCTTTAACACTTCTTTTTTTTTTTAATATATTTTATTGAGTTTTTACAGAGAGGAAGAGATAGGGAGAGAAACATCGATCAGCTGCCTCTTGCACACCCCCTACTGGGGATATGCCTGCAACCAAGGAACATGCCCTTGATCAGAATTGAACCTGGACCTTTCAGTCCGCAGGCCAATGCTCTATCCACTGAGCCAAACCAGTTTCGGCTTCTTTAACACTTCTAATGTCATCTACATAACTCATTCCCAAAAGACTATGAGTTTTTGAGGGTAGTATATGCTTATTCTTTTGCAACCCAGTGACATACATGTGTAGAAGACAGCAAGAACAAAAAAAGCAATTGACTTTGGTATCCACCTCTGTCAAAAACTGGCAAATTATAAATTCAGTTTATCCTTCATGCCCTTAAAAAAATCTAAGAACTTTGTACCAAAATGATATAAAGTAGTCATTTTCAAGGACAATTAGAAAATTGGGGATAATCAAGAATGTTTTCATCACTTTGTTGAGGCAATTTTGACATAAATATCTGAGAGAGGAAGCAGCAGGTCAGCTACTCCTGCTTCAGGAAAAAAAAAAAAACACAAAAAAAACAACAAAAAACAAAAAAACAAAAACAAAAAACGCTCCTGCCTCCTCTGGGGGAATCATCTAACCTTGCCAGAGGCATCAACACTTCAAAAGCCTGCCAAATATCCTTTGTGATAAAGCAATTATTATGAGATACGTAGGAGAATAGTCTTTGGGCTTCATATTTGAGGCACTATCCAAAAATTATACTGTAAGCACTACTATCATCTCAGCAAAAGCTTGCCTCTGGCCTTGTGGGATCTGCTAATTGAGAATAATTCAAAATAGTAGCAATAGGTGTCTGCAGAAAGTCTCGGCACCTTAACATATTGAGGATCAAATTAGAGCTGGGTATTGCATTGCATCAAAAGATTGGATAAGACCTGGTGATCTGGACAAGTCACTATGAAAAGGGAAACAACCAACAGAAAGAATGTATGTAAAGAATAATGCTAAAATGCTGCTGAGCCTGTCACACTGAGTGTAGATGCTGCTTTTATAAATGTCATTTGCTTACAGGGTAAAAGCTAAGGTCCATGTTTGTATGATTATTTAAATTATAAAATCTATGGATGGCCATTCAAAATATTTAAAAATATACACATCATGAAGTTATTTTGGAAAAAAAAAAAGTTAACCTAGTAGAGTACACAAAACTGATTAATATTTTCTAATTTACTTTTATCTTCATGAACTTGGAAAAATACTGGTTCAGTGACTTACTAGAAAGATAATCTATAACATAAATACATATAGGAATTTCAAGATGATGCAAAATATTCTCTTACCGTTGACATCAGGACAATTTAAATTCACAGAGTCAGCCTCTTTTGGACACCTGGAATTTCCTCCCCTTTGACCTTTCTGCTCCTCTGCTTTTTCACAACTTAAGCCTGCCTTCGGGGTTTCTACTCCATATCGCCCTTAATTATTGTAATCCAGGAGACCTATTGCCTGGTATGAACCAGGCTGGAGAGATATATTCCTGGTTTTCTCCTGGAAAAAAGAATGTGGATCCTCCTGTTCTTCAAAACACAGTACCCCCAAAACCGATTTGGCTCAATGGATAGAGCATCGGCTTGGGGACTGAAGGGTCCCAGGTTCGATTCCGGTCAAGGGCATGTACCTTGGTTGCGGGCATATCCCCAGAAAGGGGTGTGCAAGAGGCAGCTGATCGATGACTCTCTCTCATCGATGTTTCTAACTCTCTATCTCTCGCCCTTCCTCTGTACAAAATCAATAAAATATATTAAAAAAAAAAATACAGTACCAACAAGATAAGCCAATCTCTTTCTGGCTAATGTTTAATGCCTCTCTCAGAGAAACTCAAATGTGTGGGTAACAAGAATATTGACAAAGCTCAGGAGTAGGACTGGATTGAAGAAAGGAGAAGACATACAGCTTTGGGTAAACCATACAAGGTTCACTTATCAGAAGGACGAGAAGCCTGGCCAGCATGGGTCAGTGGTTGAGCATCGACCCATGAACTAACTAGGTCATGGTTTGATTCCAGATCAGGGCACAAAAACAGGTTTCAGGCTCAATCCCCATTGTGGGATTTGTTGGAGGCAGCCAATCAATGATTCTCCCTCATCATTGATGTTTCTATCTCTCTCTCCCTCTCCCTTCCTCTCTGAAATCAATAAAAATATATTTATTTTTAAAAGGACAAAGAAGAAAGTCAGTGCACATTTCTGGTAGCTAATGTGGTAATAACAACACCACATCAGAGCTTGTGGAAGCTCAGCTGTCTCCCTTTAAGGCCAAAGTTTTATATGACAAATTTATATGCTCATATGGCTGGAACAGTTCTGCATGTAGTCTAGTTTGGATACGTGCAAAAGACTACCGACCTGAACCAGGTACATACTATTAGTCAGGGTACAATAAGGCGCGTGACCAAAGTTTCAGGCATGTGCATGAATCCTGCTGATCCCCCCCACTCACACATCCCTCACCACCCCCTACACACACACAGCCTCTCCAGGCTGAGGCATCGCGATTCACATACTTCCCTGAAATTAGAGCCACAGACCTAGAATAAGAGTTTGTTGCCCAAATGCCTGCAGATGCCTAGGTCACAATCATCTGATGTGCTACCGGGAAAATCTGGCAATGTGTTCTTAGGCTAAAAATATCTCCCCCCTCCTCCCTGCACCCCATCCCCATAAGGATGAGAACAGGGAAGAATGAATGCTCGACGCTGTGTAGAAGGCACTTCATAAAATTTCTCTATCCATTTCTGTAATTTTTGACACATATATGAATGCTAAATATTAAAACTAATTTTTTTAAAAAATTAAGCGTTATGCCACCACTCTGCTTCCTCTGCTTTTGGGAGGGCTTCTGCTTGAGTATTTCTTTTTTATTTTTAACCTTTACTTTGAAAGTATTACAGATGTCCCTTTAATTTTTTTTCCTCCATAGACCCCCTCTACCCTGCACCTACCACTCCCAAGCCTCTACCACACTACTGTCTGTGTCCATGGACTATGAATAGATGCATGTAAGTTCCCAGGTGAATCTCTCTCCACCCACCCGCCACCGCCTTCCCTCGGAGGCTGGGCAGCCTGTCCCACGCTTCTGTGTCTCTGCATCTATTTTGTTCATCAGTTTACCTTGTTCATTCAATCCCACACGAGTCAGATCATGGGATACTTGTCTGTCTCTGACGGGCTTCTTTTGTTAGCGTAATATACTCTCCAGGTCCATCCCTGCTGTTGCAAATGGTTAAGAGTTTACAAATAAAAAGAAGGAGCGCTTACCATTTGCTTCGGTGTTTGTAATGGCTGCCATCCTCACCGAAGAAGCAGGTGCTCCCGGAAGTGACGCACCCAAAGGACCCGCCTAGGGAGCAGGCGCAGTTCCCCTCCGCTCCAAGTTCCCCTCCGCTCCAAGAGCGCCTGCGCGTGAGGGGAAGAGCACGTAACGTCAGCCGCCAGGCCCCGCCCCGGAAGCTCCGCTAAGCACGTACTTCCGCCTACATCCTCCTCTCTCTGCCATTGCTGTGGTGGTGCCGCCGACGGTTGACGGTGACGGGCGCTGACGGTGGACTCCTGCTAGCGGCTTGGCTGGTGCGAGCGGTTGACTGTGCCCTTCGCCATGTCTTCTCACAAGACCTTCAGGATCAAGAGGTTCCTGGCCAAGAAGCAGAAGCAGAACCGGCCCATTCCCCAGTGGATCTGGATGAAGACCGGCAACCGAATCCGGTACAACGCCAAGAGGAGGCACTGGAGAAGAACCAAGCTGGGCCTGTGAGGACGCGCCCACGGCTCCGGGCTCCCGCGTCGGCGCTGCCGGCACCCCGCACCCGCCTGTTCCTGAAAAGACGGCCCCTCCCTGGACAGTGACTTTGTGACTTTGATAACAAACATGGCCATTTTGGGGGCTGAATTGTTGGAAGAATGGGAGTTTTCTCTTGGTGAATGTTTTCCTGCACCCAGAGGTTGGTTCGGTAATAAATATGTGAGACCTTAAAAAAAAAAAAACAAAGTGTGGTGTCATAGAAGTCCTTAAGGACAAATGCCGGGTCCCGTCCATCTTGTTTTCGCTCATTAGGCAACATGGGATAGAACTAAACTTAAAAATTAGCCCCACCGAACTGGGTATCTGCTTTAAAAAAAAAAAAAAAAAAAAAATGGGGGGTGGGGGGATTCTTAATCTCTGAACACAACTTCCTATCCGCAGGCTCGGTCAGAGGCGCTTTGGGGGGGGGGGGGGGATGGGGGGGGGGGGTGTTCACACTTGGGGCGCCAGGCTGTCTTCGCCCCGAGCCATGGCTACGCCCCTCAGTGTGTGACAGGAGCGGCGCCTGTTTCCAGGCTCTGCCCTCCCCTTTTTCTCATCTACCTTTCTCCTCCTCAAAACACTGAAATACTCCAGTCCCCACTCATTTCATCTTCCCCCCCCCCTTTTTGTTTATTTGGAAAATAAGCTTCATACAGCCATACAGCCTTGTGTCATCACGCTTCTGCCTCTTCCACTTTGTTCTCATTATGCTTTTCAAAAAAAAACAAAAACGTTTCCTTAAAAGCATTTCGTTTTGATAAAGACCGCGGCTACATGTGAAAGACCTTACTCGCTTGGATCTGAACATTATGATCTTCATTATTATCTTTGTGACTTTGGTGACAATAGCTCAACTCACTCACTTAATCTTTACATAACCAGCTCAAGCCTCAGAAGAAATCGCTGCATTTTAACAGTCTTCCTCTCTGAACCTTTGTCTATATGCTCCATATAGACACACATACATCCATGTTTCCATATTTGGAGAGCAGGTACTATCTGAACCGCACAAAAAGATGTCCCAAACCCTGTTTTAGGAATCGTGGCTTCTCTGAGTCTTGATGAAAGGTTTACCTCCAGGAAGTTTTAGAGAATTGGCCCTTCAACAAATTTAAGAGCTGAGACTTGACAGATCTGCAACCTGTTTGGCACAGTCTGCAGCTATTTTTCCCATTTTGGAGCCTGTCTATGCTTTCCTTATACAGAAGAGGCCTGGGTATGTTTATGCTGTCAAGCTATCTGAGAAATTTTCCCTTATTATTTACAATCTAGAAGCTACAATTTATCATAAGAATTTTGTTCCTTGTTTAAAAGTAAAAAAGAAAAGCCAATAGTTCTGCAAAAGTCTCTTACCTTTGGAACATTTTCATGGAGAAAGACTACCTACTCCTACTCATTCCCATTTACTACACCTAATACCCTAGCTTTGCTGGACTGAACAGGAAGACAATGTCTGATTGAAGACAGAAATTTTTAATCCATGCCAGAAGGAAAAGCAAGGTCCTGCAGAATTTTAACAAACCAGTCTTGGATTACCTGTAAGATTGATATATAGCTGAACATGAGTTGAGAGAGAAATAGAGTTCTCTGGTTGCAGTTCTTCTGGCTAATGTTATTAGGAAACTCATTCTTTAATTAAAGCAAAAAAAAAATGCAGACAATACAAGGACAGCCATGTTCATGATTATAGGGACTTAATTGCAGTGAGCTCAGGTTTCTCACTCTGTTGAGAAACCTGTAGAGAAGTGTTTGCAGGGAGTTGCTGAAATACTTAGGATAGGCTCAGGGATGTAACACATGGTGGCACAGCCATTTATGGTGAAATGCAATTTCTCCTCCTGAGGAAGAATGTATTGTTCTGGTGACTCAAGGTTATGGATCTCTTTTTCCATAGGCACTTATTGAACAACTACCATGATCCCAGGCTGTCATAGGGTGCAGGCACTATTGATCTCATTGACTAGTTCTTAGAAAAACCAAATGGCCTGGTTTAAAGCGCTACAAAAGCATCCTGCTTAGAATATGCTGTTAGACACGGGAAAATACACTTAAAAGTGATGAAACTAGAATTATGAACTGAATCGATTGAAATTTCTATGAGAAAAACTAGTGGTTTCAGTCAGTCTTACAAAAAGTTTTTTAAAAAATGCTCTTCCATAAAATGTTATTTTAACTAATTCTTTTAGATCCAAATATCTTTACATCTTTATAAAATAACTGCATTCTTTCACTATTTTCTAATACCATTTCATGGTAAGAACAATTGCTACAATATGAGAGGCAGGAAATGAAAGCACTTAATTTTATTGCTATTATAGCACACCTAAAGCGCCATTAAAAAAGTCTCAAATGCTCTTTAATTAGATTTCCTTATTTCTAAATAGAATAATATATTTACTAAATAATATGTATGTGACCTTATGAAGATTTAAACATTAATAAGAGTAAAAAGCTTTTAAAAGCATGACATACATGTTAATATTATATACACAGTATATTAACATTAAACATACGGTAAAAAACATGATCAGACTATAAGTGATTAAAGATAATGACAAAATCTGATTTTTAAATAAATATACCAGAATTTACACGTCAAAAGTGTTTTTCCCCCAGAATAGATAACTTGAAAAGCAGTTTATTTAATAAGATGCTACTGCTCAAAACATGTTTGAATGCTTTGTTTTTTGGTCTTACTACCAGAAACCAATTTTTAAGCACAAAAAAAAAAAAAAAGTAAATCCTAATTCGTTTGTCATTAAATATTATTTAGCTTCAAAAGCAGGACTCCTACTTTGACCACCCAACATATTCATCAGACTTAGGTCTGTTTGGCCTACAGCACTTAAAAAATTAGTCACACTCAAAAAAGATAACTGGTCAGGATTTTCAAAGTGAATGTTACAGACTCTGAAAGCAATTCCAAAATAATATTTCCAGAACTTTTAAAATAAAACAGTGTCATTGGAATAATGATAGAGCTTTCAAGATAATTATTTAGATAGGGCAGCACTAGTTGCATGATTATGTTTTTGAAAACCAGTTTCAGTACTTCATAGTTCTGCTTAAAACATCACAAGGCCCCTCATGGCCTCTAGCTCCCATAAAGAGAAGAGAGGATTGACTGATGGTAAAGTCTACACCTGATTTCATTTCAGCTGATAAATGTAAAATTGTGAGTTTTCCAAAATTCACCTTAGAAATAATACATTTTGAAATATTCTATTCATGAAATTATATTGGCAAGTTGAATCTCCATCTCTAAACATCAGGCTTGGTCAGGTACAACAAAATGAAGTCATACCAAATATTAGATCATTCTGAATAATTAAAACAACAGTTGTCCTGGAATCTAGGAGCTAGATCATTCTCCTTGTTTGAATTAGTCAATACTTATGATGGACTAAAAGGAGCCACAAATTTTTGCCCTCCCTCTGATATCCCCTCCATTTTAATCTCAGCTGGCCCTGTGACAGTTGTAACCAACAGAATGCAGCAGAAATAATACTGTATAGTTTCAGAAGTGAAGCCTTAAAAACTTGCAGCTTTTGCCTTAATACTTGAAACACTTCCTTTGTCCCAAGCCCCATGAAGCCATCATGTATAGATGAAAATGGAGATATTTGGGTTGACAGTCCCAGCTGAGCTCCCAGTCAAAAGCAGCACAAACTGGTAGTTCTGTGAGTGAGACCTCCTGGATGTTCCAGTCTCACAGTCCCCAGATGACTGCAGCCCCAGCCGACATCACTTAGGAATAATCAAACTCTACTAGCTATGTTTATAGGCCAATTATTTAATCCTCTGTATTTAAACTTTTCTCATTTTTAGACTGCAGCAATAATTCCTTATTGCTTTATTGTTGATAAAAAGGAAATAAAAGATTGAAAGCACCTATGTAACAGCAGTTTTCATCACACTGGTAAATTTGCTATTTCCACATTGTTTTTACTTAATAAACCTTTTCAAAAATCTATTGTAAGCTAAGGAGCAGCCTCACACATGACATCTCACTTGAGATCTCTCACTACTCATTCTTTAGCTTTATGTCTAGAAAATGTTTAAAAAAAAAAGTTTGCGTGACAATTAGACTTATTCCTATTTCTCAGTGAGAATATTGGCAACAACTCATGGAAGTTTGTTTCATATTTCTCATCAAGGAGCATATTTGTATTGAAATCATCATTTTATTCTAATCATCATTTTCCTCATTTGTGCATTTTATGCCTCAGTTAAAAAATAGAGGGGATTCGAAACCGGTTTGGCTCAATGGATAGAGCATTGGCCTGCGGACTGAAAGGTCCCGGGTTCGATTCCGTTCAAGGGCATGTACCTTGGTTGCAGGCACATCCCCAATAGGGGGTGTGCAAGAGGCAGCTGTTCGATGATTCTCTCTCATCAATGTTTCTAACTCTCTATCCCTCTCTCTTCCTCTCTGTAAAAAAAAAAATCAATAAAATATATATTTTTTAAATAGAGAGAGACTTCAGAATGCCGAACTTATTGGTAGTGCTGTAATATATCATAATATATCAAGCAAGATAAGACTTCTAGATCAGGTAAGCATCAAGATCTCCTCCCCTTGCCCTGTTATGTGTGTGGCATGATGACAGGAAGTAGGTAAACCTGAGAAGCAATAAAAGAAGATATTCAATATTGGGTCTAATAAAAATATGTGAAATTTGCAAGTCAAGCTTGATTCAGGGTCCTGACTAGATTCCACAGAACAGTAGATACTATGTCATTCACAAAACACCTAACATGATACACATGGAGGTCTCTATTTCCCTTTTAATTGCACCAGGATCCCCACAAGTCACTAGCACTAGATGAATGACCTGGTGCCAGTAACATATGTAGATCTGCCAGGGTTATTTTAGAATCTTCAGGAAAGAAGCAAATCAAAGTAGCATAGTGTTTATTACTTTAGAGTTATACTGCTTCCACAATAGTCTGCATTTAAAACATTAAAATGAGATTTCTTCACAAAGCAAAATTTTTGACACTGCTCTTTTCAGGAAGACTCAAGATAAACAATAAATCAGGCAGAGTTTTAAACTTCCTGGCTTTTATGTTGTATTTTAATTGTCCTACTGTTTTTACTGGTGGTTTTTAATAACGCTTCTGCCACCATCACAGAACACTGGGGAATCCCTTTGCATCTAACACAGCACCAATCAATTCCCTTACTCACTAACCCAGAATTGCAGGGCCTTAGATTGCAAGCTGAGGATTACCAGCTTTTTGTAGGTGGGATCATTTTTATTAAAACTGTTTTATTGTCCTACTGGAAAAAAAAAAAAAGCAACAGGTTTATGATATCACAGAGGAAGCAGTTTATAAACTTTCATAAGAGTTACCTGCTCTTTTCTTATATAACCATAGCAGAGTTAGGATAAAAGTCTGGTTGTTGTTTGGATAGGTTCAAGCCTCGGACTAATGAGAGGGCACAGTCCTCCCATGGCCACGTGCAAGTCCCAGGTTGGAGTGCAGAGCCCTCCCAGCACAATTTTAGCCAAAAGCTATGGTTATAAGCTTGAACCTAAGGTCCGAACACGTGGCCCCAGGTGCCTGAGTGATGCGGGCTTGATAGAGGCCAGGTGCATGTAGTTGAGTAGGATCCAGAGAATGCTGTAAACACCTTGGCCACGCCCTTACTTTGCCTGGTGGCACCTGGCTATAAAATAAAGTCACCGTTTACAGTCCATGGCACTGCCTCTCGTCAGAGCGGGCAGCATCCCACCGAGACCCAGCTTTCTTCTCTTGTCTGTCTTTTCTAACTCTTCACCGCCCCCACTCAGGGTCACTGAACCTGGCTGAGCACATAGGCGCCCTGGGGCTGAGTATGCCATGGCCCTGCCAGTCCACCACAGTCCTTGGCTATGTGAATCAGACCTTTGGGACTCCATGTGATGGGTACTATTTTCCTCCTTTTGGGTCTGGATTCCTGAAGGCCTCTTGTTGAAGCCAGTGAGACCTGGCTCATCTCAGAGAAGAACGATGGTATTACTCTGAGAGCACAGAAAGCCCAGGTGCAGGTGCTGAAGGAGACAGCAGGCATTTGAAATGTCAGCAGATACCTAATCACAAACCCACTAAAATCTACAAGCTGGTGATACAGCTGGGCTCCAATGGGCCCATCTTTCGTTCAACAAGATTCACCCATATGTTTCGCAGTGTCTCTGCTGGGCAACGGGACTATGAGCTACATGCTTGT
Source organism: Pipistrellus kuhlii (assembly GCF_014108245.1). Lineage (NCBI taxonomy): Eukaryota > Metazoa > Chordata > Mammalia > Chiroptera > Vespertilionidae > Pipistrellus > Pipistrellus kuhlii. The sequence continues at coordinate 45,988,042 of NW_023425551.1, forward strand.
CATCTTATTTTAAGCTACACTTGCATTATTCTTATGGTGATGGTACAGAAATAAGAGCAAGGAAGCTCAACAGCATAGGTGATTTTAAGCCTGTTTATACTACTGCTGCTAAAATCTCTTAGTAAAAAAAAACCACATGACAAAGCCCAGGTTCAGAGTGAGAGGGCAGTACAAAGTTATATGGGAATAGGTGTAGATATAGGGTGGGATGAAGAATTGTGGCTATAAAAGTATTATAGTAAGTGTATCACATACAGAAATATATGCACATGTGTACTAAGAAATGTGAAAATATACATAACTTTATTATTGATGTAACTGTAAACCATCCAAGTGTTCTTCAATAAAATGGATAAAGAAATTATGATATGGTCATGAAAATACATGAATACAGCTATACAAAAATAACATGCAGGAATCTTATAAGTATGATATTGATTAAAAGAACTTAGTCACAGAAAATGATAGTATGTATAACTTATTTATATTAGTTCAAAACTATATGAAACTAATCAGTAACTTTAGGGAATGCTTGATCAAAGAGTAAAATTATTTTTAAAAGCAATAGAATTATTAATAAAACCATTAGTTATTAATTGATAAAAATAAAAATTATGACAGCACCTGCTAATGCAGATGGGAGGTAATAATTAGGACCATGAAGAGAGTTTTTCTGAGGTGCAATTTTCTTTTTCTGATGCTTTAACATAGTCACATTGTGATAATGTATTGACCTACAAATATGTGTTTTTATATTAATAGGTGTTGTTTCATAATAAAAAGTATTATACAGAAAAAGGTTTTGTGAACTTCCTTTATTGATTTTTTTTCTGGTTATCATACAAAGCAATACTCTAAAAATGTCACATTTTAAAAGAAATAAGAATGGCTAAGTATTGAACAGCAGTGAGAAGAGGTGGGAGAGAGGTAAGTAAGAAAATGCTGATTTTCATTACAAACTTCATAGAATTAATCAGCTTTTAAACTATGCATAAAAAACTATGTATGTTTTATATGTATAATTTTGGTCTAGAAATTTTAAGTGGACTATAAAATCAATAAAAGTGTTTTTACAAGTATAGTTGTAATGCCAAAGCCGGTTTGGCTCAGCGGTAGAGCGTCGGTCTGTGGACTGAAAGGTCCCAGGTTCGATTCCGATTAAGGGTATGTACATTGGTTGCAGGCACATCCCCGGTAGGGGGTGTGCAAGAGGCAGCTGGTCAATGTTTCTCTCTCATCGATGTTTCTAGCTCTCTATCTCTCTCCCTTCCTCTCTGTAGAAAAATCAATTAAAAATATATATATTTAAAAAAAAAAAAACAAGTATAGTTGTAATATATAGTATCAGAAAAGCCTTAAAAATAATGGCTCATTCAAACCCTTCAGTTAGCGGTTTGACTTTTTGTCTGTCAGATTTCTCATCAAAAATGAAAGCATACCCCTCCCACATTACTTTCTGTTCTCTTCTGGAATCTTCTTGAAGTTTAATGAATGACTATGTCTCGTTTATGAATAATTCTTATGTTTGGTGACTGTTGAAACCAAAATGGAAGAAAGGTTTTCTGTTATAAAGGGAATCTAGCAATTGCAAGAAAAGTAGTTCTCAGTTTTAGGGCATAAAGATGCCCTTTCAGGCCCGCAAGTTACATCCAGTCACTGCAAGGCCTCTGAAAAACCAAAGGCATGTCACAGGCTGCAATTGCTATTGACAGAGACATCTCTAATCCTAACTCTCCCCAGTGCCCTAGGTGCTCTTCAACCAGACTTGGCTAGAAATTGCAAAATGGAGTTTAATGTCCCCTGGCCAACTCCTCCTCAGAGGAATGGAGAGGGGGATGCTTTGAGACAAAATATGCTGCATGGAGTAGGGGGCCGAGGGATACAGGCCTACTTAATGCACCAGAATACTTTGCAGACACGTAGAAGCCAAAGTACCTTTGTAGTTGACTAAAAGCCCAGTGTACGGATTCGTGCAGTGGTGAGGTCCCTCAGCCTGGCCTGCGAGGATCAGGCCGAAAGTGGCTCTCCAGTTTGTGAAAGGGTGCAGACCAGGCTGAGGGACCCCACCAGTGCACAATGGGGCCAGGGAGGAACCATAGGAGGACCCAGGATGCAGGAAGCTTGCCTACTGGTTGGAGCATCTGCCCCCTGGTAGTCAGTACATGTCAGAGCGACTGGTCAAACAGAGGGTAATTAGCATATGTAGAGATGCCTCAGATTTCTGCACCAACTGAGAGAGGGAAGAGGGAGGCCAAAGAATTCTTCCTCTGGTTCATTGTCTTGTATTCTTACAGCCTGCCAAAAATGCTAAGGCTTTTGTTTGAGGTAACAATATTGACTATTTACATTATTCAAAATATAGTTTCAAATGAGGAAAATTTTTTCTTTGATTTTCCTTTTTTAGCCCCTTAAGCTTCATGGTTTCTTTACATTCCCAAATACATTTCAACTGATGACAAATAATGCAGGCATTTTTATTATTGGAACCAGTGTTCAGAGTTTTGATTATTTTGCACAAAATCTAAAATTTGGACATTTTACACACAATTAGAATATTCAAGCAAGTTAGACAGTGAAATGAAAAAGGACTATCAGAAGTTAATTGTTATTCATGAAGGATTCTGTTGCTACATGAACCATCTTTCCTATAAGTGCTATTACTATAAGACATTAGTCATTTTCTTTCTGAACAAGAATAGTAAAGAAAGCAATGGCAAAATGCATTTCATAATCAAACATTGGACCCATTTCAAAATATACATTTATTTAGATGACAATATAATTAAGTGTGTGCAGATTTTTTCCTTTAAATTTTAAAGGAGAAAATATATAATACTTGCCAAAAATTATGTAATCATATTATTGTAGTTGTGCCATATAATATGGCTGGTTGAATTAAGACAATGAACTTTTATTCAAACAGTGAAAACTATCTCAAATGGGTGAGCTTCAGATTATATTGCTATGAGGACATAAAACTTTTGTCTAGAAAAACACCAACTGTATCAACTGATATAAATGACTCATATCATGCTACATGGCTCATTAAAAATCACATCCACCCATCTCTTTCCTTCAGTCCCCAATTTTCAGAGTATCTGGAGACACTGAAATGTACTATCCTGCTCTTGAAACTGATGTTCTGGAACAAAATATTGATTTATCTATGCAACTGTTGACCTTTTGGTTTTTAGATCCATGTCAGTCCCACACTAAAGATTGGAACAGTGGCTTGGGTGTCACATCTCAGCTCTTGCTGTCTTTACTGTTGTGTAATTAACAGACTAATGGCATCATTCACAAAACTATCCATCACTCCGAGCATTTATGACCTTTGGCCATTCTTAGAAATATCAAACTGTTTCTGTGAATGTAAATGTTGCTTTAAAATCTTTTAAAATGTGTCTTTTCATGATTCTTGACTTATTTTTATCTCCACCCTATGTAATTATTTAGCAATCTTGTTTTAGCTTTCTTTACTTGAGTTGAACTTGCAAAGTTCCTTTAGGACAGTGGTTCTCAATGAGGTAAAATTTTGCTCCTAGGGTACATGTAGCAGTGTCTGGAGAAATAGGCGTGGGGGGTGGCAGAAGTGAGACATATGGCCTGTGTTGTGTAGGGTCCAATGGTACTGCTGAACAACCTACAAGGCATAAGACATGACTACAACAAAGAATTATCCTGCCCAAATGTCCATAGTGCCAACGATGAGAGGCCCTGTTTTAAAACATGGGAGGAAAGGTGATAATAGTTTTGCTCAAAGTCTTGATCAAAAGAAGACTCAAGCCGTTGGCTGCAGCATGCAACCAAGACTTCCCCACAACAGCTCCTGCTGGCCCACTGGGAAAAGGCGTCCTTGAAAACTACATTGGTACCAGAGCTCCCTCTCTAGCCATCAGAACTCAGAAACCAGAAATAAGCAGATGTACCTCTGAGAAGAAAGAAAATTGAAATAATGAGATTTTTCAATGTCATGATATGAAAATTGGGTGCAAGAGATATAGCCTGTAAGGAAGCCAAAATGGCAATAGCATTATTAAAATCTACACTGAAAGTAAAAAAGAGAAGTTTAGCTTTGTGGATAAAAACACATACTTTGCTTATGAAGGACAAACCTGAGCAGCTTTTCAAGAGTGCAGAGAAAAAGAACAAAGGTATTTAAATGATCAGAGAAGAAAGAAAAAAAAGAGAGAGAATTATAGGTATAGTTACAGGGGTGAAAAATCACTACAACTGGAAACAAAGCAATTTGCAAAGATTTTTATTTAAAGTACCAGGAAAATAATGAAGAGACCCATACCAAGAAATCTCCTATAATACTGTTGAATATAAGGGTACAGGGGAGAAAAAAAACTTACAAATTATTTACAAAAAACTATCAGAGCATTCCTCTATTGCTAAATATCAAGAAACAGCAAAACAACATCAACAGAGTTTTTAAGATAAAAAATGTTTTTACTAAAGAAGCTGAGTCCCAACTAATTTATTATTCATAAACAATAATAAAATATTGTTCTCCTATGTGCAAAGTCACAGTATATAAACCACTCACAGGTTTTTACTTTTTTTAAACTTTCCTTGAAGTTATTCTCCAGCCTACTAAGATATAAATAAATACATATTGAAAATCCAATATAAAAATTATGCTTTTAATAAGCTTTCCAATGAACACGAAGATCATGAAATCAAACCATAAAATTAAAGAGGTTGATGTAACATTGGTAACAAAAAGTAAAACCAAATGTTAAAATAATTCCTGGAAGAGAAGATAAGTAGTAGAAAAAAAGTAGTTTTTAAGTTATCATTCTAAAAGGGGGGAAACACACTGTAGGACAGCAAGAGAAGCTAGAAAGATGAGGCTGAGGAGAAGTTGGAATGAAAAACAAACAAAAAACACACACTAAATTCTTCATCTGAAAAGGATTAAAAAAAAAGTTCAAATATTTATTCTTCATTTTTTCAATATTAACATGTGGATAAATATATTTTTAAACACTTTCAAGGTAATTTGAGGTAGAATTAAAAATAGATAAAAACCTTTCAAATCTCCAAGAAAGAAAACAAAAGTAAAAATTAATAAAAACACACACAAAAAAGAAAACAATGAGAAAATAATAAATGCATTACAATTTAAAAGATAGATTTAACTCCATGAATAAAAGAATAAAATGTAATATTCAACTCTAAATTATTTATGAGCCATTATAATATTAAAGATATTTATAAGCATAATACTGGTTTGCACTTAAAATTGATTAATATTTTAAAAATTAATATTAGAGTTGGGCTGGGTGTGATGAGTCAGAAACGCATTAGATTGTGAAATGTTTCTGGAAAAAAGAAACATAAGGGAGCTGATATAGGTTCATAGCCTACGACAAACTAAATTAAATTATTTAAAATTATCTTAAAAAATATAATTAGGATGTAGACAAATAGCAATACATAATTAGTTTTGTTGAAACACTATTTTGTTAGTAAAAACTACATATTTCCTGATGTCCAATAATAGATGAGCCAAATAACTATCAAATACCTATCTACTGGAATATTATGCAACTGTTAGAATTATTTAAAAATATATATTTGTAAAATTATTTAATAATGTGGAATTGCTAAACCTATCATTCTACTTAAAAATAGAGGTTAGAGTTGTATTATGATTTGTTAATGCATATGGATATACTTGAATTTAAGAAAATTTGCCAAAATAGTAAGAGGCATCATACCTGCTCAATTTTTATGCTTTCTTGGTTCTATTATGCATTTTCAAATGCTCTACAGATCCATACATTGTTTGAATCAAAGAGTTTTGTTTTAGTTGTTGGATAAGCAGCTGAATGACCAGACACACATTTGGAAAAAGAACAGAAAAAAATTTAAATGAGGTTATTCATGAGCACAGAAATTACTGGCAGTAATTTAGGACATTTTTTTGTTCAAATACTTCTTTTTCCCCTCTTTTTGATTGCCAGTTTGGGCTATTTGGGGGTGGGAGGGAAATCCCTGGGATTCCTTGTAATCAATGTTTCTCCATTTCCACCAAGTTCTGGTGATTCTTCTTTCCAGGCAGCAATTGACCCTCTTTGAGAGTTCATGTTAACTCTCAAGAGCATAATACATGATTGTGGGGATGAAAAGAACAGCAGAGGGTTCTTCAGGAAGCAAGAGATTTCCGAAAATTTTTGGTAGCTATAATGATGTACATTTACTATATTTTAATTTTAAACGCATGAAAAATTTTAAGGGGAAAATATCTGTATCGTAGCATGGAGAAAGGATGACTATGAAGACGAGAGAGAGAGAGAGAGAGAGAGAGAGAGAGAGAGAGAGACCTTAAACTTGAAAAAATAAATATAATGGAGAGTAAAAGATGCAGATTGAAAATAAATTGTTAATTAGAAGTCAATATATAAAGCCATAAACCCACCCAATGTCGTTTTCCACCTGTCACCCAAAGGCAAGTATTTATGCCCCATCCAGAGACAAAACATGGGGACAATCTGTTTAAAAAATAAAACAAACAAACAAAACAGTTTTAAAGGAAATTTAGAAAAACTTCTGTGTCAGCAACACTGGGAAAACCTCCCACATGATAGTATTTGTGGACCAGCACAAATACTAATTAACAAGCAAGCCACTGCCTCCCTGTGGAGACTGCAAAATAAATGAAAACCACCTATGAAATGAAAATGGCTACACTGTTCTATAGTCTATTATGTGTACAATAACATTATATCTTTTTTAAAAGGCAATGTACATACCTTAATTAAATATACTTTATTGCTAAAAAATGCTAACTATCATCTGAGTCTGTAGGGAAAATAGCACTGATAGACTTGCTTAATGCAGGGTTGCCACAAATCTTCAATTTGCAAAAAATGCAATAACTGGGAAGGGCAAAAAGCAAAGCACACTAAAACGAAGTATGATTGTATTTTAAAAGATGCCTTATATCATTACTAAAAATGGAAAACCACTGTCATTTACACCAAAATCTAAACAATGTTATAGTACAGTTTCTTATATGCTCTTGCCAGTTTAAAAAAAAAATGGCATCTTCTTATTCAAAACTGTTAATGCTAGAAGACAACATACCAATGTCTTCAGAGTTTTGAAAGAACAGATTTGCAACCTGAAAGTCAATTTCCAACAGAACTATAAATTAAACCAAATGTGAGAATTAAATAAAGACATAAATCAAATATGAAGACAGAATAAGGATATATCCAGACATGAAAAGCACAGAAAGTTAATGCCCACACTCTTCCTTAGAAATTTAAGTCAAAAGATAGTCTATATTTATAATTGATGGGACAAGAAGATATATATACATGTACTTTTTTCATTTCTTAAACAATTTATTATTTTTAAAAGCAAGCCCTGGCTGGCATTGCTCCATGGTTACAGTGTTGGCCTGCACACCAGAGGACTGAGGGTTTGATTCAGCATGTGCACCAGAAGGTCACATTCAATTCTGGTCAAGAGCATGTACCTGGGTTGCAAGTCCAATCCCTACGCATGGTTGGCATGCAGGAGAGGCAACCAATTGATGTGTCTTTCTCACATTGATGTCTCTCTCTTTCTCTCCTCTCTCTCTGTCCCCCTTCCCTCTCCCTTTCACTCTCTATTTTAAAAAAATATCCTCACTCCTCAGATAGGAATTAAAATAATAATCTATACTAATAAAAGGATAATATGCAAATTGGTCATGATGCCCTCATAGTAACAACTAAACAGCAGGCTGCATGGGGCAACCAGGCTAGAAGGGGAGGGTGGGGGGCAGTTGGAGATGACCAGGCCAGCAGTGGGGGGCAATTGGGGGTGACCAGGTCAGCAGGGGTGGTAGTAAGGAGTGATCAGGCTTGGCAGGCAGAGGCAGTTAGGGGTGTTAAGGCTGGCAGGGGGGGCACTGGGGTGATCAGGCAGGCAGGCAGATGAATAGTTAGGAGCTAGCAGTCCTGGATTGTGAGAGGAATGTCTGACTGCTGGTTTCGGCCTTCCTCTGAAGAGTCTCAGATTGGAGAGGTCCAGGCTGGGTCCTGAATACATGAATTTTGTGCACCAGGCCTCTAGTAATAATAATAAAAGCAAGCCAAAAAATAAGAAAAAGTATAGTTTCTTATTGCTCATAGAGTTAACTGGCAGAATTTAATTTTAGATTTTAGTAGGTTTCACAACTAAACTCATGCTATATGAAAAGAATTCCTAATAATATTATCTTTAAACATAGGTAAAAGTGTTAAATACATGAAGATGGTATATAAGGTTTTCTTTTTATTTTTTAATTATAGTTGAAATTCAATATTAGTTTCAGATGTAGCATTGTAGTTAGACATTTATATATCTCATGAAGTAATTCACCCATAAGTCTAGTACCCACTTGGCATCACACATAGTTATTACAATATTATTGACTGTATTCCTTATGCTGCATGCATTTATTATATAAAGTTACAAAAGTAAGTAATAAAGTAACTGAAAGTATTAAAACAACTATATTGAGAGAAGGGAAGGAAAGAGGTGATGATATAAATGAGCTAAATCATTAACTATTATTTCAGAAACTCAGGATTTAAATAGATAAATATAAGCATCAAAATATTTCAAAGTAGAAAAGATAAAAGAGGGAGGAGCAGGGGAATGGGAAGACAAAATATGGATGCCCTTTATTGATATAAGTCCTTTTCTAAATTATTGTGAAATTATGCACACAAATAATTTTTTCAAGTTATAAGATAAGATATTTAAATAAATTGTAGGTGGAGATGTAGAGGTAGTGCATACAGTCAACTCAGAGAAGTTCTGTTATTAAAGGGAGCAGAGAAATAGGAAAATAAATTGACAGCAATGAGGTGAAGAAAAGCAATTTCAATTTGTTTCCTTCCTCCCTTCAAGGAAAATTACTATGTTAGTACGTTGACTGGAATGATACAAAAAGACAGAAAAATTAATAATACTTTTGTGCCTCATTCATTTCAGGTAATAGGCAGTACCCAAGCTAATTATAAGGTGAGGACCATTTTATAAAGAAAACTTGCACCCTCATTAATGACACCCTTGTCCATCTACATACTTACCTTCAAACTTTGAAATGCAGTATTAAGCTGATGTCCGTTCTATCAAAGCTGATTTCTTACTGGAAATCTAAATTTATTTAAACTGTCTCTGTTGGGAAGCTTCACTTCAAAAGAATTCTCTGTTGTATTTCTTCAACCTGATCAAATTATATAATAGATGAATGTGACTCAATGTTGGCTAATGTCTTATGCTTGATTCAGAGAAGATACACAGTTAAGAAACTACTGGAAGCAGTCTAGCTTTTTACAAAGCATCAAGTTGACTTATTTACTCTTTTGTATGGAGGCAATCTTAGTACAAAACCCACCCAGGAATTCCCCCTCTTCCCTGCCTAAAAACAAAAAATAATAATAGCCAGAAGTTGTGCTTAATAGTTTAGTTACTCTGTGTAACCTTCCCCAGCACTTCCATTTCATTGGAAGTAGGAACGAGGGGACAGTTCAGTCAGGAATTCATACCAATTTTGCAGGACTCTGCTCATCACGCCTTGAAGAGCTTTGGCCAGATATTAAACATCCAGTGCCACAATGGCAGCCCTGCACAGTGATGGATTGATTGCCTGACACCTTCTGACAAAAGGCCAGTCTTTGCTTCAATTGCTTGTTTAAAAGTGTGTATATTGACATTTTATTTAAGCTGTCAATAGTACATCTAAAGCAAATATTCAGTCTGACATGAGACTGAAGAACAAGGATACCTAAAAGAGGAAGGCTGAAGGTAGTGGGCAAGCAAGTACTGTTAGGTGTCTAATGATTAAACATGTCACCTTATATTCAAGGATAGGAGTCATTACTGCTAAATTACCCACAATTCATGTATTTGATTCATGTCAACCATTTGGGTTCAGACTTAGCCAAGAGGCATACAAGTAAGATAGGTCAAGAAAAACAAATTTTCAGGTGTTGCTTATTCTTTATTCACTTCATTTTTACTTTTTATCTTGACCCCAGAACAAGGTGGGCTTTTCCACTGCAGTGGAGATCATAGAAAGCTGAAGTTGTTCAAGCTTTTAGAAGTCATTTACCCTCTAAGCTGGAAATGGGGTTGATTGACTTTCTTTATCAACTAAGAATGATTCAGGGTGCCTGGCAACCACAAAATAAATTTGAACAATGGCCCAAAGACCAAATTGATTTCTTCTCATAGAGCACTCCTGAACACACAACAAATGCCTAATAAATATCTGTCAGATAAATGAGCTATTACACCAACTCTAATCAATTGGTAGAAATGACTGCCTGGAGAGAGCTGAAGTGGGTAGGAAGGAGTTCCATAGCATTTATTTATCTCTGCTATGGGCTCTGGGATGGTGCGTGGTCCTGTTTTTGCCATAAAGCTGTCATTCATGTTTCAGAAACAATTAAATTTTAAGCTCTACTGAATTCCACCAAATAGTTTCTAAATCTGGAGTTATTTTTCTAAAAAATGGTATTTTAGGCAACTTGCACAACTATTTTTATAAGAAAGAATTGAAGAAGAACATGTAGTGAGGTAATATGGACATATATTGTCTACACTATTCATTATCTTGGAAATGATTGACATAAATATGTAAAAAAAATTCTTTTTATACAGTTGCTCTTCAATATCTTTAGAGAGTTATTGCCAGCAAAAAATTTTTCTTTACATTTCTTTTAGGCTTTTTTCCCCTAGCCATTGTTGGAGCCTATATAAATAAAAAGATCCCAATGTCTGCAAAATTAAGTGGTAAAATGAGTAATGCAGTGTTGAATGATGAAGTGAAAGATCTGGATCCATTCAAATTATAATGTTGGTTCTATCTCTTGTAGGTTGTGTGACTTTAGGCAAGTTAGTCAAACTCTTGTAAAATAAAGATAATAATATTGACAATGCAGGGTGGCTGGGAGAATTGGCTGGGATAATATAATCATGAACAGCACCTGGGGAGGGTTGGAGGCTGGAAGGAGAGGGCAATAGGAGAGAAGGGATGGGGACATCTGTAATACTGTCAACAATAAGTTTTTTAAAATATTTTTTTTAAATACAAGCACTATCACATGGAAGTTACTTAATGAGCTGAAGGTGCCATTATGATGTAAAGGAGGACAAAGAATATGCTTGTGTGGACTGACTGTGAAGGACTTGGGAAAGAACTAATAGTTCTTAAATATGGACAAAAGAATAAGAAACAATGCCTGCCTTTTCATTTAAAAATCATGGCATAAGTATTTCTTATGATATCAAAGCAGTCTGGCTTATTGAAGGATAACTCCAATGAAATGGAGAGCTAGGAAGGCAGGGATGGGAGTGACAGCCTGGGGTAATAACTGAGAAGACAACTAGTAACATGAGTAGAACTGGTAAATGTTTGTATCACTGAGTTCAGTGGGCCACCACCTCCACTCTGGAAGGAACTGAGAGCTGACTCAGTCAGAGCAGAAATTTATATTTATTGGAAACTTAGCAACGGGCACTTAATGTAAAGCAAAGGGAAAAGTGGAAGTTGCCTGAAGTTATGAGAGGCAGTATTAGTCAGTCCAACTGTTTGTTAAAACAGCAACAACAAAATTCAGTAGATAATTAAATAAAGGTTCATTTCTCACAGGACCATCCACTGTGGGTGAACAGTGGGGTTAAAATGGGGAAGGCTCTGTTCCATGCAGTCATCTAGATTCACAAAACCTTTCCATCCTGAGACTTTGAGATTCTATAAGATCTCAGAGTTCACTACTGAGTCCTCTTTAGGCCGGCAGATGATACTAAGAGAGAATGTGGAAGGCCTCACAGTAGTGAAATAAAAGAAGAAACAGGAAAAGAAGTAAACTGAACACAAACAGCAGAAGGAGGACAAAGGGACAAAGTGAAATAGCCAGGATGTGCACACAGAGGACTGCAAGGTGGACACTACGGCCTGATGCCCAGAAAGGACTCTCAGAGATCAGATGAGAAAAAGCCAAGTCTTTACAGGCTGTCAGGAAATGGATTCTAAAAAGGTCCAACACACACACACACACACACACACACACACACACACCACAGCACCAAATCCACCTTGATCTGAGTCACTAGACCAAGACAAACCAAACAGAATCAAGTGGTCTGATCTTCAAGCAAATGGTGTTAACAGTGATATTTTTACACTCTTTTTTATATTTTTAAACTACAATGAATAATTGTAAATGCCTTTTAAAATGTAATTAAAACATAGAAGTGGTTAGGAGAATCAGATGACCTATGGAAGAGGACAAAACTATTCTTTTTAAGGGCTTTTAACATTCCAAGGGAGTCCTGAAACAATTTCAGGATTTGTAAACTATTCCAAACCTTCACCACTGTTTGTCATTTCGGACAACCCTGTTGGCTTCCCTGATATGACCAGCTGTAAGAACACATCATTAAAATGGGATTTCTTTGCTCATTTCAGAAACAGCAAGGAGGAAGGAAAATGGTTGGCTTTTCCAGCAAGACTGGGTAGGGAAGGAAGTTCAGAAAGTAAAACAAGGCAGTGGCAGCAGAAAAGAAGGCAGGTCAGGTGGCAGCCCGGGGAGGGAAGGAAGAATCAGTAGCCCTGTGAGGTCCCCAAAGAGCCACAGGCAAACTCTCTTCTGGTCCAAACTCTGACCTTAATGGCTCTTCCTAAGATCAAGGACACTGGCTGCACCCACATGCTTTACATCTGAAGGAAGAAGCAGAGGAGCGGCATTGAAAGTAAATAACTCTGCAGGTTGGTTGATTTCAGGGAGCTTGGGGAAAGTAAACTACTAGGTTATCTCAAGAATTATTAGTTGGGTTATACCCTTAGGCCCATAAATTTTAATCCTTCTAACGTTGTTAAATAAATTAATCAAAAGAATGAGAAAATGTAAATACTAATGGCTTGGGGGCTGGATTGGGTATATAATTAAATTTTTCATTACCGCACTTTTCTGGGAACTGCCCTTCACATTTGCATACTTTCCATGGGAGCAATCCTTTTATAGATATGGACATGCCTCTGCTCCCACCGTGGTCAAGGGTGGGGACCTGACCCTTACCCTGACAACAGCTCCTGGCCACATGGATTGGTCCAGAGATGAACACCTCATTTTATAATAGCCATCTCCATCCTTCCCTGGGAAACTAGACAGAGGTGGTTTCTCTTCGATGGCTCAAACTTGCAGCATGAAAATTCTGGAGTTTGTAGGCAGCCTTGCTTTCTGTCATTTGGGCTGAGAAAAACAAGTCTGGCTGACATAGAAGAGGACAATTAAGCAGATGCCCAGAGAGGGCCACAAGGGACCATGGGTAAAGAAACACCTAGACTTCAGCGATGGGGCTTACACTCACCTCCTCGTGGCCCTTTTCTGGGACTGGTTACCGAACTCCTCCTGAATTTCATGACTTGCCCCAGGATCAATTTCATGAAATCAACCTATTTCAAGAAAAATCCCTGTTGACCACAAATCACAGATGCCCAATTAATGCAGCTCAAATTTTAATAAGGAAAATGCATTAAAAATAACTCAAATAGATGTCAGTGGGGAGATGGTTAAGTAAAAGATGTTGCATAATTATGCTTCTATTAAAATTGTACTCATGGAAACAACATAGCAACATGACAAATATTCATGGGAGCAAATTAGAACTCTAAACTGTAATAAACATTCTATTTGCAACTGTGTAAAAGCCTGTCTATCCCTAAATATTAGAGGAGAGAACGGAATCATTAAAATTTCAGATTATGTTGTATAATATTTTAACAATCAAAATCAAATATATTCAGAAAGGAATAATTATATATACACACATATACAAATAATCATATATATATATATATATATACACATATATATATATATATACACACATATATATATATTTGTTTTTTCACAGAGAAAAAGGGAGAGGGATAGAGAGTTAGAAACATCAATGAGAGAGAAAGATCAACCAGCTGGCTCTTGCACACCCCCTACTGGGGATGTGCCCGCAACCAAGGTACATGCCCTTGACCGGAATTGAACCTGGGACCTTTCAGTCCACAGGCTGACACTCTATCCACTGAGCCAAACCGGTTTCGGCTATTTGTATTATTATTAGCCATCATCAGTAAACTACAGTTTCAGGAGTGCTAGTACAAGAAACACACGCAGTTTCAAAGAAAAACCAGTACACAGCATAATGCAAAACCAGATCTGTGTCTGCCCCACCATTGGCTAGAGCATCCTAACATATTCTGACCACACTTTCAAAGGGCTCCCCTGTGGTCTGTTCATCTAAGAATGTGAGCAGTGCACAGTATTTGTGGATTAGTGGCAGGGGTACTGAGCTGCAGGGAAGTCAGGGAGGAAGCAGTCTCAATCCAACCCTTGTGCATGCACACAAGACTGAAAAGCAGCTCTCCTTCGACATCATCTGCTGCTCTACCGCATTATCTTAGCTTCTACCACATCTTGGATGAATGACAGCATGCTGATTCGATGAAGGAATTAATTGTCCATGCATCATAGCCAAAAGGGGAGGGAGGAGCAGAGGTTTAACGCTTTACATTATCCCCATTCTCTCTGATAAGAAAAAGATACTCTCATAGAGGCATTTATTTTTGTTTTCTAAAATCCACTGAATTATTGTTTCTAGTCTGCATGCTTTATTGTGTCACTGTGAAAATAAAGGAAAACTATAGTCATTTCAGATTATAAGGATGGGCACATAAACACTGAATTAGATGCAGTATCTGTAGATAACACAGTCTATGCCCTTCAGCTAATAGCACATGTCTGTAACCAAGGCTCCACTTTGTGTGGGAACTATGTCCCATGCCTTACAAATGTGATCCCATGGGGTCTTTAGACAATTCCTTTGATGCAGGCATTCTTATCTCTATTGCACAGGTAATGAAACTGAGGGTAGAAAAATTTAAGTCCCTAACTCAAGGTCACACTGCTTATAAGTAGAGAATTAGAATTCAAAACCAGGACTTCTGCCACAGCAAAATGTGTCTATTCTTACTAAATTCTGACACAGTACATATTTGATGACAACAATGATGATAATGGTGATGATTATAGCATGTTTCCCGTGGAAGCAGGTTCCTTCTGCACGATCCTTAAGAAGTAGATGTGAGGAGGGAGAGATGATCCCTGCTGCCATACAGTCTCTGCTCAGAGCTGACTGAGCATGGGGAAGCTCAGATGAGCGCAAGCTGGTCAGTGAGAATGTAATCTCAGCTGGAATGTTGAGGGGGGAGAGAAGAAAGGATTTTCAAGGTTCTATTTAAGCATTAATTTCTTTGACCCTGTGATTCTGAGGTTCTATGGTGATGATGACGGGGCCAGATTTTTTAGTAACAAACCACTTGATTTCTCAGTCTCATGTTCTACCAATAGCCATCTCCATCCTTCCCTGGGAAACTAGACAGAGGGCCAGACACCAGCATTCCCTTCCTCAGGATCCTGGTTGGATACTGAGCGGAGGGACTTCACACACCCCCATCTGCATTATCCTCCTGATAGCTCTTTTTTCTGTCTTACCTATTGGGCTTCTGTGTAAGGATATATTTGGGGGAAAAGTCGCTCTACTTTAAAACAATAATAATAAAAGTAGATACAGCGTTTGAAAACCTCTACACTTTTAAAAGGAAAATTTTCCACTTACAACAGCACTTGCCTAGGCAATAACCAAACATAATGCTCTATTTCATCAGACCTGAAGCACTTAAACAACCATAAATTTTGAGCCATCCACCAAAGTTGATAAAACAATGAGAAACTTTGAATACCCCTTTATACCAGAATCTTCCTGGACCCAACTGTATGACCTTATCTAACCTTTGCAATGGGACTTGTTGAATCAGCCATGTGTAGCTTGTAGACTCATCCTGCCCTATCCACAGTGTACACTTTCAATCATTTTCCAACACGGAAATCATCCTGACTTTTCCCACTTGGTGAACAACTCAGATTTCTTCAGTGGACTCTGTATCCTCACCAGGCAAGTGAAACTCAGCACATGTGTTGTTATCCCTAAAGTGGGCACTGCTTTCCTTTGTCAGCTTCCTTCTTCCTACCTCTGGCATCCTGGGACATTCTTGGACAGACTGTGTTGGTCTCTCCTAAGCATGTGTGCAGAAGGGTAACCACCTCAGCAGCCAAACTCCCAAAGGGCAATGAACTCTCACACAGGGAGCAATGTTACATATGCTAATGCACAAGAGGCAAATATTACTATCACAGCTCTTTTTGTAAGCTAAAGACAGGGTTACAGTAAGTGAGAATTGCTCACATCTGAATGGACTTGCCAATACAAAACTAAGAGATGGCAGCAGTGCTTTATTTGAAATAACTAGTTAATTTGAATCTGATTTTTAATTTTAAAAAATTCAACTTTTTCCTCTAAAAATAAGTCTTTATTAAGGTTTTATCATGAGAAGATGCACTGGTTTATAGAAAAACTAAAATAAGTTTTGAAGCTCAGAAAGACCTTGCTGCTTCTCATCTTATTTCCCCCATCTCCTCAGTTGAGGACAGACAGCTCTCTGGCCTTCGTAAAAGTCAGACTGGTTCCTTCCTGGGCATTCAAATTTCTCTATATATTCTTTTTTCAGCTTGGACCCTATTAGCATGACTTGGTGAGCTGTCCTCCCCTCCCCTCTGACTATGCCCAGATCTCCTCCTGCATGTAATGTCCACTCTCAGGCAGCTCTGTGAGAAGTGAAGCCTCCTCATAAGGAAAAGAACTAGTTGCTGGCCAGTAGGTGCTGGGTTCTGGCAGCCAGAAGTCACACTCATGTGTTAATGCACTAATGTGCTAATGGTGAGAACCAGGAGATGGATATAGCAGTATTCACTGCAAAATTCCCACTTTGCTATATGTTTGAAAGTTTGATATTTTATTTTTTACTTATTTCTTTTTTAATCTAACACAAATCTTTTTTAATACTTTTTATTGATTTCAGAGAAGAAGGGAGAGGGAGAAAGAGATAGTAACATCAATCATAAGAGAACATTATGGATCGGCTGCCTCCTGCACGCCCCCTACTGAGGATCAAGCCCACAACCCAGGCACATGTCCTTGACCGGAATCGAACCCAGACTCTTCAGTCTGCAGTCCATCACTCTATCCACTGAGCCAAACCAGCTAGGGCTGTGTGATAATATTTTAGAAAAGAAGTGAGCGCTTGATCTATTTATTGATTAATTAATGGAAACTCTAAGTTCCAAATCCACATCAAAAACAAAGATCAGTAACAGACATATCTACAAAACTGGAACCTACAGGCTCACTCAGGTCCAACTGCAGGAAGGCCCCTTCTTAGTCCTGAATAATGAGACCCAGCCATCCCCTCTCTGGCCACCCAGCATTTAGCACAACGAGGAATAAACAGGCAGCTAGAGGCAGAACTCATCTCTTCTTTCCCAGGGGCAACACTTTGCTCTCCCTGCCCCACTCCCCAGCAGAGGCTCAGTGCCCTCCAGTGTCTAAAAATTTCCCCACCAGCCAAAAGGGAAAAACTCCAGAGCCCTTGCTCTGAGCCCCAGCCTTTGCATCTTATGTCCTTCATTTTTTACTTCATCGAAAGTGTTTTAGCAACCAAATAAGCTGGCGTTGAAGATTTGTGTATAAATGTTTCTGAGCCTGAGGATGATTTCTTCTGCATTTGATACCTAAAAACCTTATGCTGTCATACAGCATAGGAGGTTCCCGGTCAGAAATGGAAGGCTTTTAGAGAGTTTACAGCCTCTAACTTCCTACTGCCTGGTTGGTGTGACCCTCCAGAACAAGCCTGAGCTATGAACACTGTGGTAATATTCAAGCTCATTTATACATTAAGCCATAGAGGTAGGATCTGAATAACTGTATTTTCCTCCATTTGTGCTAAGAGAATACAAGATGTTGATTAGAACAAATTGTTCCAGAGAGCCATGGAATTCTGTACGGTATTGAATGCTCTCTCTAGATTCTAGAACATTTATTTCTAAGTTACTATGGGACACAACATGAGATAACTAAATAACCCTACAAAAGATAGTGCTCCTATAAAATGTAAAACAATTTTTTTTAAAAAGAAAAAGAAACAACATTCAATTTCTCCAACCAGTAGGTTTTGTGGTTTTGTTTTGTTTTTAAGTATTTACTTTAGATAAAAATTACCTTATTGGAAAATACTGTTAGCTTCTCAGAAGCCTCTTGCATAATTTTTTTTTGCCAAGCTGGTTTAAACCCACCTCAGAAAATGTTACATCCAAGGCTTGATTGTTCCTTCTTGAAAAGAAAGTCTTGGGTCTTTGTAACTTATGGAGGGTGTAATACAAGACCTGCTGGAGACTGCGGGAGAGTCAGGAGGAACTAATAGGAGACACATGGAGACATCTAAGTAGCTCCAAAGAACATAGAAACTTGCTCCGCTGGTGGTAGGCCATCACAGCAACGGGAGCTACACCAGCTTCACTTTGCAGAGAGGGGCGGGTAATCCAATGGGAGGCAACAATACTACTATTTGATGGATTTTGCTTCTCAACAGAGACCATAACATTCCTAGCTGCAAACCAGCTATTGGTATAGTTTATTCACGCATCCATTTCTTCATTTTTTAGGAAAGAGACCAAGTTTATCACCACTAGATCTGCCCTACAAGAAATGCTAATTACACTACTAATTTATGTAGACTGCATACATCTACACAAAATCTAAAAGAGAAAATTTTAAAATAATGATAAAACCACCACATTGTTTTCCACAAATTCCATCCTTCATGTAAAGGAGAAGCCATAAGAGACACTAAAGAACTTAGAGTATAACCTCTTAATTACTTAATGACTATATCCTAGCCTTTGTCTGTTTGCCTCCAATTAAGTTATGTACTTAATTGACAACAACCTTTCATTTACTCATTCATCCATTCAGTCATCTGTTTGACAAGCATTTAAGTGCCTACCATAATTAAATCAAACCCACAACTAAGTCAAATAACTTTACAGGTAAGAAACATTGAGAAAAAGAAATGTTAAGTTCACACAGCTAGGTAAGAGACATAATTAACACTCAGATCTCCTTCTTTTCTCTAGTATAAAGACCTCTGGATATAAATTGTAAAGCTAGCCCAAATCCCAGCGCAGCCATTTACTAAAGATTTGATCTTGAGGAAGTTACTTGTAAAATGGGAAAACTATCTTTTCCTAAGGGTTACTATAAAAATGAAACAAGATAAAATATTCCCTTACAATATGCGACCCACTAAAAGCATGCAACATTATTTAATACAATTTTCCCTTCATGGTTCAACACACTTTTCATGACTACTGATATATTTCCCAAAAGATTCACTTTGATTCTGCCATTGATTTATTACAAAACTGTCCTTTCTTTTATCTGTTTCCTCATCATTTTATCTCTAAAATGAGCCAAGCTTCCAGCCTGTGGATGGGGAATTTCTTTACCCTTATGATATCAAGCCTGTCTTTATGGAAGTACCCCCTTCTCCCACACCCATGCTGATGCAGTCCCACATCAAGCCACCAGACTCTCATTATCATGCAATGCCCAATGCGCCTAGCATGACCCTTCCAAGTATGGCCTGAAGTTCATTGAAAATGATTCTATTTAGTCACTCATTTCATCAACATTTATCAGCTAGCATTATCAACCAACATGGCCTCATTGCTGGGACATAGAGATGGATGGTATAGAGTTCCTTGCCTGAGATGAGTTTACATTCTAATTGTATGTGTTGTGTGACATTTAGTTATTTACTCAACACTCAGGTAAGGTCATTACATAAGATGATATCAAAGTATAGAGGAGGCGAGCCTATTAGCTGAGGGAGAGGAAAGTTATCAGGAAAAGTTTTTCAAGGGCAGTAATCCCTAGAATGGGGCACCAAGGAAGAGTTGGATATCTCCAAGTAAGGAAGAGAAGGAGGGTAAAAGCTTGGAGATTCTCAATCAAGCAACAGCCCAATTGGTTCATTGTGGCAAGATACTGGTGTGCCTGTGTTGGACCCCCCAAAGGAGACCCCTGCCCTGACCCAGGATCAGTGACGACCCAGTCAAACGCAAGAGACGGCACTTGATGCAAATAGCAAGAGGATTTATTCCAGCATGCTGGGACCTGACCTGTTACTCACGCAGGAGCAGCCAAGTCAAGTCCTGAGCAGAACTTCTTACAGGCTTATAAAGGCAAAATCCGCAAAGTTAGACAAAGGACAAGGGGAGGGGGTCTTCCAGAAAGAGGGACAGGAATTCCTTGAGGGGAGGATAGACATTATCACAAGGAACAGGGTGGAACCGCCTCAGGACGTTGATAATACATCCAGTTTACTACCTCTAGGGGCTGAGTCTGGTGGTCTGGTGCTTTGTGGCTCATATCCTGTATTTCCTGGGGCAGTTCTAAGGGTCACATTCCCAAGGGAGGTCTGGGCTAGCAAGGGGATTTTTCTATATTATTTCTTTTGGCCTCTACACCTGCAGAAGAGCAAAGGAAGATGATGCTACAGAAGTGGCAGGGACTAGGTAGGGAGCACTGATGCTTCTACCATGTAAGTGATTAGGAGACTGTGAATGAATCTTAGCAAGAGATATAACACAATCGTATTTGGACTTAATAAAGATTATTCCACAGACAGGAGGAAATTGTAGAGAGATAGGGCCTGACTTAATTCAGAGAGAGCAATTATAAGGCTATTACAATGGTCTTGTGATAAATGATGAGAGTCTGGATCAAGGCAATGACAGGGGGGATGAAGAGGAGGAAGAGATGTGTGTATGAGAAATTTAGAAGGTAGAATCAACCAGAGTTGGCCACTCATTCACTGGCTATGGGAACAGAGGTTCAGCAATCATCTCAATGACTCCCAAATTTCTGGTCAGGATGACTGAATGGTGATGGGAAATGTGGAGGTTCTTTTCCTTTCCTTTTCTTTTAATGTTTTCATGATTTAGCTTAGAGGGAAAGAAACATGAATTCACCTCTGAATGTGTTGGTTTTGATGGCCTGCGTGGGACATCCAGGGAAAAGTCTGTGCAAGATGTTATAGTCATGGAAATCATCAGGTGGCTTCTGTCTGGGTGGTTAGGTCATAGATGAGTGGAAAAAGGTCTGAAAGCAGAACCTCAAGAAGGACCAACTTAAGTTTAAAAGTGGGTCCTAGAAAGAGGATCCTAAAGGCAGATTTCAAATGAGGGGTCTGAAAGTAAGGAAAGCTTACTAGCTACAGAAATGCCTTGATGGTCAAGTTACTATAAAATTTTAGGGAAAATACAACATCATGTGACTACTCAGTCAGAAAAAGAAGCCATTGACCCTAAATTTTCATTATCTATTCTTTGTCACTTCTTTTCTGTCAAAAGATGTCCATAATTAGCTTACATGTTGAAAAAGACATTTTTCACTAGTTTGCTGTTAGCATTTCTGATTACTACCAACAAGGAACACTGCCCACAATATGTCATTTTACTATTTAGTGGGCTATAGTAATTCTTCAGTTCATAGATGCCACTTTTAATATGAATGACAAGAAAACTAACCATAAAGTCATAAGAATAGAAGGAACCATTAAGATCATTCCAAATTAATGTCCTCAATTTAAATGTGAGATCTAGAGATAATGTGAACTGCCAATATTGGCACAGCAAGCCTCAGTACCCAGACTGGAAGCCAGCCTTTCTGAATCTGAGCCTCATGTTCATTCCAACATACCACCCTGCAAGCTAAATAATGGATTATATTCTAAAAATGTATCTATATGATATGTCTAGAACTTGGCTTTTCTAAGTATAGTCTGTAGACTAGCAGCTGAGAACTTAGTACTGCAGACTCCCAGGTCCCTCTCCAGACTGATTGAATCAAAACTTGCATTTAACAAAATCCCCTGTCATTCAAATATTTTTTCTTTTTTTATTCGTGTATACATTAAACTTTCAGAAGTTTTGCTTCATACCCAGATTGCATTTTCCTCACAAAAATAAAAACATATTTTCAAAGACAAGTTGACAATAGGCTTGTTTTAGCTATATACAGATGCTAATATAGAAGATTGTTCTTCTAGAACTTTATGTTCCAAATATTAACTGGGGGTGCAGGCAATGTATTTTCCCCAATCAAGTTCTAAGACTAAAATTATTTCCCTGAAGTCATATTTCCTGACTCTACAACAACTTCATTTTCAATTTACCGTGTTTCCCTGAAAATAAGGCATCCTCTGAAAATAAGACCTAGCGCAACATTGGGAGAAAAAATTAATATAAGACATTGTCTTATTTTCGGGGAAACAGGGTATCTCCGGTAAGAGAGATGAGAAATGTTTCTGGTAGAAAAAAATTCTAAAGAAAGAAAGGATTGATTTGGTAGGGGGACTGAAGCCTCTAGAATGTTCCAAGGGAAAGTTCCATGATAATGGGCTATATATACAAGAATCAGTCTCTTCCATGGTGACTAACCCTGCAAATAAAGGTTCCTTGGATTCTACCATAGTGACTATCCTTACAATGTGACAAAAACCAGGAGCAGTACCAGGTGAGAAAGGGGAAGTTTGCAGAATCCATGTGGGAACCAGAACAAGGAATCTGAAGAAGGAAGAAGGTGACCAGAGCTTCCAGATCCTTAGACAGCAGCAAAAGTGCTGGCTCCTGAGCATCAGGAGGATCTCTTAAAGCTAGTAAAGACATAGCATGTATGTATAAAAGCGAAGTCATTTGTATAAAAGAAGCAACTCTAACTCACATTGTGGTAAGGGGCTGCCTGTGATGCCAAGTTGATATTCTGATTTAACAAATTTCAAAACTGGTTGATGGAAGTACCAGGAGACCATTGAAAATGACAGGCTTTTTACTTGTTGACCCACTTTCCCTTATTTTATTTATTTATTTATTTATTTATTTATTTATTTATTTATTTATTTTTGCTCCTCATCCTCTTCTTTCCCAGCTACCTCCACTTTAACACTCCATCATGCAAGTGTCATTTTGTTTCTACTCTGAACCTATATAATAATGTGGGTGATCAACCTCCTGTAGAAATGTTTGTGATATTTTCTGAAAATGACAAAACACTTATCACAGACCTTGCTGCAGGTCATATATATTAGAATTCAACTAGTCGGGTAAGAAACAGGTATATAATCGTCCCATTCCCAAAGAAAAGGCCGTTAGAATAGTGATTTTCTAACTTCAGTGTGCAGAAAAATCACTGAGGATATTCTGCAAATAAAGGTCTCTTGGATTCTACCATCAAAAATTTTGATTTGTAGTCATAATAGTAGAGCCTTGGAATCTGAATTTTTAGTGACTACTCCCCCAAATACGGTAATTTTGATGTAAGTGGTCCATGTACTACACTTAAAAGAAAACCGTTATAAGAGATGTTGGCCAGAAGGTACCCTTTTTTTCTCAAAAGGCAACAACACACCTTCTTTAACATTTCTGTGGAGGAGAGGTAGCTTGTTGGTGATGAGCACCTGGGTGATTGGGTTCCTGGTGTGCCCCAGTCAATGAGGACCAGTCATGAGAGCTAGGACAACAGGAAATAGGCGTGGAGGAAGAAGGTGAGTCTAAAAAATATGCCCAAAAAGTGGCCATAAAATTGCATGAGGGCTCCAAAAGACCCTGCCCATCTCCCAGCACTGCCCCTGGCCAGGCCTTTGAGTCTTGGATTGATCTTTCCTGCTGATATGATTACAGCAGACACTATGGTCACTATGAATGGGACAGCAGGGTTCGTATTTACCAGATGTTCTGTATTTTAATTCCTCCAATTAAACTCGTAAGAAGCAAATTAGCTTTTACCTCTCCCTGAGGTAATCATTTCTGTGACACATTTGATCCAGCACCTGGAATCTGTAGCATAGTTAACAATGTTGTGACTCCAGCTTAATGCGTTACAATGACACCCATTGTGTGAGTCTTTCACCTACGTGAGATAGGTCAGACAATGTCATTGGTATCTGAGCAAAACATATTTCATGTATATGTATTTAATGTTTATTGGCAAGCTGTATCTATCATACTTGAAAGTATACCCTATGACAATAAAGTTAAATAAATATATATAAAATCAAGAAATATTTTCTATGTGCAAAGTACTGTGTGCTAGTTTCTTTTTTCCTCTGGGGCCTTATAACATAGCAAGGCAATAATAACAACAAAATTTTTGTAAGAGCCATGGGGGGAAAGACAGAATAACACAAGAGGCAAAGAAGGGAGAGCAAAGGATAGCCTCATAGCCTCCGGGAGGAGTTGCCATTTGAAGGAAACTTGTGCAAACAGTTACAATTTCAAGAAGTTGAAGGGCTGCGGTGGAGCTGTTATTTCAAGCAGGAGACAGAGACATGCAGATGGGGCACCACAGAGCAAATTCAGGGAGCAGGGAGTAATAGGGTATGTATCTAACCTTTTTTAAAAATATATTTTATTGATTTTTTTGATTTTTTTTTTTTTACAGAGAGGAAGGGAGAGGAATAGAGTTAGAAACATGGATGAGAGAGAAACATCTGTTAGCCACCTCCTGCACACTCCATACTGGGGATGTGCCCAAAACCAAGGTATGTGCCCTTGACCGGAATCGAACCTGGGACCTTTCAGGCTGCAGGCTGACACTCCATCCACTGAGCCAAACTGGTTTCAGCATATGTATCTAACTTATAAGGCAACTTTGAAGTATAAATGAAATGTAAATGTAGATATAGCCCATGTTATCAAGAATCTGAAATGCTGGGCTGAGCAGTAAGTAACTCCACACGTCCATAATTTTTAACACGGAGGTGAGGAGAGTGTGAAGGGAAATGCAAGTGTGAACTCTGCATTAGGAACATCACTCTGGCAGCTGGATGTAAGAGGAAGTGGAGCATGGAGAGACTGGGAGCAGAGAGACTATAATTAGGAGGCAAAGAAAGAAGTTACTAAACTGGCAAGGGTAATTGACCTTATTTTGCCATGAGAAACAAGGTTGCTGCTAAACAATAGAGCCATGAGATCCCTGGGGCATCTTTTGGTGTATCTATGCTCAGTAATAACAATGAATGGACAAAAACAGCAACCATAGCTTAACAAGGGCAGGACAACTAAAGGTTCAGGCTCCTGAGAATGAAATAATGAGAATGTGGGTTGGGGAGAGGAGTGGGGGAATAAAGACAACCTAGACTAGTCAAAGTGCTTGCAGGTGGTGGAAAAGGAAGATGATGACTCTCAATAGTAACCTTGCAACCAGCTATAGCAGTGGAAACTATAGCTTGGCTTGTTAACCTTGTAATGACTGTACTACTGGAGGCCATGAGATGAGCTAGAAAGTAACACAAGTCATGGACAGTGTGTGCTGCACTCTTATGAACCACTTTATATCCTCTCAGCCTCACCAACACTGCAGAGCCAACCCCAAACAGGCAAACTCTGACAGTGCTTCACCTCAGGCCCATGGCTTGAACCTTTTGCTCTGTCTGGGACTCCTCCGTTGAAATGAAGGCATGAGGAAATTGCAGGAGCCCATTTGGTGGAGCAGGTACAACCTGAGAAAGAGAGCAGGCGAATTAGCACCCTGCAGAGTTACTCTTTAACCAAAAAATTCTTCCCAGCTTCTCATTCTGAGTGAACTACCTTCAGATGTATTTGTGTGGCTTCTTGGATAGCAGACCCATGGAATCAAACAATCAAGTGTACATAGCAATGACAAATTTGACAATAATGTATCCTGTATTAGCTCTCCCCTTCTCCCTGCCTCTCTCCTCTTAGCTCTCTCTCTTATTCTCTGGAAAAGATTAGCTCATAAGTCCGTTTCCTCAGGCCGGGCTTTCCCAGGAACTAAGGCTAACATATCTTTTAACCCTTCTCTGGTTTCTCACCAAAGGAATAAAGAAATACTAGTAGGTCGGCCCCCAGACCCTGTCCCTGGAGAGCTATAGTGAGTATATTTAAGCACCCAGTTAAGAAGAGCCAGCCTCTCTGTGAGTTTCATCTCCTTTTATGTGCTCAGATGCCTTTGTTGCTCTCCTCCTTTCTCCTAGTCTCCCCAGGAAAGCGACCCCAGTGTGCACCAAGGACAAGATGGACACCAAGGGGCTTCCCAACAGAGGGACGAACGTAAAACCGCCTGATGCCTCTCATTTGGAAGACACCCTAGTTATAATGATTGAGTAGGGTCTGATTGGAGACCGTGTAAAAGGAAGCATAATGGATGATTTATGCCAGCTCTTTCCTAGATTTTAAGAAAGGAGACAAAAAATGTTTTTGAAGGGTATTCATTCCTCCGGTCATTTCCTATGGCAAGTGAGTAGACAGAAATTATATGCTAATGATAACAACTGTGTACTCTGCCAGAATCCCCCATCTGCTCTCTATCTCAGAAATCTAAAGCACCACAGAGAAACCAGCATCTGAAAAGGTATGAAAGCAGCAGCCCACCATCCCTTCCGTTGCTGTCTGGTTCCTCTTTGCAGCCATCATTTACTCCTTGAGTCACGGTAGCAGACATTTTAGCAGCTACAGACAAATTATTAGAGAAGCAGCAGGGCATAGGGAACAAAATTTGGGCCTTGGAGTCAAATACTCCTACATTCAAATTTCAGCTCTGACTCTCAGTACCTAGGCAGTCATGGAGCATATGTGTATTTTGCATTAACAATTCCTTTACACTGATAAATGTTACATTTGCAGAGATAATTAATGCTACCACATCTAAAGAAGTCATCAAAAATGGGACTCGGGAAGCATGCTATACACATCCAAGAAGGCCCAATGGGCTGTCAGCTGCCCCAACAAGATGACCAAGCTCTGGCATGATCGTATTTCTTCCAGACGGTCAAGCAAGCCTCAACTCCAATGTCTTCCAAGTACTAAACAACACTCTGCTGTCTTCTTTCTTCATTGTCAACCTTCGACCCGGTCCTGATTCTTAGCTAGCTTTTTTTTTTTTTTTTTTTTTTTAGCTTTTTTAATTTTATTTTTGAATCTACAGATTGATGATCAGGAGTTAACCTTTGAGTAGTGGAAATTTACCATGGTCCCTAGCTTTGAAAAAATTAATTTTGCCATCAACTTGCTAAATTTTAATTATTTTCAACCTATAGTAGCCTAAGTGTGGTGCCCAGTGAGAATGGTATTAAAACAACACTAAAGAATGGTACACAGTAAGCTAAAATAAAAGAACAGTACTTGGAACAGAAATGTGTCAGAAACTGGTGTCTTTGCACCCACATGCTCTCTCATTACACAAAAAGCCTTAGTGAAAACATCACCAAACAGCGCAAAGGGTAGCTTTCCAGGGAAAGCCCGTCATAAACAGTTACTATATTAATAACAACAAAAAAGAAATACCTTACATTTGCTATAAAAGCAGTATGTAAACAAACATTAAGAAATAAAAGTTACCATTTCTAAAGCATGCAAAGGCACCCACCTAATTTCCAAATGTTACTGCAAAAAAAAAAAAAAATTGTATTAGAAAATTAAACCTCAACTGCACCTCCAAAAGTAATCCAGTAATATCAATATCTAAGCTTTTTCTATAATGATTGCCTCCCTGCTACCCTCATTATAGGTTCCAGAAAAGAAAAAGGAAAAAGTTGGCACGGTCTCACACTGCAGGGATACTGAGTTCCTGACCATCCATATGTGTGTACTTTAATTGGCCCTTTTTATGATGGGTTGT
The DNA here is from genome assembly GCF_014108245.1 of Pipistrellus kuhlii. NCBI lineage: Eukaryota > Metazoa > Chordata > Mammalia > Chiroptera > Vespertilionidae > Pipistrellus > Pipistrellus kuhlii. The sequence continues at coordinate 46,015,690 of NW_023425551.1, forward strand.
ATTTCCGGCCATGGGGTTTAGCATTTAATTTCCAAAGGGTATTCATGGGGGAAGGGCAGGACTTCTGTCCAAGGGAGAGGGAGGAAGAGGGAGAGAGGAAGAGAGAGAATTGTTAAGTTAAACTGACTTGAGGAGAGAGGCTACTCCTTTTATGGAATCATTGAGTGTGGTTGGGATTATTTGGAGTGGTCAGGCATCCACAGGACACATGTATTATCCTGTGAAATGTCCCCAACACACAATTAATGATCATTATTGAGATTTGCAGTGTTTGGAAGGTAAGGATGGTTTGATAGATAAATCCACAACCTTAATGAAGTTTCTAGTGGGTGTAGTAAAGGAATAGACACTAAAATGGCAACAAGATAGATATGATGATGATGATGATGATGATGATGATAATGATAGATAGATAGATAGATAGATAGGTAGATAGATAGATAGATAGCAAAATGATAGATGCTATGAAAAATTAAAAGATGTGATGGAAGGATATGTGTAATTTAGACTGGTTCAAGATATTTGAGCTAATACCTTAAATTACTCTTTTTTGGGACCCAAAAAAGAGGAGGGATTCAAATATTCAAAAAGAATGTTCCAAGTAGAGGGAAAAACAAGTTCCAAAGCTCTAGGAAGAAACTCTAAGAAAGTTGTGGCCAGAGGAAAGAGTGGCAGAAGATGATATTGGAGAGGTATTGCCCAAGCCACTTGGGGTTTTGAAGGCCATTGCAAGGAATTTAGGTTTTATCTTGGGTGAAATGGGAAGACACTGAAGGGTCATAAGCAGGAAGTAGAATAATTTTATTTGTTTTTAAGAATATTCCACTAGTTACTATGGAAAGCATGGATTGTAAAAAAGAAAGAAAAAAGAAAAAAGAAAAAAATGGAAGGATAGAAACATAACTGATAGGCTATTTGCAGTTTTCCAGGCGTGCAATGACAGTTTAGGGGTAGGGTAGTCCAAAAAGTGACAGAATGGAATAATGATTAGGACGTATGTTGAGAGATCTAATGTTGCTTTGGTATTCTTCCCAACTCTGGAATCCCTCATGTATCCACCTTTATTCTCCATAAGCAGTCCAACTTTCATTTCAAATTCCATGTCAAACTGTATAGGAGTACAACCACCCCCTGGGAGCCACCTGCTATCTCCTGCAGGACGGGCCTTATAAGGATTATAATGACAAAATCAGTCCTAGACTCACACATTCCAACCTTGGAGACTCGATGCTGAAATTCCCACTGCCTCATGCATGTTTTGTCTCAGCTGAAAAGGTATTTCTCCCACCATCAACCCTTGTTTGGGTCTACTCCAGCACTTTGGCACCATTCTTCTGCCATTTGAGGTGATGTAGTACTTCCTTAAAACAGGATGTGGGTCACATATGCCTTATTTTCACACACACACACACACACACACACACACACACACACACACACACATGCACATCCTTAGTCTCTTGAAAACCTCATCCCTGGTGTCCTGGCTACTTAGTCAAACTCTCATCTTCTGAAATGTAGCTTACATTAATAAAATGAGATAGGCATTATCATAAGACTCTTTGTGAGTGCTTCATAAGACCCTTTGAGGGCTGTTTTTCATGTGCATTAGAAAAGATACATTTAACTCATCACAATAAAACCACATTGCTTCAAAGGGTGAAATGAATTTAAGACTCTTGACAACTCAGGAACTAGACATAAGTAATTCTGCCAGGAAAAGGTACTTCTAAATTGTTTAAATGTGCTTGTCTAACATGTCACTAAAAATTGTAATCTTCCATTTTCCATTAACAACTCCATCAGTTTCCCCTTAATGTTTTAAATTAACTGTCTTTTCTCAAATGTGGAGCTATTCCACATTGGAAGAAAATAGCCCCTGTTTTATTTTTATTCTGGATTTATAAAACTGAATTTATTTTTCATTTGCCTTTTTATAAAAGTGTATTCATGTTAGAAGTTGGCATGTTTCCTATCATTTAAATTTTCAGGGCACTGCCCAAAAATAAATATACCTATTCTTTTATAAATTCCATGATGACTGAGATGCTAGAATTCTAACTATGCCAACCAGGAAAACATTTCATTGTTTTTATAAAATACTTGATTTTTTTAATAGCTGACCCTATGATTATTTAACTGATCTCATCTTTATATCATATCTTATCTTTTCCTTCTGTAGAAACTTTCCTGAGAGAATGAGAAGCACAAGGGAAGAATATGTTCAGACCTCTAGTACCCTATATTGAAGGGAATACGTGTACGTATATTAGAAGAGATGCATATCTCTTCACACACGCACCCCAGTAGTTGATATAGCACATTTGGCTAATTGATAAGGAAAATACAATGTTCACACACCAGAGAATTTTAATATCCACCTACCAAGCAACCACTAATGGTCAATTCAGACTTGCCCTCTAAGCCCTCCTGTGGATATTTTGTTTGGGTTTTTATTTCAGAATGTTTACTAATCCATTTCCATTTAAGGGATATTTACACAGACTTGAAGCTAGACACTGGGATGCAAAGACTAAGCAAGCATGGATCATGCTTTCAAAGAGTTCAAAATTATGTAGGGAGATAAAAATCATGTTCAAATTACTACTTTATAATGTGATGATATTATATGGTAGCTGTTGTTATATTTTATTTTTATATTGTGGGAACATGGCAGAGTAGTTAATCATACCTGATTTAAACAGGGAGGGAGCACAAATTCCACACACTGACTTATTTTCATTTAACTGGTCTTATATTCTTGTTCTTTTACTGAACTTGGAAAGACTTCAAGGAGGAGGTAACATTTGAACTGGGAATTGAAAAATGACAAAGGGTCTGGAATACTGTGACTTTCTCTCAGGCTTAAAATAAGACTAAAAATATGGGCATGAACAACAGAGAAATATTAGACACAAATCTCAACTTCTATAATAACCTCAGTTTTTATATATTTAGCACATAATGAGGAACTCAGAAAGACATCTGAATTTAGATTGTGAATGGTCTGATACACCATTCCAAGAATCATAGAGCCTACCCCCTCATAATGGGAAATGATTGGAAAAATTTAAACAAGGGTATCATGATCAATTTGAAGTGTTAGGATTAGGCAGGTTACATAGGTGTCACCAATAGTCTCCATGTATGGTGCCTGCATTCATAAAATTCCATGCAGGTGCCTACATCTGTAAATCTCCATGTATGGTGACCACATCTGTAAAACCTACAGTCTAGAAGAGCATTTCAGGACACAGGTTTTATGGGGAGGCTGTCTTCCAAGAAGAAGAAATGAGAAAGGTCTGGGTCATACTCCTCTGGTTTTCCCCTTCCAAACTCAGCAATCAAAAATACTCCTTCTCCTATATTATTTAGGCCAGTCACTCAGAGTTTAACAAAACCAACAAAAAAAATGAGTTCTTATCCCAATACTTTTCCATTTCAAGACCTGTAATCTCAAACTCTCCCTTAAAAATACAGTGTGTGAAATTCTCAACAACAGCGAAAAAATGTAGCCTTCCTTCCTGTTGTTAGTAATGAAAACATATTCTTCCAGTTCTTACAAACACCACCATGGTTGGCATGTTCTATTCTCTGTGGCATAGAGTCTCTATCCTTGCTCCTTTTGAGTGGCATTCCCCACGAGAGCTGATGCTGGTAACGTTCCTCCCAGCTGCCTCGGCATTCGGAACTCCTCCTTCAAGATGTGTTCTTTTGTGGCTTGTCAAAACAGAATTTATTTTGGAGTTCTGAATTGAATTCCACCTGTGCAAGTTCCTAAGCACACCTGGAATATGTTGTGTAACCTTTCTGACTCTTAGTTGCCTCTTGAGTAAAGTGTAGATAATGATTATAAAAAAAACAAATCTCAAGGGGTACTGCTTACAGGATCAGATGAAATAATATATTATGAAAGTGAGATACACCATATAAATATATCATTACCTAGCCCTAAATAGCATTAATAATTATTGCTATTATTGCAATTGAATGTCTGATACTATGATTCAGTGTTGCCAAATTTAGGAATACTCTTAGCAAGATTTATATTTCTAAAATATAACAACTGCATCTAGAAATATTATTTATTATTACTAGAAATGAAAACAACAGTAAACCCATAAAAGTTGTGTGTTGGCCAACACACCCTAAATAGTTTGAAGTTCTTATCTTACACCTTACACATTTGAAGAACTATGTAACATACAAAGAAAGTGTTTTTGTAAAGCCCAATATACATAAGGCTTTGTACATCTAGATTCCTGTTGATTACAGGAGTGGGAAACCTTTTTTCTGCCAAGGGCCATTTGGATATTTATAACATCATTCATGGGCCATAAAAATTATCAACTTAAAAATTAGCCTGCTATATTTGGTCAAACATTTAATTAACTCACCCCTAATGCCTTGGCAGGGCCAGACCAAATTACTTTATTGGCCTGATATGGTCCGCAGGCCAGGCATTCCTCTGCTAGAAGATGGCTATGGCCTATTTTGTCTTTTCCAATATTCAAGTTTATTTTATGTAAGAGGTAGTCTCTCCTAGCTATATCCCAGCCTTAAAACAGTATTTTACACAAAATAAAAAAACAGGAGAAGGCTTTTGTTTATCACTCATAATATTTGTTTTTACCAGATTAGCATCTGATATGGTAGAGAATGCCAAGCTTATGGAGCCAAATGATGAACAATTAATTACTCCATTCCTGTAGGATTATTTTACTGCGTTAGTTAGCACTGCAGTTCTTCTGAGATCACCCTAATTGGCATTTAATTCTAGGTTGAAACACAAAATGTTCTCTCAAGCCATCCTTTCTCATTGTGGATTTCATTTATGAAAGCCAAAATTAAAGAGCCTAATGCCCAATTTTTATGTCACACTGAGTGAAAGGAATTGTCAAGAAGCCTGATGTGTCATTACTCCAGAGTGAAATATAAATATCCAAAATGAAATCTGGATATAACATAGCGATTTATTGCATAGAAACCCAGTTGCTCCACAGAAAATCTAAACTATATGATTTGCAATTTGTCATTCGGGAAGTAAGATGGAACACTAATGTCAATCAATTCTCTTGGATATACTCCTTCAAAAAATGCCAGTAAAACATGATTTCTTGATATTTGTATTTCTTTTCCCCTGTACAAATCTGAAATGAGAACACATTTAGTCACCTGTTGGTCTTTACCCTGCCCAATGGCTCAAGCATAGATATTGGCCCCTGGCTGCCCAATAACCTAATCTTTCCACAGAGAACTAGTCAATCAGAGCTAATCTGCTTTCTCTTCCAGCCTTTCGCACATTTGAAAATCGCCCTCAGAGAGCCTGTGAATTTCTCTTCTCTGGGATGAACATCCCGGTTTCTTTTCATCTTTCCTCTTGTAGTGTGTGTGCTCTAAAGCTTTCTTCACCATTTTTATTGCTGTCTTCAGGACCTCATTAAACCTGTGAATGTTAAAGTGTGCTATGGGGAAGTTAAAGCAATGTTTCAGGAGTGATCTGGTCACCATGGGCTGTAATGACAATAAAACTTTTCTTTGGGGCATTATATTTTTCTTAATGTAACTAGAGCATATCAGCTTTTTTATACCACTTCCCACTATTGATTTATATAAAGTTAGTGTAAACCAAAAATCTTTTTCCAGGCACTTTTAGGTCACAGCTCCATCATTTTTGCTTTTGTGCTATTGGAAAGAAGGAGGCACAAATTTGTTTCACTGTTTGTTTGTTTTTCTTAGACTTAAGTAAAATTGTTTATATTTATTCCTATTAAATTTTATCTTTTCTGAAAGACCCATAAGTCCATAAAGTCAGGATCCCTATCTGCCTATCTTACTATTGATTTTCTCCTTATTTCCTGGCACATAATAGACACCCAATACATTTTTAGTATGTTTTATTGATTTCAGAGAGGAAGGGAGGAGAGAGAGATAGAAACATCAATAATGAGAGAGAATCATTGATCAACTGCTTCCTGCAGCCCGCCCCACCGCCCCTCACACACACACCAAGAATCAAGCCTGCAACCTGGGCATGTGCCCTGACTGGGAATCGAACCTTGACCTCCTGGTTCATGAGTCAACACTCAACCACTGAGCCATAATAACTAGGCCCCAAAACATTTTTTAAAATAATTTATTTTATTGGTATTTTACAGAGAGAAAGGGAGAGAGAGAGAGTTAGAAACATTGATCAGCTGCCTCCTGCACACCCTTCACTGGGTGTGCCCGCCTGCAATCAAGGTACATGCTCTTAACCGGAATTGAACCTGGGACCCTTCAGTCCACAGGCCAATGCTCTATCCACCGAGCCAAACTGGGTAGGACCCCAATACATTTTTTAAATAAAAGCTTAAGTAAATAAATCTGTCCCAGGCTACTAATATATATTTATTCTGATTTGAGTAGACAATATGTTACCTTTTGCTTCCAAATTGTGTCATCTACAAATTGATCAATATTCTCTTTGCATTCTCATTGATGTCATTAATTTAAAAAAACTCCACACTGCTTGGTCAAGGACAGAGTCCTTGGATACGTTTTGAGAGATCTCCCTCCAAATCAATGTAGGTCCATTAATTAGCAACTGAAAGGAGAGAAATGAGAGTTAAACCATAAATCAATATCTGCATGCAGAGCAGGAGCAGCAAAGTCACCTTAAAAAGAAGGAAAGCACCACGTCTGTATGATGTGTCTGAAACCTGATCAAAGGTACTAACTTATCTACAGAACATGTCAGTCAGGAGTGAATTGGGGATGGGGGGAAAGTACTGAAGAACATATGCAGTCTTTTTCCAAGAAGCAGGGTCCAGTCAGACCAACTACATGATGTCTACTTTAGAGAGGGACAACACGAGGCGTTGAGTGCTTTGGTACCATCAAACATTGGAACCATTTAACTAAGTTCTCCTGCTCTGATTCGTACATCACTAAGCTGCCGGCCTCACCACCTGCTCACTGTGTGACCTTGGGTAACTCATACAAACACTGTGTTCCTTCAGTTTCCCATCTGTAACATAGAGAACCCAGTGGAGTCAATATACATGAAGTCTGGCAATAGCCTCACAGGAAATGTTAGCTGGCTATGGAAGGAAGATGTGTGGGTTAGACCGATGTGAGAATCTAAACAGACTACTTGGCTGATATTTCACACTGCAAATTAATAAATCAGTGTGAAGAAATTTGTGCGTATGAAGCAGATTCCTCTAGTTCTGTCACAACCCACAGGTTGAGAACCATTAGCAGGGTCGCCTAAGACCATTGGAAAACACAGATTTTTACATTACGATTCATAACAGTAGCAAAATTATAAATAGTTATAAAGTAGCAACAAAAATAATTTTATGGATGGGGGGGTCACCAAACATGAGGAACTGTATTAAAGGGTCATGGCATTAGAAAGGTTGAGAACCACTGCTCTAGTTAGAACTGGGATACAAGGAAATAGCACATTGAGGAGCTTGTTAGCTCTCATGTTTGAGATCTTCTGAGACCCCAGTGAATAGGGGCCTCTTGTAGCCCCTGACTTTATTGGGTGCCTTTCTTTACAGTTTCTACAGAATATAGTTTGATTCTGTGTTTTGATCTAATCTGAGAGTCTTTGTATTTTATGGGGTTTTAACAATTTATATAATAGATTATCAAAAATAATAACCTGATATTACTGATATGGACTTGTTTTATGTTTTCTGACTTTTATGTTTTTTACTGCATCTTTATTTTGTCTTTTGGCATAAGAATCACAACTTCTTTGGCTTTTTTGTTTGTTGGTCTTCAAGTGACTTAAAATATAAATGATACTGTTTTAACTCCTACTAGGTTATCTTGGAGGGGGTTGGGGAGAGGGTGAGGGGACAAGGTCTGATGTTGGCCAGCAGACAGAAGGGAAGCTTTTCCTTGGTGCCCACGGGCATCCACCTGTTGGTAGAACCCCAGAGGAAGCCTTTAATTTTCTTCTTCACAAACAGTGCAGGACAAACAAGAATCCCCAGAATACTTTCAACCTTCATCTTTGCCTGGTACTGGCCTTTCATCCCAACTGCAGTGTTTTCTGCTTCCCCATGGACTTTAGGCATTATTAGGCTAAGTTCCCCAAAGAAATGTAGAAAGAGCAGAGTCAGGCATGGAGAAAAAGAGTGTGGAATGGCCCTGGCTAACTCAAAAAGCAACTCCAAGCCTACAAAGACACTCTATCATTCAGGCAAGAATACCAAAACCACCTTGCATCTTCCTGACTTCTATTACTCTAGTCTAGATCCAGTTCAAGGGGTAGAAATACTTCTTTGAGGCCTGACAGATCGTCAATCATACACCAAGTCTTCATCATGGCTAGATTTCCACATTTCCTCATTTCATGAGTACTATAAGAGAAAGGTAAGGAGGAAAATTGGGCACATCTAGTTAGCTGTCAAATTCCTTTCTGCTATTTCTGAAAACATTGTATTATAAACATAGAGTAGTTTCTGTGTTGTCCTATAAATCCATGAATGGCAACATGTCATAGTGGTTAAAAAAAAAATAGATTTGGGAATCACACAGGAACCAGCTCAAAATCTAGGCATTGAGATGTGTGATCTTCAGCAACTCACATCATGCCCTAACTCCCGGGTCTCCTATCTATACAATAAACCTAATAATAATACCTACTTCACAGCATTATTGTAAGTAATAGAGCATGTACTAGAATATAGAGTTTATATTAAAAGTCACTCAAAAATAATATATTTTAATTCTTTATTGTTTAAAGTGTTACATATAGCATACAAATGTCTCCTTCCTCCCCCCGACCCCCCATGACCTCTCCCAGGCCACCCTCACCCCTAAGCACATGCCCTCACCCTCCTAGTGTCTGTGTCCATTGGTTATGCTTATATGCATGCATACAAGTCCTTTTATTGATCTCTTACCCCCACCTCTCTTCCCCTGCCTTCCCTCTAAAGTTTGACAGTCTGTCTGTTCCATGCTTCTCTGTCTCTGTCTCTATTTTTGTTCATCAGCTTATGTTGTTCATTATATTCCACAAATGAGTGATATCATGTGATATTTATCTTTCTCTTTTTCAAAAAATAATATTTATTATGGTTTCCTCAAAATACTGTGAATAGCTGAAACCGGTTTGGCTCAGTGGATAGAGCGTCGGCCTGCAGACTGAAAGGTCCCAGGTTCGATTCTGGTCAAGGGCATGTACATTGGTTGCGAGCACATCCCCAGTAGGAGGTGTGCAGGAGGCAGCTGGTCGATGTTTCTCTCTCATCAACATTTCTAGCTCTCTATCCCTCTCCCTTCCTCTCTGTGGAAAATCAATAAAATATATTTTTAAAAATACTGTGAATAGTTTAGGTGTTCCTCGGCATCATCCTCTCTCTACTGTCAGAAGAGAGCTGGGGAGGGTGTGGGCTAATCAGAGCTGCAATCAAAGCAGCTCTGCTTCCATTTGTTCTGTTCCTATGACATTTTTTCTAAACAAAATGTCTCTTTGGTTAACACAAATTTTAAAGTCATCACTGAACAATCCAATGAGGCAAAGACTGGAAAAGCCATAAGTATGTGAGGGCTTTCTTATTTGCAAAACAGCCTGTCCATTCATCCTGGTGATGTCTTCTCACAGCCCTTTACCCACCAAGGAAAAAACAGCTTCCTTCTTTCCCAATGCCCATGCAGCTGTTAAGCCCAGAGCCCATAAACCAGTTACTCCCTCATTTTACTTATTATATTTGATATTTTAAATGTATCTTTTCTAGCAATTTTGAAAAATAGGGAAAATATTTTAGGATTCCCCATCTCACCATCCAGACATAATCAACATAATGGCTTTTTAATAGGGATTTATGCATAAATTTGGAGTTTATTTTTTTAACTGAGCTGTGCTTATATAATTTTTATTCTGCTGGTTTTATATAGTATAATAAATATTCTCTTATATTTCTATATTCTCTTTTAAATTGTGGTGTCATATTTCATCAAACAGATGTCCTATAATACACTTAGCCTTTTCACTATACAGGAACATGGAGATTCCTTCTAACTTGACTTTTTAAAATTTTATATTTAGCCGAAACCGGTTTGGTCAGTGGATAGAGCATCAGCCTGAGGACTGAAAAGTCCCAGGTTCGATTCCAGTCAAGGGCATGTACCTTGGTTGCGGGCACATCCCCAGTAGGAGGTGTGCAGGAGGCAGCTGGTCGATGTTTCTCTCTCATCAATGTTTCTAACTATCTATCTCTCTATCCCTCTCTCTTCCTCTCTGTGAAAAATCAATAAAATATATATTTTTAAACTTTTTATATTTATTGTTGGCGCTATTACAGATGACCCCTATTCCCCCCTTCCTATTTGCCTACCTCCACCCAGCCTCCACTTCCACACCCTCCCCTGACCTTCACCACACTATTGTCTGTGTCCATGGGTTCTGCATGTATGTTCTTTGGCTAATCTCTTCAAATTATTTTAAGCAGTCCCTCCCACTCCTCTCCCCTCTGACCCCCCTCAATCTGTTCCAATGCTCTATATATCTGGTTCTATTTTGTTCATCAGCATCTTATGCTGTAAATAGCATTATGATGAATATCACTGCACATGAAGCATTTTACTTAGAGTGATTTATTATATATAAGCTCATAAAGTGAAACCACTGTATCAAATAGTATGAACAATTTAAAAATATCAATATACATTGCTTTCTAAAAGGCTTATACTGTGCCTGTTTCTTGCCCTCACTATTGGTAGCCCATAACATTACCTGTTCTTATGGTTAACAAGTAAAACCCAAAGGAATAGAAAAAACACAAGCTATCTTCAGATTTTGTTTTCATTTGTAATAATAGCAACCTTTATAAGCTAAAAGATAAAACAAAAGTAAATCTGAATGTGAAAACATTGTTGGGAATTTAATTCTAGCTTCTCCAGGTAAAAAGCTAATAAAGATATATCTATGGCTTAAAGCATTGTAAGTGGTTCAAGGAAAATGACTACATTATTCTCAGTGCAAGTCAATGCTTTATAACCTTTTGCCATTTTTCTGCATTGCAGCCTGATTTAAAAAAAAATTGGCTTATACAATTGAATGCTCATAAGATTAATGTGCAATGACATTCACTTTGATCCAAAGATTACACTTCCACGGTTATGTCTGTAAAGCCATGAAGGAGTTCTGCTAGTTTGCACAGCAACATACAAGCTCCCTGAATAAAGGACTGAAAAGTAAGTGTAAAAGAACATTGCTACATTATTGTTTATTTCTAACAGAATGTAGATAATTTCTACTTTTCTCCAGAACAAAAACTTGAGACTAGTAGACAGTTAACTGCCATTAAAAATAATAAAAGTGCCTTTCACTCTAGAATCCTCCTCCCCACAATGAGAATACTCAAACAAATCAGAACTTTTTCTACTCAAAATAGTCAGGTAGGGGAAAGCTGTACAATAAACAAAAAAAATGTATAAGAGCAGACCTAAGCTTCCTGCCCAAATGGTGAGGAAGATGGTACCAGACATGAACAATAGTCAAAATCTCAGCCACTTGAGCCAACAATTTTCAGTGATCTCTCAAGGAGAATTCCTCTGAAATCATTTAACTTAAATCAAATCTATGCTGTGCAGTATCTTTAAGACCAGGGTTCATGGGATAGGTGGTGATATTATGCAAATATCTATTGGATATTATTAACTCTAAAAAGGTTAAGAATTTTCACAATTCTAAATTAAGTTGGAAAATGTGAAAGGTCAGATAGCATAAAATAGTTTTCATATCTTCCATTTTTGTTCATAGTACAGATTAGTACAATGTGTACCCTGTCCCCAATCTCAAGTAAGTCAGTCGTTTCTAATTTTATCCCCCAAAACTTTTAAATCAATCAAACAGCAAAATAGAGTTATCACCCATCTTCTTTTAAAAGAACTGAAGAAAATGAAATGTCCTGAAGGTAGGCCATTAAAGGGAAAGAGGCAAGAAAGAAAGAACTTGGGGTCATTTACAACCTGCATGATCAGACTTAGAAAGACTAAGAGGGAAGACCAATTTTAGCTTTCGCTTACATCCTCCTTGCTTTTTCTCTGATTATTGATGACTTAGGAATCTTGTTCAATAGGTTCGCTCCCATTTAAAAAGACATGGATGTTATAAAAGACTAATGACCCGGTGCATGAATTTGTTCACATTAAAATGAAATTAATTAGAAGAAATATTTTAATATCACTATTCACCCTTTCTCTATAATATAAATGTCAACCAAATTCACAATCAACAATGACAGATCAAAACACAGGCATGCAATTGGCACCAGGGAGAGCTTTATGTGTATTGCACATGCATGAGTCAACTTAGCCGTTCATATATGTAGAATAAACTTGCTTAATTAGACCTGCTTTCTGACTTAGCTAAACTTTTTCCAGCCCAGTGAAGCACCCTAACTTCTCTTTCAGGTAATTGTCAACAACACAGCAGTAAATATCAACAAAAAGCACATTATTATTGTAGATCGCACAGGGAGAACAAAGGGTAAAATGTTTAAGTCCTGCAGTTCTTGACTATATTCTGCACAGTGAGAAAACCTGCAGTCATTTTCAAGGTCCACCATTTCTTACTTCTTTTCAGTCGGGTCAAGATCCTAAACTTTCTAAATCTCTGTTTTCTGGCTAATGAAAAGAAGGTAGGATTCTACCAAGTCTCCTAACTACCTACTCCAGAACTTCTGTGAGAATCAAATGAAATGAGGCACGGGAAACGCTTCACAGATATTTGGTTAAAGTGTAAAATGTTTGCACCAGGCTATAAAGCAAGTGGTATTCCTTGGCTGAAGAAACTACAAGGAGGCTATTTGCTAGGCAGAGGAAGTCAGCTGTTGCTGCGTGACATCATTACTTGGTGCCCACCATCATTTCTGGGCTGTGGGCCACATTTTGCACCAGGTGGACTCGGCAGTCTTGGCTGCAATTTGGTGGGGTGTCACTCCAGGGCGGTGGTGGGGCCTGTGTCCCACTTGGGGGAAACTGAGTGTTGCTTTGTCAGTGCCAGGTTCTCAATGCCATTTCTTTGTAAATGGCCAGTGAGTGTCACGGCACCTCCTGCATTGAGCATCTGCCCTTTGGTGGTCAGTGCATGTCATAGCGATTGGTCAGATGGTCGGAGGGACACTTAGCATATTAGCCTTTTATATATAGATAGATACTTTCCTGAAAACTACATGTGAAATGAGTTCAGTCACCATTGCAGTGGTTCAGAGTCTTTAATTCAAAGGTTATAATATCCTGGGGAGCCTTTAATTTGTGCCTTATAATCACCTTTTTAAAACAATGTTTATGATGCCAATTAAATCAGAATCTCTGGGAGTAGGTCACTGGCATTAAGTAACAAATTCATAAGATCTGGATCGGTCACGATTATTTATGTCCAGATGACATTTTTTAGAACTATACTAAAAATTTGTATTTGTGTCTAACGGGTGTGGCTCAGTGGTTGAGCATAGACTTATGAAACAGGAGGTTGCCGATCAGGGCACATGCTCAGGTTGTGGGCTTGATTTCTAGTAGAAGACATGCAGGAGGCAGCCAATTGATGATTCTCTGTCATCATTGATACCTCTGTCTCTCTCTCCCTCTCCCTTCCTCTCTGAATCAATTTTAAAAATACTTTTAAAAATAAGAAATGTATTTGTAAAATCACAGAGTTTTTAAAATGGAAAAGGAATTTAAAGAAACAATAATTTTATTGCCTAATTTTGAGTGTTAGAAGGTCAACTTTTCTTTGATATGCAAATTGTAATGACTTTTGAAGCACTCAGGCAGTTTGAAGTTTAATTTACCAAACCAGGTATATAAAGAATTCTCTTCCTGTAGGTATTTGCGGGAATCCTCAGATAATGCACTCGCCTCCTTTAACACTGTTCACACTATCTCCAAGAGACTTTCTAGCACAGCCAGGCAGTTCCATGCTGCTTGTTCTGCTCCTCCTACAGGTCACTCATTGCCAAATCACTTCCAAACACCCCTATTGTGTTTTCTTTTTAATCCCCTCTCCCCAATACAACATATTGTCTATTTTCTCCATCTGAAACTTCAACACAATTTTGGTGATGATTTGGGCTTAAAGGAAAACCAGCAATGAGAAAGAATCCCATACCTGCTGCTTGAGAAATGCCCAGCATTTCCCTACAGAGTCCCTTCCTTCCCTCTCTTATTCTCCCAAAATGCCTTGTGTCATCTCATGGCATAGAATCACCTGGTTCTCAGTCATCGTCCCCTGTCCACACTGGCTGGTGATCATAGTCTGGGTCATTATTCCACGCCATCCAAGCCCTTTCACCTGGGATGCAAACTCCCTTTAGTTCTGCCAGGCCTTGCCCATGCATGTCTGTGACTTTTTCCATGTTTCCCAGCCACCTGGTAGCTATGACAGGCTGGGGATGGCTTCTAGCCCACAGGGTCTAAACACTTCAGTCATCACCTCATTCTCCTGGTATTTTGTGGGGATTGTTAGAGCCTTATTTGTCTTTCAAAGCCACATCCAGAAATCAAGCACCTTCCTCTCTGACCTCAGATCACTGAATTTACATAGAATTATCCAAAAGCTGGAGGGGGAGAGGGAGAGCACAGGGAACTCACCAAAAGTTCATTCTTCTTCATCTCCAGTTTATCTCTCCCCTCTCATCAGCCCATTACTCTAGAACAAATTTATACCAGGAATCTGATTCTGAAATTTCACACATTCTTCCCAAATATGTTGTTTATAACATGAACTTGACTTTTGCCACTCAAAAACATTTTCCTTCTACTTATGGGATGAGTTGTTCAAAAGGTTACTTAGAAACTCAAGTACCTGTTTTCCTTTTTCTCTTGTATGCCTGCTATACCAGCTTTACCCAATGGAAGAGTGCCAAAGTCCAAGCCACCCACAAATGATGGGGAGAGTGGAGGGAAATCACCAGGGAAAAAAAGACTCCTTGGTTAGAATCAACACATCTTTCACTACTTTGGAAAGGGTGCAAGTTCTGTGCATAAGAAAAGGGCAGGAAGTTGAGAGACCCAGAAAGATGGGAGAGCACACAGGAAAATGTAAAGGATCAGGAAATATTAGGAGAGAGGTAATTTTTGGTAACAGATCCTTGAAAAATGACACTTGGGAGGGGCAGAGACTATCTCACAAGGATGTTCAGGTGAAATAAATAGAGTAGTGTACTATCTCCTCCTATTTCCCAGAAACTCTTCAGTACTAAAGTCTTTATAGTGAATGCAAGCACTGTGTTGAGGCTGGAGTTAGGAGGACAATGAAATAGTAATAAGTTATATTTAGAAAATAAATTACCCTAAAGGAAAACAGTCTGCAGCCATGCCACTCTGCACAGACTGTTGATTTTCATTTACTAAGGGAGAAGATAAGCCCATTGGAACCACATCTCCAACAGTTCCCCCCATGGCCCATTACATTCAAATCTCCTTGATCTTAAAGAATAAATCCACCCAAACTAGGCCAATCTTAAAGGAAAATTTATTGGAAGAATAATCGAGGTATTTATGTCACAGAACTCAAGAGCAGGCAGAACAGCTGGGTCTCATGAGAACTGGAATCAGGATCTGGGAAATCAGAACCCCAAGTAATTTTCTCTATTTGTCCAAGACCACGTGGTCTCTTGTCTCTTCTTCCTGTGCATAGAAACATATGGGAGTGTGATGGATTTGGAGGACATCATGGTGCCATTTAACTTAAAGGCAAGGTGCTAGGTAGCTGTGGAGTAGACTGGACATGGGATTGGAGAAATCGCAAGACCCACACATTGCAGGCACCCAATCAATATATAGAGAATGAATACATGATAATGACTTGTTTTAGAGGTGTTGTAGATTTGTAAGTGGAAATTACCATAGGAAGCTGATTGATAAATTTGGATCTTAAAAGAAATATGTGGCTGGCAACAGAGATTTGTATTACCAGCTTAAAGTAGTAATTTAAACATTGAGTGAATAAGTCACCCAGGGAGACTGTGTAAAGAAAAGAAAAAAAGAGGCTGAGGACAAATGTCTGGGAGACATTGGCATTGAAGGGGTGAACAAAGAAAGAAAAGCTTTAGAAGGAGAATTAGCAGGACTAATCAGAACAGTAGGAGGAAAAATAAGAGTTAATAGCATTGCACAAAAAATAGCAGATGGGTCAAAGAGGGAGTGAAGAAAGGAGACAACAGTTATCCTGGAATTAGTGTTGGTAATGAAGAGGCTCTATGACTGCTCTTGATGAGATTTGGTTCCAGAAGTGGGCTGGGCAGAGGTCAGGATGTGCTCGCTTGAGGAGTGAATGGACCATGAGAATGTAGAGAGTGGGTAAGACTAGTCCTATGTAGATGCTCTACTTACTGTTTTCACAGGTCTAGCTCATGTAATCTTCATAGCAATCGTATTAATCAAGGATCATTATCCCTCTGGCAATAGGGTGGTAAAGACCTGGTGGAGTAGATAGGGGCTGAGAAGCAGGGAAGGGAAGGAAAAGGGAGTCCTGTAATACTATCAACAATTTTAAAAAGATATTATGTCTATTTTATAAATTCAAAAACAGAAACTTGGAAAAAAATTTAATAACTTCATTTCTGATAGTATATCAGACACATATTCTGAAATACACGCTCATGTGGCAAAACAACTAAAAGTGTTCATTTTATTGTTTTATTTTATGACATTATATGTTAATTATAAATATTTTAGTATGTTTAACATTAGCATCTTTGAAGTCCCAAGATCACATAGCTGAGAGATATTGCCTATATTCAAACTGCAATCTGTCAGACCTGAAATTTACATTCTTTTTCAGTTAGTTGCTTTTGGGAGAATATTTTTAAAAACTGAAATAGTACAAGTAACAATTTAAAATGCCAGAAAATGTCAGATTTTCTTCTCTGGATGTATTCCACGCCATTTTTCAAGTGTTGAAATCAAAACTTGCTCTGAAAGGTTGCAGATCTACTGTAAGTGTTTTTTCCTAGCCTCTTCTGGAGAACTCAAGTTAGCCAATTCCTTGATGTTCAAGGCCTCTGTAACTATAAAATAATGACTTCAGTTACTAGTTCATTGCAAGTTGATCTGAAATTCAGCTTACTTTACTCCCTGGCAGTCCATACACTCAAATCTCTGCAGCTTCACAATTAGAACAGAGCTTCCATAGGAATCCCAGAAAAATTCATTTTGGGTCAAGTTCAAGATTTGAGGGGCTAATTAAAACCTTTGTAAATGATTATGGAAAGGAGATAACCCCTGATCGCACCCACACTGCCAAGAAAGATGCTTGTCAATATACAACAGTCACCCAAAGCCTTGTCCGTGGCTACCTGCAAAATACTCCAACTCTAATTAATCCACAACCTGCCTGGTCATGCACTAGCTAGGGAGAGGGGTTCTGGGATTTTCCAGAGGTAAGATGTAAGAGAGAAAAAGAAATAAATGGAAATTTTCTTTGTTGTGTTTGTGAATAATAACATCCCACTATTTTCCTCTCCATCCAAGCGTGAAGAGTGAATGTCAAGAATTCCACACTTGATTAAGGCAAAGCATAGCATGGGCAGAGAACCACAGTAAAGCATTTTACAAATTCCCCACCATGTGTTTACAGGAAAAATATGATTTTGGGCATGACCATGAAATTTTCACGTCCCCGTGTAGGTAGCAATCACTAACATCAGTAAGATTGAAATAGGCGTGTTATCTGATTTTTCCCCTGAAGAGACTGAATGTGTCAATCCATTTCATATTTAGAAAACATAATTTAAACTACATGTACCATACAAACTGTTGGAAAATACACATTGAAATAGAAAGTTATATCAAATAAAAATGAGTATTTTGTGCTTGTAAAATAATAGGTTATCTTCGGTTTCTCATTTATATATCTGTACTTTGCATATGTTAAACAATAAGCACATTATTTTTACAATAATTGCAAAGTAAATACTTTTTCCCAGTCATTATTTTTTCATGTTTCATGAAATACTTTTTATGTTCCACAGTCATTATTTACATCCACAGGCTAGCTATAGGGCCCTGAGGGGGTCAAGCAATGTTTATGACTCAAAGATCAAAACAGAGACTAATAAAAGTTCCAGACGACAGACCTTGGATTAGTATAAGGCTACATTTCTAATAAGTAAAGCTTTTCATCAACAGTAAGATCTACCTTGGGAAGTAATAAAACCCAGCATTTTCCTCACTGCTTCCTCTCAGACAGACTGAGGATGGAGAGGCTGCACCCAGGTGCCTGCTGGGACAAAGCCCGCTGCAACCAGCAAGAGATGCCAACCCCACATTAATGAAGAATTAGTGGCAGACATTTTGCACAGAATATAAAAGAAAATAGCTCTTGATGATAATACAATTTGTTTAAATTATTATTTTTATGAACTGTTAACACATACAGATTAGAGACAGAATTTTTGTCAATAGTAGAAAGAATATGGAACATGAGAGAAATAGTCCTGTCCAAATGCCTGTGACAAGAATGATGGGGAGTAAACGGTCAGTAAAGTCTAGACTATAAAACAGAAGAAATCCATCCTGGGTTACAGCAGAGTTAACCTGGGTAAATGTTTCTATTAATTTTTTTAGTGGGGATAAAGTGGAAATTACCGCCACAATCCTAATGTGTGGTTGATGGATTTAAAGTCTACTGAAGCAAATGCTTTATTAAGACATTAACCTTTTGGTCCTTGCTGAGGATGTGGTCATTCACAAACCTTTTTCAATGTTTTCAGATCCTCAAGAATCCTTCAGGGAAGCTCAGTAAGTACAGGGAGATCAAGATTCTAGGGGGGGGGGGGGGGGGGGGGGAGAACAAACAGGAAACAGAACATGAAGCAATAATGCTTTGCAAATCTTAATTTCTGACTCAATGCACATGTTAAAATCAATTTAGCGGAGAATCAATCACATTATCCAAAACTCCAGGAAGAACATTTTTTAGACCATGACTAAAGAAAGTTATTCCAAAAAAAGAAAGAAAACACATTTCCAGGTGAATTACTATGTGATCTTGACGTTCCTTTACCAAAGAGAAATCAACAATCAATTTAATTACAGTGTTAAACAATCACTGATTCCTATGGTCCCTGGGGCACTGAAAGCTCTGTTTACAAACTCAATGCAGATATCTAATTGATTGAAATATTTGCCTGTCGGCCTAAAATGTAATAATTTAACTGGGGTTCTGCATAGTGTGGAGCCTGTTATTTTCCCACGTACAACAGAGCTGGTATTGGCCCTGGAAAAAAAAAAAAAAAAAAAAAAAAAAAAAAAAAAAAAAAAAAGCAGCTTTTTAATATCCCAGTTATTTCCAATTACCTAAGTAGATGTTTTGAAAACACTCAGAATTTTTCAAAATAAAACTAATTTTAAACCAATTTATTTTGTAAAAATAAAAACATACCCTCTAAGTTTTAAGGAAATAGGCAATCACACCAAAGGTTCACAGTTGCAGAAAAATGAAACTCTTTTTTAAAAGTTTAGCCATAGAAGTTCAATTCACCTTGTGCCATATTTTTAATGAATTTTTAACAGGTAAATACTCGCTGCATGCAGCCAACCTCTCTGGAGCAAATGGACCCAGCATCACTAAGAGTGTCCAGGCCACTGTGATGGACGGCACAGTGTCAGCTGCAGGTGGTAAGTGACCACCGGAATGATGCAGCCTCAGCGGCAGATGCATAACAGCATTTGAGAACACCAATCGTGGTGTGTTTTTTCCCCTCATATTCTCTCTGACTTAGCACTTATTCTACTGTGTGTGTGTGTGTGTGTGTGTGTGTGTGTGTCTGTTTTAAACTCAACTGATTTCTCCAGGAAATAAGTGCTCAGAATCATTAACTTCAAATTAGAGAATAAAGATTGTGAGCCAGATTCTACAGACACCTGCCACTTTTTCCCCTCAAGATATTTTTGGTTGGAGATGGGCTAGTGAGAGAAGACAGGATGAAATACTTCTTTCAAGTCCAAGGGCCCCCAGCCTTTGATCCTCCAGACCAAGGTTTAACTAGGGTTTAAGAACATTTTCTAAATGTTGCAAGATTTGGCATGTTTACATGTACATATTTCCTCGGGTGGAAGAATTGGGTTAATTAGACTCTCAAAAGGTTCATAACCCAAAAATATTAATGGGTGGCCTCATTTGTGAATTTCAGGTTTGCAAGGTGTGATCCTCTTTAATGCGGAAGACTACTTAAAAATGAACAAACATGAGCATGTGTCAAATGTGACCCAGTTGCTGGTCTCATAAGGATGTCACATGTATTTTATATGTTAGTAATGAAGGTTTTGTAGTTAGGTCAGACGCAACTCTATGACCAAATATCGTATTTTTTTAGTACAGGATATACATCATAGCAGTAGCCTGATACCCAGAGAAATTCTCCAATAAACCGCCTTTCAAAAGAGTGGAGCCACAGCTCTGAGAAGGGCATAGCAATTCCATTTACCCAGCTGTCATGAGTAGAAAATATTTTCCAGTTGGCCTTCCTCTGGCAACTCAAGGGTCATCAGAAGTGCTGTTTGATCACTCCATCGGGCAGAATAGAAAGAACAGAAGTTTTGCAGAGTGTAGAACAAGGTTCAAATTTCAGCTCAGCCTCTAACTGAATGTGTGAACCTAGCTTACTTAAAATTTCCGTTTCCTCATCTCCATAAGTCTCATAATATCATTCTTGTCAGATTGCCTGACATATTCAATAATAAATAATTTCATTAGTACTTTCCACATAAATGGCCTCTCTACCCATTCTGCATTAAAATGAGAAAATAGCCACCCCAAAGAGAAACCTAGAAATGAAGGTTAACATGGGTTGGGCTGAAACTTAAAGCAGGATGGTCCATGAAGACCTCTTGCAGAAGATCACACCTGAGCAAAGACAAGTGACTTTCTGGGGAGCCAGGAACCCTTCTAAGCAGAAGAAACAAATAGGGAAAAGGCCTTAAGAGGACAGCATGCCTCATCTCCAGGAAGAGTGAGGAGGTCAGCGTGGCTGCAGTGCAGAGAGCAAAGGGAAAGCTATAGAAGACAGGGTCTGAGAAGTAAGATGAGTGCAGCCCACTGGAGGGAATTTGGCTTTCACTCTACGCTTGTAACTCAGATGGCATTGCTGCAGATCCTTGTGGCACAGATGGGTGCAATTTGCTCTGGACAATCAATGATGATTTGGCTGCTCTTGAAGGAGGGCCTCAGCGAGCACAGCAGGAAGTACAGAAAAATACAACTCCTTATAGACCATGGCTAGAGTTTACTCAAGGCCAGCTAAGCGGTATCTGGATCCTGCACTACTCTTGCCCATGGTATCCACCCAGGTTCAGACCCTGATCTCTGTTACAATAAACATTTGGCCTTCCCATGCTCCCATTTCTTTTCTTCTCCCCATCCCAGAGAATCCTTTCTAACCTCAGGGATTGGAAAGGGAGGGGAACAAGGCTCTTTCTCATGAGAATTTTCTTCTCCATTAATTTTTATGCCTTGAGGTCTTTCCCCTTCCTCCTCCAGATATAGACTTTTTTAAACTCAGAAAGAAAAAATAGTGACTTTCCCCCCGATTTCTATGTGTCACTGCATCCCCAAAGAGGTGAAGGCAACCAATGCGGCACACTTCGCTACAGAGGGAAAGGGAAGAGCCACAGGTGAAAAAGATGTATCAAGAGCAAAAACACACTGGTTGATATTCTTAAAATACTCTCTCACAATTTTGTTTCAGACAAATTATTTGTTCAACAAAATATTTATCGAAAACTTTCCATTAGCCAGGATATGTGCTAAGAGTGAAGGGGCAGCTATGATTAGAAGGTAATCCCTGGCATCGAGGGAAAGGAAGAGGGGTAAGTAAATTACAGCAACGTGAACAGTAATTGCAGAGCACACATGACAGAAGTTTGTCTCATGAAGCCAGCATGCAGTAAGGTGCTCTGACTGCCTAGTTTTCCCCACTTCAGGGCAACTGCTACTGCTGGTCATTCGACTGAAGAAAAAGTGAAGAGATTTGAGAAAGAGTCTCTTCTAACCAAAATAGATAAGTGCTAGCTTTTCAGCACTGAAGTGTGAAATATCACATTTCACAGGGATTCAGGTCTGTGGGTGAGCAAATGGAGACTAGAAAAAAATTTTGTTCATGAAACCCTTTGAACACATATTTATTCAGTGCAAAATATGCGCCTAAAGTGAAGAAAAAAATCTAGTAAGAGTTGAAAAGTCAGTTAAGATTTTCGGTAGATATATATATATATACATAAAGATCGCTTAGGTATATATATATATATATGAGATCTTTATGACTGAATGACGGGAACAACTGGTTGCTATGATGTGCACTGACCACCAAGGGGCAGACACTCAATGCAGGAGCTGCCCCCTGCTGGTCAGCGCACTCCCACAGTGGAGGCCCTGCTCAGCCAGAAGCTAAGCTCATGGCTGGTGAGTGCAGCTGCGGTAGTGGGAGCCTCTCCTGCCTCCATAGCAGCACTACCCAGCAGTGGCAGGCAGGCACAGCAAGCGGGGTGAGCAGCTACTGGCTACAGAGCTGCACCCAGCGGGCTGGGCCTCCTCCCCAGCTGCCTGCCACTCTGGCACTGCTATATCCCTCAGGGAGGATGTCCAGCAGAAACCCTGCAGTCCAACATTCCCTAAGGGGTCCCAGATTGCAAGAAGGTACAGTCCAGGCTGAGGGACCCCACCCATGCACGAATCCATGCACCAGGCCTCTACTATATATATACATACATTCATACATACATACAGGATACTTAAAACTCATAGTTAAAAGAATGTCAGCACCCCAGTCAGTTGCTCTCAATTCGAGTCACTGTCTTCTCATAGTTCCAGTTTCAGTGCATATACAGTTCACCTCACACACTTTGTTGTTAATCCTCACCAGAGGATATTTTTTCCATTGATTTTTGGCTATTTCTCAGGGACTTTTCTAAATGTTTTACAGATATTAACACATTGAAATCACAACTAGAGGCCTGGTGCATGAAATTCATGAGGGAGGGGGGGTGTCCCTCAGCCCAGTTTGTACCCTCTCCAATCTGGGACCCTCAAGGGATGTCTGACTGCCTGTTTAGTATGGGCCTAATCAGGCAATCAGACATCCCTCTCACAATCCAGGACTGCGGCTCCTAACCGCTTGCCTGCCTGCCTTTCTGATTGCCCTTAACTGCTTCTGCCTGCCAGCCTGATCACCCCTAACCACTCCCCTGCCAGCCTGATTGCCCCTAACTGCTCTCCCTTGCAGGCCTGGTCATTCTTAACTGCCCTCCCCTGAAGGCCTGGTCACCCCTAACTGCCCTCCCTTGCAGGCTTGGTCACCTCTAACTGCCCTCCCTTGCAGGCCTAGTCACCTCTAACTGCCCTCCCCTGCAGGTGTGCCCCCCCCCCCCCCCCGGCAACTGCTCTCCCCATCAGTCAGACATCCTCCCAAGTGCTCCCAGACTGTGAGAGAGCACAGGCTGGGCTGAGGGAGCCCCCACCCAAGTGAACAAATTTTGTGCACTGAGCCTCTAATTAAATTTATGAAAATAAACACATAGCATCTATAATAAATACCTGGAATTTCCTAAGTGTGCAGAGCAATCGTCTTTTGTTATGGTATTGAGATGACTTTTGGAAGGCACCTAAGGATGGCAGCTGGTCACCAGAGGAACCAGCCATGTAACTAAAGGGTTAGGACTTTCACTCCCATACTCTCCTCAGCGAAGGAAAAGGGGTGCTGAAGGTTGAGTTCAATCACTGTGGCCAATGATTTCAGGAATTGGCTCATGTAGTTATGAAGGCTGACAAGCTCCTAGCTTCTAGTAGAGTGCCTTTAAAATATTAGGTACTTAATAAATGTTTGTTTCCTTTTCCTTATTTTAGAACCACTATAGGTAAGGAAGATTAAAACTATGAACCTGCTCTTATTTCTTTCACTCTGAGCAAATTTCATAGGATTCATTTCATAGGTTTTGACCCTCCTAAGTACTCACCCTTTGATCCTTATACCTCATCCTCACTCTCATGCCCTCCCTCCTAGCACACCTCTAGTTTCAGGGCTTGTGAACTGGCAGGAAGAATTAGCATTCACAGTAAGATAAAAGGGGACTGAGGATCTGACTCTGGTAACTGAACCTCTCAGCTATCAAGGGGCCTACTAAATATGGAAGTGAGAACTTTTTAATGTAAGACCCTGGAAAATTACATGCTTTTTTTCACTTCTTCAGTGGCTCCAACCTTTATTTTTTAAAAAATAATGAAATGTTTTGCAACAAGATATAATGAGCCAAACATTTTATACACTGCTAGTTTCTAGCTATGTGTTTCATGAAGGCCACTTTCAGCCACAAGCACCAAAAACCCAATTCAAAGTTGCTTAAGCTAAAGGGAAAATATTGGCTCCCAGTTCTAAAAGTCTAGACATAAGGTGAGTTTCAGCAATTGCTTTTCCAGGGTCCTTTTCTCTTTTCCTTTCTCTTCTCTGACATTTGCCCTTCTCTAATCAGCTTTATCTTCATACTTCTGGTCCATGTATTTATTCCCAAAAATTTCCCAGAAAAAGCCAGAAAGACAATTAATTAAACCCCTGAAAAATCTCTCTTCTCATTTCATCAGTCTTGATACCATTGTAATTAGCTAGTTATTTAATAATAGGAAAGGAGCAAATGGAAGGCCAGACATTATAGGCATGTTTCCTGTAAAACATTGGGAGAGAGAATCACATGGGGAAGATTGACACATGTCCAGTAAAGTTGAGATGACAAAGGGAAGATACTTATCTGTCAGTCATACCTGGGAACAGGGGTCATTGGCCAGAATAGGCATGGCCACTGCAAGAACATGAAGATTTGGGATATGTAATTCCCTAAGGAGAGGAATTCACTCTCTTGGTTTCTCTTGGCAATCTTGGCTCATGGCTTATGTTTGGCTTCTTGGCATTTTCCCGTGTGGCCCATGACCATGTGGACCCCCACACACAATTGATTAATGGACTCCAACTAACCTGACAAGGTACTGGATCTGGATCCAAGATGGAAAGGAAACTCTAGACACTGACTCTGATTTTAGCTCTACTGAAACTCTAGCTACTCTTCTTCTATGAACGTACTAAGGAAAATGGTACTTTGAAAACCCAGGGGTATAATTCCACAAACATAAAGCTTTCTATTGTTTCACATCCTTCCAGGCAAGTCCCGGAAAATTCATTTTCTTAAGATATCATAAGGACTCCACCCCCAGCACCAACCAGTGAAGATAAGGCATGATTTTCTCCAATAACAGTCTTACCTGGGTCACATGACAATTCCCTGAACCAATCATATGCAAAAGACATGAGATTACTCTTAGACTCATTAGGCTGATGCTAGAGCTGAAAGTTGCCTCACTTTACCTGAGTCACAGAGATAAGTACTGAACAAACAAGTAGAATTTTATAATAATAAAGGATCAATAACCCTTGTAGACATCCAAGAAAAAACACTTAGGCTTTTATTCTACACAAACAACATACAATTCCATCCCTTCAACTATATTTAAGAGTTGGATTTATATTAATAAATAACAATAGAGAAAAAAAAGCTTATGAGCTCTTTAAGCAAAAATACAAACAAAGAAGCTCACTACAGACTGATTCATATACCTTTCAGCATAATGATTATTGCTTGTCTCATTTTTTATTCTTATAAGAATATTTCCAGTAGGACATGATCTCACTCATCTAGAGGAGATGGTGAACAACATAGACTGATGAACAAGAACAGACCCAGAGATAAGGAGCCATGGGTCAGACTGTTGGACCTCAAAGGGAGAGTGGGGATAAAAGGGAGAGATGAATCAAAGGACTTATGTCCTAACCAGTGGTCAAGGACAATGGGGGGGACATGAGTAGGGGGGATTGAAATGGGGGGTTGAGGACAAAGATGTTGATACTTTAATCAATAAAGAAATTAATTTTAAAAATGAAAAAAAATAGCAAACACCCAAATGGCTGACAGCCTACAGTAATATTCAATTTAGGACATCATACACTTCCTCAATTTTCCATTATTTAAAACATGCCTGGAGCTCCTATTTTGGAAATTTCACCTTTTGTTTTTTAAACTTTCTCCCTAGGTGAGCACATCAGTTCCCCTGGGCTTAAATATTATCTTTCTACTGCTGACTTGAAAATTTCTATCTCAAACTCAAAACTCACTTCTGACCTTTAGATGGTATTTCAGTTCCTGACTATGTGGCATCTCCTTTTAGGTATCTCAAACCTGACACAGCCCAATGAATGCACAATATTTCCCATTGCAAACTTCCCCATCTCAGCAAACAGCTTCAGCATTTAGCTATTATTTAAGACTAGAGGCTCAATGCACAAAATTCATGCAAGGGTAAGTCCTGGCAGCCTGGCTGCCTTGGCCCTTGCGGCCCCACAGCCCTGCCCCCTGCCCACTGGCCATTCCAGATCTAAAAGGTCATTCTGCTCTCTGGTCTAATTAGCATATTACCACTTTATTATATAAGATTATTTAAGACTAGTGGCCCGGTGCATAAAATTCATACATGGGGAATGGGGGTGTCCCTCAGCCTGGCCTGCACCCTCTTCAATCTGGGGCACCTCAGGAGATGTCCGACTGCCAATGGAATCAGGCCTAAACAGGCAGTCAGACATCCCTCTCACAATCTAGAACTGCTGGCTCTTAACTGCTCACCTGCCTGCCTGCCTGCCTAATAGCCCCTAACCACTCTGCCTGCCAACCTGATCACCCCCAATCCCCCCCCCCCCCGCCAGCCTGCTCACTTCCAACTGCCCCCCCCCCCACCGCGGGCCTACTCGCCCCTGCCAGCCTCCATGCCCCCAACTGCTCCACCTTGTGCTCACCCCCAACTGGCCTCTCCTGCTGTCCTGCTCATCCCCAACTCCCCCTCCCCACCTCACCCCGCAGGCCTGATTACCCCCAACTGCCCTTCCCTCCTGGCCTGATGGCCCCTAATTGCCTCTGCCTCGGCTACGCCACCATGGCGATGTCCAGAAGGTCTCCTGGTCTAATTAGCATATTACCCTTTTATTAGTACAGATGGAAACCTAGGACCAATATTCTTTATAGGGTGTGTGTGTGTGCATGCGTATGCTAGAAGGGGTAGTTTTATGGAATGTCAGCATTGAAGGGATCTTGGTAATCAACCGTTCTAGTACTTGCCTTTCTCTATTGTTCAGAATAACATTCTTGAAGGATAAATGATTTGCCCACAGGTTAGATGGTCAGTAATAAGCAGAACAGTGACTAAAACCTAAGTTTTAGAACCTGGCCCCAAATCTAAAAAAAACTTATTTTCATTAATTGGACTCTTAAGGCAATTCCATAGTCCATACCAGTTGCCAGCCTTTTATTCTATGGTCTTGTCTAGCTATTTCAAGGCAAACTTTGCTATCCCTACTTTCCTTTTAACTGTGTAGCCTATAGGAACATTCCCAAATTTTTCGAAAAACTTAAACTTTACCTAAAGGAAAGAAACACCTATAAAAGCATTGTGTTCCCTCTAAATCTCAAACATCCTTGAAATATTGCTCAATCTATTCCATCACTTTAATTCACAGGCACAGACCCTGCAGATCTTTTAGCCATTAGAGATCAGTTCTGCAATTCTGAATGCAGGCTGCTAGGAGCTCTAGTGGCACATTACAGTTAGTTCATATCAGAAGAATGACGACTCAGTGATTTAATGTATTGCCATTGAATTTAACAGGATTCATTTTTGGTTGCTATAAAGAAAAGCTAGCATTAACTTAAATGGACTCTTAGATAAAATTGTCCAAGATAGGACTTAGCCTGTGCTTGTTGTAGGCTCTTAAATCACAAAGAACTGATCCATGTAAAACCAACCTTATCCATTAAGTCAAGAGGAGCCTCGTAGCTGAAGAATTAGCACTGAAGACTACAAGATAAAGAGAGGATCCCTTTGAGCTGTCAGATATGCTGACTCTGTAAGTCACAGATGCTAGATCAACACTGTCCAATTGAAATATAGTGCGAGCTATAGATTCAATTCACATATATAACATCAAATTTCCTAGGAGCTACATTAAAAAAAAAAGAAACAATGGAATTAATTCTAAATATATATTTTATGTAACCTAATAATACAAAATATTATCATTTCAGTGTGTAGTCAATAAAAAATTAGTAATGAGTTACAGTATATCTTTTAAATATATATATTTTTATTGATTTCAGAGAGGAAGAAAGAGGGATAAAGAGATAGAAATATCAGTGATGAAAGAGAATCTTGATTGCCTCCCGCATGCTCCATTATGGGGGATCGAGCCTGCAACCCAGGAATGTGCCCTGACTGGGAACTGAACCGTGATCTCTTGGTTCATAGGTTGACGCTCAAGCACTGAGCCATGCTGGCCAGGTGATCTTTTTACAGAGAGGAAGAGAGAGGGATAGAGAGTTAGAAACATCGATGAGAGAGAATTATAGATCAGCTGCCTCTTGCACGCCCCCTCCTGGGGATATGCCCGCAACCAAGGTACATGCTCTTGACAGGAATCGAACCCAGGACCTTTCAGTCCCCAGGCTGACTCTCTATCCATTGAGCCAAACCGGTTTCAGCCAGGTGATCTTTTTTTGTACTAAGTTTTCAAAGCCCAGTGTGTATTTCAAACTTATAGCATATCTCAGTGTAGACCAGCTACATTTCTCACGCTTAGTAGCCATATGTAGCTAGTGGCTGATATATTGAGAGCACAGTGCCATACAATTGTTCCTCCAAACACCAGAGATTCCTAAAGCAAAGTGGCCACCTTTTTCTTTGTTAAAGGAAAATCCTACACTCCCCACTGGACAGACTGAACTCTGGACCCTGAAGGGTATTCCTGGTTTCTGTTTCTAGTTAAAGGGATATCAGAGCAGGGCTGTATCTTGAGTTCTGCTTTTGTGCTCCTGAACTTCTGTTATTCTGCATTGTAGCATAAGAGGGACATTCTACTTGTGTGAGACTTCCTGGTCTTCCCTGGCTCACAGGTAAAGCTCTCTGGACCCTGCCACCACTACAAGGCTCTCTCCCTCGTCCTAACTCTATTTCAGGCCCTAGGCCCATGGTAAAATGGCACATCCTGCAACTATCAACAGGCAGAGATCTAACTCTCAGTGAGTGCACAAACCTAAGACTTGCTTCTCCAACTATGCTGACCCATCTTTCTCTACTGACCAATTGTCTGGCTTACTGTAAGAACTAACATTTATTGTATGTTACTGGAAGATTTAAGTTGCTAAGTTTCACAGTATGACTTCATGTGTGCTATTAACTTTATTTGCTAGATAAGCAAACCAAGAACTCCTTAAGCACATTGAGTGACTTGGCCAAGGTCACACAGTCCAGGGTAGAGCTGGTATTCAGACCCAGCCCCGAAGTCTATACTCACAAGCACTATTTTCAACCCTGATCTGCTTTCTAGCTTCTGGAATCTCCTGTTGGCTTCATGGTCCACATCTCATCCTAATCTCCTGGCCTAACAGCCTCCCATTGAGATAAGCTCCAAATCTCTCCTGATCTAGCTCTCCTAGACTAGCCCTTTGCCTTCACCTTAATCAACATCTGCAGGACTCAGCATTTTCACTGTCTCTGTACACCAGATTAAGACCCTTGGCCATCCACCTACACATTAGAAAATAGGAAAGTAGTGCTCAGAGTCGTACTCATTTAATATTAATAGTTGTTTACCAAGACTTAAGGGCCAAAATGCTGGAGACTGGAGCTATAGCATGAAACTAAAATGACATGCTCCCTGCTTTCAGGTAGCTTATATTTTAGTGAGGGGACAAAGACAATAAGTAAATAAACTCCAAAACTAAAGACACTTTTACATAATGATAAGTACCATGAAAAATAAAACTGTCAGATCCAGTTGACTCTTCCATGAGGAGACAGAACCATTACACATTAGCCAAGATATCAGGTGTTTCCCCAATCAGAGCCCCTGGAAGGGCTGAGGAGATCTTTGGCTTACAAGATCTGAACGTTATCCAAGTCCAGTGAGCACAGCTGGGTCTGTGAGCCAACGTTGTCCAACACCCAGAGCTTTGCACCAGAAGCTGCCCACAGTCAGTTGCAATGGCTTTAGTCAATTTATTTCAGATTTCTGCTTGGCACAGAAAGCAGAGTTGAAAAGAACATCGTCTGAGAGTCAGACAGACTTGGCTGTGATGCTTACAAGGCCATGTGACCTTGGGCAAAGGCTACAAAACAGGTGTGTAACATCCAGCTTTCAGAGACTGAAGCAAGAATTTTTGCTATGCCTGCTTTGATGTAGAAAAATCACTGTTTTGCTGTCACATTTGGTCAACAAGTAATTAGTACAGTTGTCACTGTCTGTTTCTGCATCCTGAAATTCCATCCTAACTATGGTGGACATTTACTTTCTATTTTATTTACTTTTGAGTAGTTGATATTTTTAATGATTACTTTTATCCTTTTCCAGAGACAAAATTATATTATACATGAATATCCTTTTTAAAACATTTATTCTAATATGCCCTTCTGGGAGCACTGAGATTCACTGTTCTAGCTTTACAACTGGAAATCAAAAAGCTTTGTTATTAATTAGGCACATGTGCTTACCAATTAAAAATCATTCAATGCTCAGGAAGAATCCTGAGACTGCAGTTACACACAAGCGAATTCTCAGGGAATGAGAAAATGCCTTTTTCAAGTGAGTGATGGCATGAGAAGGCTTTTTGTGCCTAGCAAGAGAGGTAATCATATGATCTATCTATCCCCTATCTATCCCCTCTGCCTGAGCCCTGCCCCAGAGTTGGGAGTTGGTAATGTGGTGTGGCTCACAGATAGTGTCAATCACTCAATAATAAAGAAAGCTGAAAAATAATCATGGTTCGTTTGTTTAAATGTTCATGACCTCTGAACACCTGTATCAAAACAGCTGTAAGAGAATAGTTCAATAAAAATGTCCAGTACCCTTCCATACAGTGCATGCAGAGCTCAGCACATATGCTTGAGCACATAGTTGGTGCACATAAATAGTGGATGGCACTATCATTTTCTTTAACTGCTACCATTCTTTTTTTAACTTTATTGTTGAAAGTATGACAATATGTTGAAAATATGTCTCCTTTTTTACCACCCATTGATCCCTTCTAGCCCATTCCACCCCTGCACCCCAGGACTTCACCATCCTATTGTCTGAGTCCCTTGGTTATGCATATAGGCATACAAGGTCTTTGGTTGAACTGCTACAATTCTTGATTCCTCATATTGGCAACAAATTCAGCAGACACTTACTTACTAAGCACCTACTATGTTCCTGGTATTAGCCCCACAATTGCAGAAGCAGAGATGAGCAGAACTATGTCTCCAGCAGCCAGCTTTCCTCATTTCCCTGGAGCCTTCCCAGCTGACCCAGCAATAACAGATACTCTGCCAAGGCTGGCATAAGGTATGCAAGAACTGGCCTGGAATATTTTGTTTGAGCTCCAAGTCATTTATTGTATTATTGTGTTTTTATTCATGCTCACAGCTGCTGCATTATTTTTAGAAGCTGAAAAATACCAGTAAGTAAGGAGAAAGTAAAGGTGCTTTTCCCTACTACATTTTCCAATATTTAAAGAACAACCAAATTCTAAAATTCTGGGGGACATTTAGAGAAAATGGTTAAAACTAAAAAGAAGCTCTGTGTTTCTGGTCAATTTTAGAAATCATTTTGAAAAATGCAATGCATAGACCTGGAGGAGAATTAAAAGCTAAAACATCATGAGTATCTGATACCCTCCAAATTTCCTGTCAAGCCAGAGTACTTGGTTCTCAGAACTGATGGAATGTTATGTTTAAGACACTGATCCAGGCCAGTTCATGTATTTATTAAAGATGATGCATGTTTTTCATTATACCTGGAGACCTGATTTGTAAGAAAGCAAAGCAAACCTGCCTTTAGACCACATAAAATCCTCTCTAAATCCAGACTTTGAATATGCCTTAAAATGTGGAAAATTCAGAGTATCATTGTAACTTAAGACCAGAGAAAATTATGAAATCACAATCACTTTGACCTCTATCACTTACAGTATTTTTTAGTATTGTTGGGACAAAACAAACGTTTTGGTAGAGAATTAGCACATAGAGCAAGAGTGGGTAGCTTAAGGAAAGACTACAGAGTCCAAATTTCAAAGAACATGGGGTAGAGATTAACTGTGGAGAATAAGAGCACAGTTAGAGTTTGGAGGAGGAGGATGGAGGGATCTAGGTTTTGAGGGGCATAAGATTCATATAACTGAGGGTGGGGGGCTCCTCTTTAAAAGAAAAAGAATTAAAATTACAAATAAAATTGGGTCCTGGGCTTTGCAAGGGGCCCATGTAAGGAAGGGCCCCTGAAGCTTATGTTTCCTTAGCTCCACAGGAACTCTGCCACAAACAAAAGGCAGAGAGCAAAACATTCACAGATCAGAATTCAAGAGATATAAATTCTTATCTCATCTCTCCCACCCATGCTTTGTAACTATGAGCGAGTTACTTATTCTCACTACACTTCCATTTTCTATCTGGCGAATGATGCTTGGTGATATACAGAGCAATAAAAAGACAAAGGCCTTAAAATGATCATGAAAACGACTTGATCAATAAAGATAATTGGGTCCCCACATACTTTTTCCTCTATAATTTTTATTGGCATTATTATATCTCTACATTTAATTGTTTATTTACTCGGCCAACAACTGCTAAGTGCTGGGGATAGTGAAGTGAACATGTGTAGCTTCATTTCATCTGCGAGGAAGAGATGATCAATGAATTAGAAACAACCACTGGAAAACACAGTTATCTCAGCTGGTAGCAGTGTCACGAAGAAAATAAAACAGGAAATGGATAAGAAGGTATTTATTAGTTAAACTTTTATAATATCCTCATTGTAAGACATGCAAAGGTGAATGGAGAGGAAAAAAATCATAAACCCTCAGGGAGCCAATCTAGTAGAATAAATAAGACAAACTCTACAATGCAGGAAAGCAGGGAGTGTCAAATATTTTAAGAGAGAGAGAAAAAAAGGGGTTGGTTATTCAAAGAAAGAATCTAGAATAAGAAAGTTCACCTGAAGGAGCTGACATCTGAGTGGGGACTCAAAGGATGAACAGGTTTTATGCAATTATATGAGTGGGAGGATTAGCATATCCCAAGTGAATATCTGAGATGCTAAAGTTTAAATATTCAAATTTGAGAAGAGAGCATCACTGTTCAAAATTAATATCTTTAAATGCTCAGTCAGAATGTTAATATTTTGGGATTTTTAGAATGTCATCTATATATTTCACATAGCTACAGCACTGT
Source organism: Pipistrellus kuhlii (assembly GCF_014108245.1). Taxonomy (NCBI): domain Eukaryota; kingdom Metazoa; phylum Chordata; class Mammalia; order Chiroptera; family Vespertilionidae; genus Pipistrellus; species Pipistrellus kuhlii. The sequence continues at coordinate 46,048,982 of NW_023425551.1, forward strand.
CATGAGAAAACTTACTATAGTGCATTTTATTTGAGATACAAGAGCTCAAATAAATATACATCATCATTATTTTTCATTAAATATGACTTAGTTACAGCAGCTCACTAATTAAGTTGCAGTTTATCAGCACGCTGAAGTTAATGTCAAAACTCATTTGCATTGCTGAATAGCTTTAATGATATTTTTTGTTGAGAGCATCTTGAAGGTTTGAGCTGCAAGGATATTTGTCTGTGAGACAAAATAACTTAAAGATAAGGTTGATGTGATATTTTAAATTGTATTAAAATATATTGGAGAGAAATAAAATTATCTTTCTCCTCATGATAGAAGGTCCTTTTCATGACTCTCTATTCATAATTTTAATAAATCCTTTTTTCCTATTGACTATTCTTTGAAATTAAAGATATAAATCTAGTAAGAGCTCGATCTTCCAAGAGGGGTGTTTTTAATTCTGGAGTATCTCCTCTACTTCATACGGAGTATAGAAAAAGGAATCCATGGATCTAGTATTTGGGGGTTGGTCCTTTTTATTGTTGATATTGCTTTTTATGTTGCTGTTGTGATTTATTTTATTTATGTATTTTTATGATTTAAGAACACAGACAAAAACATTATCATATATTCCTCTCCAAATTATGACTGCCACTCTAATCTATATTTCAATTTCAGGAGGCAGATCCTGGTTAAAAAAAAATGAAGGAAAAGAGGGATGAAGAAGGAAGAAAGATTTGACAGTCAATAAACCTTCTCTGGGAACAGGTGGCAAATTTCAAGTTTATGTTCAGAGAGAACAAGCTTCCTTCTGTTATGTTATTTTCAAATCTGGTCCTTTATGATTATTTCATTGTGTTATTGTTGTGCTGGTCATGGTTGTGGTGATGGTTCAAACCATATTCAGCTCCTGTCATCATGGGCACAATCTTAAGAATGAGGCATTTCTGACCTTGGCAATACCAACCAGTGGGAAAGAGTGTTTAACCAGTACCAGGTAAAATGAGATTAGGAAATAACCAGAGCTGACCCCTGCAGTACAACAATAATACCCAGAGACCCAGGGTTCATGGAGCTCGGCGGGTGGGGGAGGGGGGGGGGTTGAGACCTCAGGATCTTTCAGCTGTTGTCAAGAGACAATATTGTAAGCTTAATACCACCCAAGGAAATCCTGTGTCATGGGCACCAGGTGACTGTATGGGAGAATTCTTGGTCCTACAGTGAGGTCAGGGAGCTATCACTACATCAACATAGGGGGAAAGACTGTAGCTGGTTGGCAAGAAATTTAGAAACTGCCTCAGACACATTCTTTTTGTTCTTCAATTGAGGGGGTGAAGTTACTTTAAGTCAGTTCTCTTCATTAAACAGAGTTTATAGGTTTGCCCCTAAGATACCTTTTTCTCCAACATGAAAATTCTAACCAGCTTAATTGCTTTTCTACATCAATCAACAAAAACAGAATACTACCCCCAAGAAAGAAAATAGCAAAGATGTCTTTGTTCTCAAATGAAAAAAAGGTAGTGAGGTTAGAGTTCCACTTTAATCATCATTTCTTGCATTCACAGAGAATCATTTGCAAGTAAATTTCTAGGAGGATGGAACACAAGATTCCATGTGTGATCAAGAAAAATCCAACATTGACTTATCCTTCTATTTGTGTATGTCCCAGTCATGATAACGGCCTCAGTCCCTAGTCTCCAACCCAATGAGCCCCAGGGCATACAGCTTGCCCTGCTCTCCTCTCTGAGTGCTAACTCTGACTCTGATACTCCTCTTCAGCCTGTTCTTTTCTAGTCACCTTCTTTCGCCAAACTTTAGCCCTAGATTCAAGGCCTGGATCTCCAGGATTACTAGCCCAGAATCCCTATATATCATCTCTGCCCACTTCTTGGGACTCTCAATACTTCATCTTGAGCTTTTTGTTGACAACCGTTTGCTAGGCCTCTGAGTCTGTTGCAATCTCCAATAGGTGTAATTTAAAATTCTAGTCCATCCACTTCTGTTGAATCCCAAGACAAAGTACCTGTCAATAAACTCTAATCTTCCCTTCATCTTTTTCATGAAGAGTGAGTGTCAAGAGCATCCTTGGCAACTTATGGCTCTGATGTATAAACAATCCAAATGAGCAGTAAAAGTATATTAAATTAATAGTAAGGAAGGAAATGTCTCTATTCTCTACCCTGCATCTGACCGATGAGATCATGCCCAAAGTATTTTTTAATATTTTTAAAAAGAATCTGAAGAAAGTTAATAAGTATTAGTTGCTGTCATGTCCATTGTCACGTAAGGCAAACTGACTATTCTATATAATAAAAGCCTAATATGCTAGGTGTCGGGTTGATTGGTTGGCCATTCAACCAATCAAAGCATAATATGCTAATGATATGCTAAGACCACTCAACCGCTCGCTATTACATGCACTAATCACCAGGAGGCAGATGCTCCAACTGGTAGGTTAGCTTGCTTTTGGGATCCAGCCTATCAGGACTGAGTGAGACAGGCCAAACATGCCCTGGAGCTCTCCCATGGTCCCTTCCTGGCTGGCCAACCTCCTGCATCTTTCTCTGGCCCCGAATGTGCATCAGTGGGGTTCTTCAGCCTGGCCTGTATCCTCTTACAATTCAGGACCCCACAGGGGATGTCAGAGAGCCAGTTTCAGTCCAATACCTCAGGCCAAGCCAAGGGACCCCACTGGTGCACAAATTTGTGCACCGGGCCTCTAGTAATCTAATAAAGCTTTGTCCAATAGTAATAATCACTACCTAAGCAGAGCCCTTGAGTAGGAGATAGGTGAAAAGGCACCATCATTACTTGTTCTCTAGGAATTGAGTTCTGCTGACTTCTGATCTAAGTAGGTATGATTAGATTTTAATATAGACAAGTCTCTAAGCTAAGAATCTAATCAAAGAAACTCTTTCTAAAACCCCAGCTATACAAGATCACTATGGGACTCCAAATAGCTATTCATAAACTAAAACAATATTTCTCTAGGAATTGTCCCTCAATCCAATCCAAAAAAAAAAAATGTTTTGTTTTATTAGCTTTGCCAACTGCAGCAGCTAAAACTAGAAATAAAATTACATCCTGGACGCTCTCTTCCAAAATTAGTATTAGATGAGAATAAAACACTAGACTTAATGTAAGAAGTTCTGGGTGCTAGTCATAATCCCATCATTTATAGGCTTTATGGCTTTGGGCAATTCACTTCTCTTGATCTCCTTTCTCTTATTGATTGAATAGGAAAGCTCTTGACTAATAAATGCCTTTCCTAAATTATGTATTGCCATGAGGATCAAATGAAATGATGGCTGTAAAAGGGAATGCAGACTAGAAAAGTCATGGAGGGCTGTTCAGGGATGTCAGAGTTGAGGCTGAAAGAAGAGACCAGGGAGATGCAGTAAGAATCATTTCAAAGAGAGGGACATGGACCCAAGAGAAACAACAGAGTTTCCAGAGAGCGTTTTGTTTTAATCTTTATTGTTGAAAGTATTAGATGTCTTCTTTTTCCTCCATTGACCTCTTCTAGCCCACCACCGCTCCCCTGCCCCAGGCCTTCACCACCCCACTGTCAGTGTCCATGGTTATGAATATATTCATACAAGTTCTTTAGTTGATCTTTTTCTGAGAACTTGACTTACTTCAATATGTTTCAAGGCCCAGAAAGTTAGGGAAGATGGGCCTGAAAATGGATTAAGAAGGACCTTTGTGCCAAGCTAAAGAGCTTACACTTTTGTTTGAGAAGAGTTGTCTGAAGAAACTTCATATCTATTAAACCATGAAAATAAATGTATTACATGAAAATGTATGAGGTGATCAGATAATTCTGATTCCTGCAACCATCAATGGTCAAGGACTTCAGAAAAAGCTTCGGTTCTCTTTTCCAAGGCCAGTTAATTCAATATTTAGGCTGTAGGTTCTTCTTCTAAGATCAAAGAACAATGATTCACAGGCTTTTAATTCAAAAGTGATACCTCCTCTGAAATTAAAAATGTTTTTGTGGAATACCCTCCCCATAGCAAACATTGATATGGGTGAAACGGTTAATCAAGAAACAGGACTCACTTAGCAGGGGATAACAAAAGGAAGCTCGGTCTGCCATCTAAGCCTTGCAAAAATATGCTCCCCTTGAGTGGTTATTTTACAGAAATTCCTAAGACCATAATTCTTGCACAGTCCCCAGAAGGAAGGATGTCTGGTGCCAGCAGAAGGACAAGGGGCAAGGCTGTAAAACTATGGTCCTGATACGTGTGTCAAGCCTAAGCCCCTCCTGAAGCTCTCCCTGAGCACATTAAAAGCCTGCCCTCTCCCCATTTTCCACTGCTGTCTGTTGAAATCAGTCCACCTGCACCCAGAGGTCATGAATAAATATCATCTTGATTACACTGAGCCTTGAGTCTGTTCTGTGTGACCCCAGCCCAACTCCACACCTTTCAGTAGAGACTTGCACATATACTGTCCCTTTTAATTCTCCTAGAGACATGTTTTTTTGGGTTTTTTTTTTTTTAATTTAATGTCATAAAAATCAATGATATTCTGAGAAATTCATAATACTGTTTGAGAGAATTAGCATAGCCTTAGAGGGTCCCTCCTCCAAATAAAAAAATAAAAAAAATAGAGTGATCAGTTTAGAGAGAGAGGCCCTGCTCATTGAGTCTAGCATTACATACCTCACTACTCCTAACGTTTGAACTTCTGTTTCGTAAATTCATTCTCAAAGCCTCATCCATGCTGATATTCCTGTTTTCTTTCCTTTTTTTCCCCATCAAATTCCAGTAGAAATGGTTAATCAACCCATTCAATATATTAAAGTATCTCTCTTATTTTTAACTGTATACGAAGCCAATAGCAAAACACATCATCTTAGAGTCCTAAATTGCACTTATTTTCACAAAATTCTGATGGCTAATAATGCCAAAGGAAAATAAATAGTCCACAAGTACACTGAAATAGATCATGGTTGACAGATGAATCAACCATAGCTAAAATCCTAAGGTGCAAACTAAAAGTAATAAATGACTCTCTCTCTTACCTTCTCTTCTCACCAACTTGAGATTTGGTAGAGTCAAAAATCCTCTGAGAATATATAGACCTAAAAGTTTTTTTCTCTCCCATAATATTATGAGTATATTTTCCCTAACTAAGGAGATACAAAGTACCAAATTAAAGGTAACATTAAAATTACTTGCTAGGACCGGTTTGGCTCAGTGGATAGAGCGTCGGCCTGGGGACTGAAAGGTCCCAGGTTCGATTCCGGTCAAGGGCATGTACCTTGGTTGTGGGCACATCCCCAGTAGGGGGTGTGCAAGAGGCAGCTGATCGATGATTCTCTCTCATCGATGTTTCTAACTCTCTATCCCTCTCTCTTCCTCTCTGTGAAAAATCAATAAAATATATTTTTTTAAAAATTATTAGCCAAGTTCTCAGTAATCAATTAAAATTTCTGAGATACTACAAAAAGTTTCCAAAATTGCTGACTTCATTTTTTCCTTTCTTAAAAAAAAAAAAAAATGTTTTTATTGATTTTAAAGAGAAGAAGGGATAGGGAAACATAGAAACATTAATTATGAGAATCATCAATCGACTGCCTCGTCTATGCCCCCTATTGGGGTTTGAGGCCAAAACTCGGGCATGTGCCCTGACTGGCCATTGAACCGTGACCTCCTAGTATATGGATCAACACTCAACCACTGAGTTACACTAGCTGGGCCAAAATTGCTGATTTCTGACCTGAAAATATTTCCATGAAAGTAACATCTGGGAAGAGTAGGTATGGTTTATCATTTCATACTTAATGACCCTTCATAATTTTGTTAGAATAGGCAGTTAGTTAAGTATTAATGAGAAAGGAACAGAATACTCACCTCTGGGAGTATACAGACATTGTTCCAGAGCAAAACATCCTGCCTAGTTGATGAAATTAACTTTGACTAAAACAAATACAAAAGGGTAGGCAAAGAACTTCTTATAGAAATGAGGAGTGCTCAAGAGAAGGCAATTCTGAAAGTAATCAAAGCTTCATGAAGAGAATTTGAGAAAGATAAAAATAAATAAATAAATAAATAAATAAATAAATAAAAACTAGACATATATCAAGCTGTTACCGAAGGAAATGCAGTAGGTTCTTCAGCAGTGCCACAAGAAAAGAATTTCAGGGACACTCACATTCTAGTAGGGGGAATTTTAAGCAATAGTGGCAAGGATTAATAGAGTGCAAAGCAGTAGTACACTCTGGGAGAGGCAGAGAGTGGACAGGCTAGAGGGCAGCAGTTGCATGGACTCAGGAAAAGAAGCTACAGAGGCAAAAGGAGAGTCCTCTGCACACTGCTTCCCTGGTTGCAAGTCTCATGGGGACCCTTAGTGTCTAGGAGAAAAGAAGGCAGAGATTACAAGCCAGAGAAAAAGAAGGGCGTGGGCATGTTCCAAGGAGGGTGCGCACGGGATTCTTTGTTTAGCTTCCATATACAGTCAAACCTCATTTCTCAATGGTCTCCCATCTCAAACAACTCAGTTCTCAACCAAATTGTTCACAGAAAAAAATGTCTGTTCAATCCAAACTTGGGTTTTTGAACTACCAACCCTTACAAGCTGATAGGCATGACAAAGAGTGACCCTCAGGCAACAAAAAAGAGAATGCTTTAGTTGGGAGGGAAATCAACTGATTAGCACAATTTTATAACATAAAGAGGCTACCAAGAGTGCTAATGCTACTAAGGGTGTGAAAAAAACAATGATTGCAGAAAACTGAAGAGGCAGAAAAAATGTCATTAACTTGGATAAACAAAAAGCAATTAACCATTTTGGAGGCAAAGATATGTGAACAAGACATCCCTGGACAGAATGCTAAAAGTGATTCCTTTAAGGCTAGTTGGGGTGGTTTTATAAATTTAAGAAAATAAGTATTTACTTATTAGATATATACCATATACAGGAAATGTTAAAACAGGGAATCACTTGGGGGTCTGAAAAAAAAATACTCCCTGAGAGATTATCTGAGCAAGGAATGAACATTATTTGAGCTAGTTCAAATAAAGGGGACCTCAGAGGTCATGGCACTAGAAAGAAAGAAGCCATCAAAAATCAAAACATTCTCTGGGTCTCTTGGTCTTTTTTTTTTTTTTTTTTTTTTTTTTTTTAATGTTGTTGAAAGATGAGACAGAGGGCTTTATTAGAGGAGAAGGACCTCTGCCGGGCTGCCCCACAAGGGGGAGTAGCCACACGTCCAGAGGTGAGGGGAGAAATGGGAAGGGATGGGGCTTAGGGTACTCGGCACGCACTGATTGGTGGTTTCATATAAGGCACATGATTAGGCACTTAGGGACTTAGGAATCCGGGTTTAAGATATTTGGCTGGTGCCGATTGGTGGTTCAATGTACAGTCCATATAAGGTGCCTGGCTAGGTGCTCAGGAATGTCCAGGCCACTGGTGCAGTTTACATCATACTCTGTCCATCAATTGGGGGAAGGGAGGATCTATCAGTTTTTATTGAAAAGAGAGAGGGAGAAAGGGAGAGAGAGGAAGGGAGAGAGAGAGAGAGAGAGAGAGAGAGAGAGAGAGAGAGAGAGAGAGAGAGAGAGAGAGAGAGAGAGAGAGAGAGACATCAATTGTTAGCTTCCTGCACACCTCCCATCAGGGATCAAACCTGCAATCCCAGCATGTACCTGGGAATGGAATGGGACAGGTGACCTCTCAGTGCATGGCACAACACTCAACCAACTGAGTCACTCTGGCCAGGGATCTCGGTCTGTTTCTTTGTCTCAGTCTCTTTCTCTTCCCACCAATCTCCAAATTCCCCCACCCAACACTGGCTCCCATCTGTTCCTCTTTGTCTCCTATATTCTATTTCCTGCAGGTAGGCTCCCTTATTCATAGTTTCTTGGCTGTCCCCAACTTTAGTCTAGGTGTGGTTTGGACTTTAAAGGCACAGGTTCCAATCCCACCTCTACATAACCTCAAGATCGAGGATCTACCACAAGCTAAATCTTTTGATTCAAATTCTTGAGAGAAAAAATCTTCAGGGTGCTTTTCCAGATGACGTATTAACTCCAATGGGACAGGTGGCACCACGATCCAAACTGCTTGGCCAGAAGCCAAGGTCACATGGACATTTAGGCACGCCCCTGTTCAAGGCTATGAATGGTGTCATTCCAGAGAAAATGAAGTCGCAAGATAGTGTTGTTTCAGAGGCATCTCCAGATTCCTGCAAAAAGCTAATGGCCCATGTAATTCCTCCACAATAGCCCCCAAATGACAGGAGCTGATGAAATCGGGGGTATTGGTAGCATTGGGCACACTGAGCTTCTCCACCTCTGATACACGCTTGGAAAAATAAAAGTTCCTGAGTTAGGCAACATTTTCAGACACAAAGTACCTCCCTGCTTACTCTCATTATGACATTGGACTTAGATGAAATTTCTCCCAAAAAGCAAAACAGTTTTTACAAATATTACTGAGAAATTTCAGATTGTTATCTTGTCACTGAACTTCTTCCATTTTCTTTTTAAAAAATAAAAAAAATAAAAAGATACTCCTCCTAGAGGTTATCTGAGCAACTTAAATTACCTGGACTAGGTAATTAAATATTTAAGTTAAATGTTAAATAAAATTAATCAAATCTCATGATAAGTTAGGAATAGGACTTGGCTTCTACTACAACCATAGCCCGCCCCTCCCTGGCTACTGACATGCACTGCAAGATCTGTCAGCCCCAAGTGAGCAAAGCCTGCAGCCAGGGTGGTGAGCAGCCTTAACCCAGATTCTGAGACACTCAGATTCCTCCACTTTTCTCCCCTTTCCTCCCCGATCTGTGAAGCTCCCAGGGCTTTCTGAAGCTGAGCCTGTTCCAGGTTCCAGACCTACAGCCAATCCCGAGTCCTTTCCCTTTTGTTCTGGCCACTTCATTTGCATCCCAGTCCTAGGTCTTCCCCAGTATCTTCCTGAGCAATACTGCCAGATGACCCTCCATGAACTCCAAAACTATGCCTATTACGCATACCTCCTCACTCGGTTCTCACACGGGTGAGTGTGAGAACATGAAAGAGGCCTCTTTTTCCCTGCTGTAGCCTTCCACAACCTATGAGAAGCACCTGGTAATTAAACTTCAAGATTGTTAGCTCCTGAGTCAACCAGCCCCTCTGTTCAAAATGGAAGACAAGATAGCTATTTTTTTAAGGCTACATTCTTACATACCTCTCTTCCCTGCTATTTTTACAACTCAGGGATAATTTGCACCAAAAAGTCTCTACTTAGTAGAAACTTCTCTTCCCCCCTCCTCCTCAAACAAGCCTCCTTTGAACTCTTCATAACTTTTACTCTAAACATGTTTTACAGGCTTGGGAGAAATACTGATAAAACACCTCCCTAGATTATCTGCCAGACTGTGTCATCCCCAAATCCTCCTCCTTTCCTTGTCACCTAGCAACAGCAGCCATTCCCCATTAAAAGAGCAGGCCGCTGTTTATAACCTACCCTGGCTTTAATTAGCAATGCACTGGCCCTTTCCCTTCAGAGAAAGTAAGACACTTCCTCTCTGCCTCTTTCCTTTTAGTTGTGAGTTCTTTCACAGCCCACATCACCAGCCAAACCCTAACAACACCCCACTCCCTGCATTGCACCTCAGACCCACCCCTTGGGCTGATTCTGGTGGCTCTAGATTCTCTTTCCCACTCGGGTTTATGATGCTCTTAGCAATGGCTGCTCTAAATGCCCTGATCCCTTGGCTGACCAGACCATCCACATCCATGGCACCCTCCCCTCATACTACATTTCTAGTTCTGGCCCCTCCTGCCTTTTCATTTACTGCACTGAGTGTTATTAATTGAGTTAATGTCTCAGAGAAATTCATTCATTTGCTCCTAAAATAAGAATTCAAAGGACTCACTGAAAGTATAACACGTGACTCAGAACATTTACCAGACTGGTCAAAGCGTGCAAACTTGAGCAAGAAAAGATGAACCCATGAAAAGACGCTTGTAAAACATTTACGTCTGCTTCTAAGAAAATGTCATCGTAACCATGCTTTCTCTACAAATTCCATAGGCTGGTGATAGAAATAAATAACGCATGTAGCCAGATAAAAAGACCAGAAGGCTAGTAAGCAGAGATAAGGGATGACTTGCTTCTTTTCAGATGCAGATTTTAAACTGCACTTATATAAGCAACCAGACCTCAGTACTAAATCTCTAAGGGGGGTGGGGGGGAGATGAATTAAAATAAATATTTAATCCATTAAGAAAAATCACTTGGTAAGCCTGGGCATATACTTTGAATAATAATAATGATGATGCTCATATTATAGAGGAGAAAAATTTTGTTATGAATTGTGGCTTGAATCTTGGACTTGGTAAAGGAGAATTTCGGTGTTAATTGCTTGAAACAGATAAAACTTTGAAATATTAAATCTTACCAGTCCCTCCCCATTATCCTGCATCTCATTGTTAAAGCTCTCAATGAAATAGCCTGGAAAAGGTTTGAAAAGTACTTTTTTTGGATAGTACTCTCTCACTTTATATTATCTAATGAGCTTTTTAATATACTTTTTAGCCTTAAGTCTTATTTAAATGGGAATAAACTTATCGTATTGGACAAGGGGATGACAGAAAGTAGGTTAAGATAAAGAATATTAATAGCCCTCACATTTTACTTTTTAAAATTTTATTGATTTTTTTACAGAAAGGAAGGGAAAGGGATAGAGAGCTAGAAACATTGATGAGAGAGAAACATCGACCAGTTGCCTCCTGCACACCCCCCAAACATCAACCAACTGCCTCCTGCATGCCCCCCACCAGGGATGTGCCCACAACCAATGTACATGCTCTTGACCAGAATCGAACCCAGGACCTTCCAGTCCGCAGACTGACGCTCTATCCACTGAGCCAAACCGATTTCGGCAATAGCCCTCACATTTTAAAACAAGTCTATCTTTATCTTCTGCTTCAAGTATATATGAGCAGTTGAAAGACTGTTTTCCCCTGATTAACAAATTTGGGAATGAGAAAAAATTTCAACAACCATTAAAATGGGGGGGGGGGGGGGGGAATCTCTTTGTTAAACAGATAATTATTGAGAAACTTGCTGTATTAATCTTCTAGCACTGCCATAACCAAGTACCACAGTCTGGATGGCTTATACAACAGAAATTTGTATCCTCACAGTTCTGGAAACTAGAAGTCCAAGATCAGGGTGTCAGCAAGTTTCCTCTCAGGCCTTTCTCTTTGGCTTGTATTAATAGATAACAATTGCCTTCTTGCTGTGTCCTCACATAGCCCTTCCTCCAGTGCACACATCTCTGGTGTGTGTGTATCCAGATTTCCTCTTCCTATTAAGACATCAATAATATTGGATTAAGCCCACTCTAATGACCACATTTTATTTTTTTTAATATATTTTATTGATTTTTTTAAAGAGAGGAAGGGAGAGAGATAGAGAACCAGAAACGTCGATGAGAGAGAAACATTGACCAGCTGCCTCTTGCACACCCCCTACCGGGGATGTGTCCGCAACCAATGTACATGCCCTTGACCGGAATCGAACCCAAGACCTTTCAGTCCGCAGACCGACGCTCTACCACTGAGCCAAATCGGTTTCGGCTAATGACCACATTTTAACTTAATCACCTCTCTGGAAGTTTTATTTCCAACACAGTGACATTCAAACTTTAATATATAAATTTTAGAGAGACACATTTCAGGCCATACACTTGTCAAGATATGTTTTTAAATTAAGAATTAAGAATTATTACCTTGGCCTGTAGCTCAGTTGGTTGGAACATCATCCTGATATGCCAAGGTTGTGGGTTTGATCTCCAATCTCCAATCAGGGCACATATAAGAAACAACCATGAATGCATAAATAAGTGGAACAACAAATCAGTGTTCCTCTCTCTCTCTTTCCTTTTCTCTCTCTCTCTAAAAATCAATCAATAATAAAAGAATTAATAATTATTAACCAAGCTGAGTTTCTCAACTACAAGAGTAAAAGTACACAAGTAGCTTCAACACTATTACCCAGATGGGCCCTCAAAACAAACATGAAGGTCCCTATAGTCCTGGGAAGTCACAGAACAAATTCGAGTGTTGATTTTGCTACTGCAGCCGACAGAACATATTCTCATCGTAACATCTTACGGAGCTCTCTACAGTTACTAAAGCTGCAATTTGATCTTTCTATCCTTAAAAATCTATTTGTATAAATACATTCCAAAATGGATTATGGGTGTGAAATCTTTTGTAATCAAAATGTTCTCTTTTTAATGTAGAATAAAGATAAAAATAAGCTAATGGGTACAGATTCTTATCATGTTCTTTTAAACAACTTTAGACCAGTCCTTACATATTTTAAGCAGATGTAACACAATCTGAAAGAATTAAAATGGTATTAAAACTTCTTATATTAGTCAACCATAACAATGTATCATCAAAGGGATAAAATATTATCAGTAATGCAGACAAAAATACTTATAACTTATTATAAATATGAATTAGTAATAATCACATAAATAAGAGGAAAAGAAATAATGCATTTATGAATAAGAATTAAGATAATATATAAAATATAGATTGCTAAAGAAAATCCTAAATATATGGAGAGAGAGACAAAGATTCACCAATAAATAAATTATAAATTATTTGCATTCTGAAACAAGAAAATTGAAATTACTCTAGAAGATTGAAAGGACATGACAACAGGAATTTTATATCTCAACTGATGAACATGTAAAACAGTGTAAATAAACTGTGAAATAATACAAATGTTACTAATAGAAGTAAATAAAATAAATTTCCTGTTCTTTTTAAAATGAGTTCTACAGGATTTTAGTGGAAGAAAATTAAACAAAACAAATAAAGGAAAAACTAGCATAGAGATAGTGTCAACTAAGCTATGTATTTGCTGCAATTCACTGGAAACAAATGATAATTCTATCCTTAAGGATTTAACTATGCTTTTAAATAACTGTGGAAAATGTTGTTGCAATACACAACAAAAAAAATCTAAGATTTATAATCTTGCAAAAAATATCATCAAATAAATTTCTAAAAAACTTAAAATTTTAACTCCTAAGTACATAAAATGTTTTCAGTGTTTGAGTTTTTTGTTTCTCTGCTGACAAAAGAAAGCAACAGATGCCACTCAATAAATAAACATAACAACCAGATGCCACTTCCAAAATAGGAAGTATTTTCCAAAATAAAAGAACAAAAAGAAATGAAAATGACATTGTTACATTTGGAGATCCAATATTCATTAAATACGTATGACCTGGCAGGCTTTGTATTAAGCAGATAAAATAATAATTAAAGTAGCAATCTTTTCTAACTTTTTTATATGCTAGGAACTGTGCTAAATACTTTATATTTATTATTTCATTAAACTTTAATCGCCCCGAAAAAGCCTATGAGGCCATTATCATGCCCAAAAGGAAGGCAGATGAATGACAGAGCTAGAGATAGGACCTGAGACATCTGACTTCAGGCATAAACTCTACAATGTCACTGCCAAGGTGCAGAAGACCCAGAGCCAGCTCTCGGAGGGATCATAAATGAATTTTAACTGTTGAGAACATTAGTGATAGAGTGAAGGCCATAGAAAGCATGAAGGAAACTCCTTGTCATTCATTCAACAAATACTGAGTGGTTGTTCTAAGCATCAAGGACCCAGCAGTACACAAAACAAAGTCCCTGTCTTCTTGGAATGTGTGTTTGCTTGAAGAAACATGCAATAAAAAGTGAACCATTTCAGTTATTAAATGTAAAGAGAAATGCAGATCTGAATCTCAGATGTGAGAACCAGGCTTACAAAGACCCAGGGAGGACATTCCACCAGAGGGAAAAGCAGATGTAAAATCCCCAAGTTTGGTATCTTCCAGGTCCCAGAGAGAGAAAGAAAGTGAGAACTACTGGGGACCAGGTCACATGGCTTTGTGCTTTGCTTTCTTCATTTACCAACAGGCGAGATTATTTTTTTATTGCTAGTGTGATGAGAAGCCATTGGAGAATTTTTAGTCAAAGGATGGAATTTGATTTCTGTTTCTTAAAAAAAAAAAAAAAAAAAAAAAATGCTTTGGCTCCTGTATGGAAGGCATGAGTAGAATCAGGAAAATAATTGGAAAGCTCTTGACATCATTCAGGTCAGAGATGGTGAAGACTAGGACTCGGGTGAAAGTGTATACAGTATTACTTGTTCACTTCCCTCCCAGCCTTCATTGTGACTATCCTGTTAGTGAGTATATTATGTTCCTCACTGACTTTTATTTTGGCCATGTGATTTAGTTTAACCAATGAAATCTGGGCAAAAAGTGAGAGTGTGCCAGTTCCAAACAAAGGTTTTAAAAGATCTTGACTGTTTCCTTTTGCCTGTTTATGTTTCTGTTCTCTGAGATTGGAGTGGACCATGCCCCAGCTAGCCTCTACTCTTTAGGTTTGGATCCAAGAATAAGAAAGTCTAGCAAGTCAGTCAACCCATAGACTAGTGAGTAAGGCAAAAATCTCAGTTGTTAGCCACTGATATTTGGGGGAGGGGTAAGTGGGGGGTTGCTTGTTATACACCATTGTCAGAGAAAAATCTGACTATTACAGGAAGCAGTAATAGTGAGGTAAGAATGGATGGATAGAATGGATTTTTAAGATAAAGCTCATTGGAACTTAAAGCTATATTTCATGTAGATAATGAGGTAAAGGAAAAAAGGAGAGTTTTAGTTTTTGGATGGCTATTGGTGCCTTTTACTCAGGTAGAGAAAACTGGAGAGGTGCAGATTTGTTGGGGGGATAGAATAAAGCAGGTTCTCAATTAGATTCTCAATGTGGCTCTCAGTCCGAAATGACTTTGTGCATAATTTCATAATATCTGGAGAGATTTTTATTACTGTTACACTTGGAGGATACTACTGGCATATAGTGAAAAGAAGCCAGGGATGCTGCTAAACATCCTGCAATGCACAGGACAACCCACTACCACAAAGAATTGTCCAGCCTAAAGTAACAATGGTGCCAGGACTAAAAGATAGTGGAATAAAATAGAGTATTAGGTTTAAGCTGCCTATTCAATATCCAGGAGGAAATTTTATTTAAAAAAAAAAAAAAAAAAAAGATTGGATTGTATATAGGCATATATATCCTTAATTTTTCCTTTAAAGGTTAGAGGAAAGATTAAGGAGATTAAAATTTTGTGAGTAATTAATAGAAACAGACAATATTTAAAACTATAGAACTGGATAAGACTACCTAGAGACAAGATATAAAAGGGGAAAAGAACAGATGTATTCGCATCTGATCCTGCCAATGTTTCAAGATTGGGATGAAGAGGAAACACCAGCTAAAGAGATTAAGAATAAGTCAGCAGTGATGTAGAAAGAGCCCAAGAACCTGACTTCCTGGAGTCAAGAAAATGTTTGAAGAAAGAGAACAAATTATAGTATACTTTTATTTGATTTTAATTTTATATTATAGTAGGTGATATTTAATATTATACATTATAGTAATAGAACCTTACATTTTTCACTTCATACTTTTCAAAGAGCTTTCAGACACCATATCTCAGATGGTCCTCATTGCCACACTGAGTGGGGTAAGAACAAAACTGGAGAACACTAACAATCAAAGAGCTATAGCCTCTGCTCTGATGTTGGAAAGTTAGTGGCAATCTCATGCCTACATGAATCCAGATCCATATGTGAACAGGCCAGAGACACGTGTTCCTGAAGAGATTGACACTTCTTAAAGATAACGGAAGAGTATAAAGGTGACAAACATGAACATAACTATAACAACTAAAATAAAATAAAATAAATGCATCCTAAATTCCAGTTAAGGACCTAAAAGTATGAAAGTAAACAAAACAAAATAGTTAGGAATTACCTTCTCTGGACTCAAAGAAACCTGGGCTTGCCCCAGTTATGTTCTGTAATCTCGAGCAATTAACTTGCAAACCTCAGACTTCTGACTGAACATGGCAGAGCACATTCAAAGGTTTATCTCCATGCCTCTTTTCCTAAGGGAAGAAATTTTCCTAAGGGAAGAAAAATCTATAAAGCAACAAAGACAAAGAGAATGCAAGAATATAAAACAGTAACAAAATTTTGAAACCTAAAAAATAGGTGGACAAATGATAATCAATTTAGCAAATCAGAAAGCACTGAGACCCATGCCAATAAGAGGTAAAGTCTAGAAGCAGATCAATCCATACTACAGTGTAGTACAAGGGTGGGCAATTTTCTTTCTATAAAGGCCCAGATAATAAATACTTCAAGCCTTGTGAGTCATAATAAATACTTCAAGCCTTGTGAGTCTGTCACAACTATTCAACTCTTCTTTATAATGTAAAAGCAACCACAGGCAATAAGGGTGGGGTAAAAGTATGGAAAATAATACAATAATTAATAAATACAAGAATAAACTGTTGCACGTACTCACAACTGTAAACCTACTTCACACACACACACACACACACACACACACACACACACACACACACTCTGTACATGCCTATGGAAATGGCTGTGTTCCAATAAACCTTTATTTATTAAAACAGGTGGGGATTGAAGGAGAAGGGACTGTGATTTGGCAAATAGACCAAAGTTCTAAATTGTGATACAGCACCTCCCAGATGAAGGCACCAGGTACCAATGGGTCTAAAAATACAATTGAAAGTGTGTAAATGATACAGCTAAAACCCCAGAACCCATTTCCCATCCACTGTAGCCAGGCTAAGTTTCCTCCCACACTTGTCAGAAGACTAAAGGATTACTGCCTGGGAAAATAGATTCAGGGGAATCTGGATTTGGGCACATATAAAGGTAGGTGTGAGATGCCCTAATAAAAACAAAAGACTGACTTAATCTCAAGCACCAGTCCCCAGTCAACTGACAGGACCTGGCAAGCAGGCTTGAGTTCTTTCTGCAAAAGACCCATGGATTCCTCTCTGGAGCAAATGGTCAACCCTAGAGAATATATATAAAGCTGCTAAGAGTTGGTCACCCAACCGAAACACTCCAACCAGATTATCTTAGCATAAAGTTCACCAGATAGCCTCCTCCACCCAATACACATTTTCCTGTCTGTGCATTTACTGCTTCATCTTAAAGAATCACCCTCTGTTCTGAACGACAGCAACCAAAATGAACACATAGGAAAAAAATTTTAACAAAAAAAAAAAAAAAAAGCTCTCCAGGGAACAGAGCAGATAGTCCAGAAAGCTTTAAAATATAATAATTAATTCTCTGAAGATAAGAGAAGATATTGCACTTATGAAATAAAAATTAGAGGCTAGAAACACACACACACACACACACACACACACACACACAACTTCAGAGAACAAAAAAGAGCTCTTGAAAATTAACAATGCAATGGCAGAAATAAAGAATTCAAAAGAAGCACTGAAAAATGCAGTTGAGAAAATAGCCCAGAGACTAAAACAAGAAAATAAGAAAGAAAACATAAAATTAGAGGATTACCGAGAGTCAGAGAGAACAGAAAAGATGTGCAGTGTTCTAGAGCTTTTGTGTATTTTCATGAAATGTCACATTTTTTAGAGCAAAGAGAGGATATGATTTAAATTCATAATCCCTAAGATTTTTCTGATGAGAAGAAACCTCCAGACAAACCAGAAAGGATCATTTATATTCCACCTGCATTTCCTTCTAACATATTTAGGGTCATTATTCAAACCACGGAAGAACCAACAAATTAGTTTTCTCTTTCCTAGCCATGCAAAACCGTTTCAATCATTCTTTTTTAATTTTTATTTAATTTTTTTATAGCAAAGGTGGAAATTTATTGAAGAACAAGTACAGACTCCCACCGGGGAGAGGGAAAGAATCTCACAGAACAGGCTCCCATATGGGGATGGGGAAAGGGTCTCCTCAATCATTCTTATATGCATCTCCTACTGGTGTGTTTCTTCAAAATATTTCATCAAGTCTCATCACTCCTGCCTTCATCTATTCCTAAGCATCCCTGAAACTCAGTCTCTCCACAGAGATCCCTCCAGTCTTCTGGCAGGTGTGGGAAGGCCTTTGCCTAACTGCAGGGAGAGAAACAGTGACCTAGGGTCCTAGCTGTCTCTTTTAGATACTTTCAGATCCTCTGTCACCACTTTCAGAAAGATCTGATACCTTTATCCCTGCCTAAAATGCCTTTTATTTGATTAGACACCGTAGACATGTGCATAAATGACAAATTCCTATGACCAATTAATTTCCAAAAGGGTAACAAAAAATTGTTAAGACACAGGCGTAAAAGGGCTATGGTTACTAAGAGATGCTTATAAAAGACTAAATTCTTAGTAAGAAGAAGAAAGATGCTTGTTTTTCTCTCTTACAGACACAGATGTCTGAGGCAGCCTCAATTTTACGTTAGCCAACATCAAGAGCAAATACAGATTCGTGCATTGCAATTGTCACAGACCTTTAGATATTTCCACACACTTTCAAAGACTCTCCAAAGCAATCCTTGGCTTTCAGGCTTTAAACTGGAAGATGGAAGGCCAGCCAGGTCCTCCAGACTCTCCCCCTACAGACTGCTTCCAGCATTTAGACCAGATTGTTTAGAATGCAGAAGTCTGTAAGAAAACAAGCAAAGTACGAAACAGTCTTTTAATCATTTAGTTAATTTTCACCCAGGAGTTGTCATTTATAAGAACAAATTCTTTTAGTTTCTAATTCTTTCAGTTTAAAATGACAAAGATATTTTAACCAGGGCAGGCAGGTTCAATGGCCACCAGACCTGACACATGAAGTCTGAAATTGAACACACCTGCTGACCTCTCATTAAAAAACTCAAGGGTTGGTAGCAACAGCATCAGAACATGAAAATCAGGGACACAAAAAAGATCTTAAAGCTGCACTGGATGTGACATTCCTTGATCCAGGGGTTGATTCTTGATTAATTTGCATGCTTGTGAAATGAGTAACCTTTTTTTCTTGAAACCTGGACAAATAGCAAAATTGATTTTATCAGCAATCAGAAAGGAAAATATTCAATGGCACAGGAAGTGACAGGAATACTTTGTTAACCCCTCAATGGAGATAAGCCATTGGTCTGACTAAACCAAGGTCAACTGAGCCTGTGACAAAGAGATGAGTAGTTCAAGTGCCTGGTAATAAGAGAATTGTCAATAAAAATAAACAAAATGTTCATACATAAGAAGCCAGCTAGATTGCTTATTATTTCTTCCCCAAAGAAAATAGATGCCCTGTGTTTTATAGTAAGATCAAAAACATATTCCAGTGTTTCCTCCACTACTGAAGGCAATAGAAAAGCTGCTGTATGAACAAAACTAGGTTAAATCTATCATCAGGGGAAGTGAATGTAAAATCTTTATTACCAGACGGTAAGATCCACCCTGAGAGCTGTAAAAGGCAAATCCAGTGCTTGGGGCCCATGAGATGCACATCTCAGCTAACACAGTGTAGCTCCCACAGTTGGGACCTGTACTTGTCCCAGGGTCCAGCCTAAATCCATGCTAACTGTGCAAGGAAGACTCAGAAATAAAGGTTAGCATTTTTTTAAAAATAATTTTATTTGCAATTTTATATTTCAGAAGAACTGGGCTCTCAATGTAAGATATAGCAAATAAAACCTCCAAGTTTCAATGAGTCTGTTTAAATTCTCAATGGTGAAAAATAACAGTTACCCCATATAATTACCATATCTTCAAAGATCTTAACATATGTGTCAAGATGAGCCGGGACCGGTTTGGCTCAGTGAATAGAGCGTCGGCCTGCGGACTGGAGAGTGCCAGGTTCGATTCTGGTCAAGGGCATGTACCTTGGTTGCAGGCACATCCCCAGTGGGGGGGGTGCAAGAGGCAGCTGGTTGATGTTTCTCTCTCATCAACATTTCTAACTCTCTGTCCCTCTCAATTCCTATCTGTGTAAAATCAATAAAATATATTTAAAAAAAAAAAACATATGTGTCAAGATGAGCATTTAGTTAGGGATTCTACTTACAGGAAAGGGGCTCAGGGCTTCCTTTCTCTGGCAGCCTACAGGGAAACAGCGTTTATCTCTGAGTGTGTTTAGATAAAATGGCTGCAGGATAAGATAACTGCTTTGCTCCTATAATCTACAATAATTGCACTTTCTGTTTAAAATACTTCACATGTAAAGCCTCACATCATAGCTCATACTATAATTATTTGAATGCCAATTATGTATTAAGACTGAAGCATCCATCTTATATAAAAACTGCTGTTTGACATTTTAACCCTGCTATTTGGCTTCTGTAAATGCTTGCTTGCTTAAATAATAAGGAAAATAAGACTACTCCCACTTCAGAGAGGCCATTAACCCTTCCCCGGACAAAATTATCAGTGCTGGCACCAGGCCAGGCCTTTGGTTGAGGTCTCAAGGCCCCAGCACATATGGGCTCTTTAAGAACTTGCAAAAAGGGTCAGAAACACCCCATATTTGTGAGACAAAGAAGGTAAAAACATATAAACAAAGAAAATTCCTCCATGTTGGAGCCCAGAATTTGAGAGACATTTTCCTCTGGACCCGCGCGTAATAAAGTGTGACTCCAAACTCTCCAAGCATTGCTTGATTTATTCTGGTTCTCTATAACAAGACTTGTCCTAAACATTGGGAATATAGCAGTTTTCATCTCTGAAAACTGAGCCATGCTTTACTTATTACAACATCCCTCAAAGCATCTTGTTCAGCACCTCATGTGTATGCATAATAGATGCCAAATAAATGATTATTAAATCAAATTAAACCTTTATTAGAAGTTGATTTCTAAATGAAGTTGGATTTAGTATTGCTTTTGTATATGGATATTTAAGAGCAATTATTCTATCAATCAAATTTGAATTGGTTAAAACTCATTATTTTTCAAGAACACACAGTACAGCACCACTGAGACTAATGTTGGTTAGAAGGAATTGGCCAAATAGTTTGTTAGATGCTAAAAATAGCTGTTTTCATCTCAATATCTTTCAACCATTTCCATTTCTAGGTCATTACAATTTAAAACCTTCTTATATTTAATCATAGATACTTGAATTCTTCCTTTTAAATTAAAGATAAATTGTTTAAGGAGTTCCATATAGTGCAATTAAGGAAGACCTTT
Organism: Pipistrellus kuhlii; assembly: GCF_014108245.1. Lineage (NCBI taxonomy): Eukaryota > Metazoa > Chordata > Mammalia > Chiroptera > Vespertilionidae > Pipistrellus > Pipistrellus kuhlii. Next base: position 46,070,035 of record NW_023425551.1, read on the forward strand.
TTTCTTCATCACAGTTACCTCACAATGAATACACAGTATTTTTCCTCAGTCATTAATGACAGATCCCTTCTCAAATCAGTTAAAATTTGTCAAACTGTGGAAAACTCCAAGGCAGGGGCTATCTCCTCAAAATGTCCAGCACAACACCTAACATAGAACAAAATCTCATTGTTAAATTGAACCAAACCCATTGCTTTTGACTGAGAATTCTGTTACCACACAACACTACAACTGAGTTCATTTTTTTTTTCTTCAGAACCCAATTTAATGCTGTCTAACTTATAAGATGATATGGAGACTTAAAATATAGTATATTTTATAATACTCAGGTAGACTAAAAATTAAACATTTTCTTTAGAATAGGAAAAATTCTTGAACACATTTCTTTTCAAAGCAACTCAAAAGTATCCTTGATTTGGTGATCTTGGTCTCCTAGATTATATCAGATGCCTCACGTTGCTTCTTTTCTTTTTCTTTTTAAGTGAGGAACAAACCAAAAATCTGCTTAATGGTTTCTTTGTTCTGTTTTGTATTATAAGCAACAAAACATTATTTCTGTTTCTCCTCAACACCAGATTATTCTTCCTCTTAATATAGGAAAAAGCACTCCCGCCTAAAAATGTCTTGCACCAGCACTTCCTTATAAAGGATGGGCACTCTAAACATATGTAGTGGGATAAATGTCCATGTGTTCAGATGTGCAAGAAGCAATATGTCTATGTTATTTTGTGGCAAAATAATTTCCTTCAAGCCTCATTCCATCTGATGAAAGATAATGTAATCTTAGTCAACTCTCCTAAAGATAGGCATTTCAGTTAAAATTTGTTGGGGAGCACACGAGACTTGGTTAGAAAGTTTGTAAGGAGGACATTCTAAGAAAAGGGGAGTGTGTGAAAGGCCACCTGCCCTGTTTATCAGAAGTTTGACTTAGGGGAGACTTAGGGGAGTGCTGAAGGCAGCACCCCTTATTATTCCTTGACCTTTCAAAACAAGTGTGTGCATATGCAGACCCCAGGTGTTTACTGGCATCCTTATGCTTAATCCCTGGGTGCCCCTGCCTAGAGGACAATGTAAACACATGTGTCCTCCCAAGATTACTCACCCTTCGGATTGCATCTAAAGATAAAAATTCCAATAAAAGCCTAACAAGGTAGGCAATAGAGGCTGCCTGGCTTTTTGATCTGGGCCATCCCTTAGCCTCTCTTTCACAGCAAACTTTGTGTTGGCGTAATCTGTTCACCTATCTTTTGGGGGCTGTTAGCCAGCCCTGGCAAAAATTTAATAAAATTTCATTAAAAAGTCATCACCATTTTGTTTCCCAGCCCTGGATATAGCCTGTTCAATTCTAATCACTGACTGAGTCTATCTATGGCTATTCTCAGGCTCCTGCCCTAGTGCTAGCTACTGATTTGGGCTCTTACTTACCTCCTTTGGTCCTTATGATGGTTAACATTATGTCTTAATTTTACTAGGCAATGGAGCCCAGTTGTTTGGACAAACAGTAGTATAGATATTGCTGTGTAAGTATGTTTTAGATGTGATTGACATTTCCAAACAGTAGACTTTGACTAAAGCAGATTACCCTCCCATTGTGTGGGTCTCATATAATCAGTTAAAGGCCTTAACAGCTGAGGTTCCTTGAACAAGAAGGAATTCTGCCTTAAGACTACAATTACAACATAGAAAACCTGCTTGAGTTTCAAGCCTGCTACCCTGTGGAATATAATTTAAAACTGAAACATCAACTCTTCCCTGAATCTCCAGCTTACCCTACAAATTTTAAACTTAACCCCCCCCCCCCCCCCAACACACACACACACAGTTGTGTGAGCCAGTTTCTTAAAATAAACCTGTTTCCTCTCAGTTCTGTTTCTCTGGAAAACCCTAACCCATAGACCCCTCACAACTCCCTGTCATCCCCTAATATTAATTCAAGCCATCTTTGGTGACTGCTATTTGGGGTTTCCAAGTCTACTTGTGAGCATAATTCTTAAAATACCTCTTGCTGGGTTAACTATATCTTTGACCTGTTCTTTTCTTCCCAAACACTTTCAAGGTCTCCAGCAGCCCTCACCAGCCTCCACTCCTCCTGAGTGACGGGGAATGGAAAGTTATTTGTTATTATCTACTGACTTCTCATCACCACAGTGGGCCTTCACATTCCAGCTGAAATTGTTTATTTAGTGTTGACAGCCCCTTATGGGGTCCACAGTGAGCAGCTGGGGCACTAGAGGTGTGTTGGAAAAGTAAGCAGGAATGTTGACAGGAGTGGGTGGGGCCTACACAGAAACCAGGCAGAGTGAGGGTCTTCACCATGGGCTCCACCTGCTACCCCACTGAGCATAGCGACATCTGACATGAAGGGAAAGATTATGGCTTTATATGTGTGTTTTAATGTAACTCAAAAAAAATGAAACTACTGTTCAAATGATGAAGTATCCAGCTGCTAAATTGTTTTTTACTTTTCCCCAGGAAGGAAAATAAGCCTTAGGTGTTTTCAGACTGATTACAAAGGTTTTGCTCTTGATTTTATTGAAACAGATGCATTTAGCTGCTTTTTGTGTATATGGCTAAAAGCCACACTCACCCAAATCACTCATATCTTTCTGTCACTCTAATTGCTTCACATTTCACTTTGAGAAACTCCTAACAGCTTTCCTCTCCATTATGGAGCATCACAGCGAGAGCTGAGGCTGGTGTTCAACATGCAGTCTTCCCTACAAGCATCTCAGTGCCCAGTCTGTGAAAGCTAAATATCTACTGAACCTCATCTTTCCAAGGTCAGCAGAGACCTTTTGCTAACCAAATCCAAGGACCTTTATCTTTCCTTATTTAGTTTGACCTCCTCCATTCATTCAAAAACATTTACTGAAAGCTTACTGAGTATCCAGCTCTATCTGGGTGCTAGAGGCAAAGAAATCAACAAGACATGGCTTCTGTTCCCAAATGAAGTGAAAGAAAAAGAGAGAGATAATATAAAAATACGTGTGATGGTTCCAAAAAATATGTGAATTAAAGCTATGTGTGAAGGAGCGCAGAAAAAGGCCACCTTATTCTGACTGGACTCTCAAGAAATGGCTTCTAGAGGAGGTAGCAGGAACTAATTCATGGCGCATAAGTAGGAATCAACTCACTGAATGAGGGAAAGCAAAGTAACCCAGAAGAACTTACCCGTATTTTCCGGCGTATAAGACAACCCCCTAATTTTACAGTTAAAACCTAGGTTTAGGCCTATATTCACTATATAAGACTACCCCTACTTCAAAGAAAAGACTTACTTTGCCGTCAAGATCTGCAGGTAATTTTTGTGCAATTTTGGTCTTTTGCCCCCGATTTTCGGTTGACTTTTTTTCGTTTCAAATGTCGTCTTATACGCCGGAAAATACGTATGTAAAAGAAGCAAACCATGGCCTGCTCAGCATGGTTCAGTGGTTGAGCGTGGACCTATGAACCAGGAAGTCACAGTTTGATCCCCAGTCAGGGCACAAGCTCAGGTGGAAAGCTTGATCTCCAGTGGTGGGTGTGCCTGGGGCAACCTACTGATGTTCTTTTCTCTTTCTCCTTCTCTCTCTCTCTCTCTCTCTCTCTCTCTCTCTCTCTCTCTCTCTCTCTCCTTCCCTCTATCTCTCTCTCCCCCCTCCCTCCCTTCCCTCCCTCTTCCTACTTCTTTTTTTTTTTTTTTTTTTTTTTTTTTTAGCAGCAAAGTAAGCCCTGTCTGGTTTGGCTCAGTGGATAGAGCGTCAGCCTGCAGACTCAAAGTTCCCACGTTTGATTCTGGCCAAGGGCAAGTACCTTGGTTGCAGGCACATCCCCAGTGGGGGGTATGCAGGAGGCAGCTGATCAATGTTTCTCTTTCATTGATGTTTCTGACTCTGTCCCTCTCCCTTCCTCTTTGTAAAAAATCAATACAATATATTAAAAAAAAAAAAAAAAAAAAAAAAAAAAAAAAAAAGCAAAGTATGGAAGAGCAGGAAGCATTCTAAGAACTGCTAGAAGACTGGCTAGAGAAAACTAAATGTATGGGAAATGGCCAGTTGTGAAGCAGGACAAAATGGGGTATGAGGAGGCCCCAAAGGATCTTAAAGGCGCATTCTAAGAGTAACATGGAAGCATAGTGTTGTGAAATAAGAAGAAAAAAGACAGAAAGATTCTTTGGAACATTATTAGAAGAGCCCGTGTAAGAAATTATGAGAACCTGAAAGAAAGAACTGGCTGAGTCATTTGTCATTGAATGAGATGCAACAGAGGAACCCACCACCCAGTGAGCAGATTCAGTGTGTAGACTTTGAGGAGCCTGCAGAGCAACCAGGTACAAGGTTCTGGCTAGAATATAGATATTGGAAATGAGTGTATGCTTAGCAATTAAACGAATTAAAATCACCATAGTCTGTGAGTCAGAGGAACAGTAACCTGAAGAGAGAATTTTTAAAAGGAATGAGATCTCTTAGAAGCACAAAAGATGCCCTGGCCAGTTTGGCTCAGTGGATAGAACTTTGGCCTGTGGACTGAAAGGTCCCAGGTTCGATTCCAGTCAAGGGCATGTACCTTGGTTGCAGGCACATCCCCAGTAGGAGGTGTGCAGGAGGCAGCTGATCGATTTTTCTCTCCCATTGATGTTTCTAACTCTCTATCCCTCTGTCTTCCTCTCTGTAAAAAATCAATAAAATACATTTTTTTAAAAAAGAAGAAGAAGAAGAAGAAGAAGAAGAAGAAGAAGAAGCAGCAGCAGCAGCAGCACGAAAGGTGATAAGCCCGAAAAAGAGGGGAGGGGTCAAGAAAAGAAAATCCAAAGGATAGCAGTGTCAAAGAAGCATTTAAAACCATTGACTGCCTAGGAGAGGATCTATGTAAAGCTGGCAATGGGTTCAAATTATGTGTTTTGTTCTTTTGCCTTCTTGAGTAAACCATATTTCATATTAGGCATATATCTCCCTATGGGAAGATCAAGTTTGTTACCTAATAGTAAATGTAAAGAAAAGACAAAGAGAAAGTCAGTTTTTTATACCCTAAATTCAATTGGATATGCAGCAAGACAATAAACCTTGCTCATCCATTTGCTATCTGGAGAAAGAATAGGCTGAGGGGCTTAAAATACAGGGTTTACTAATGTGGAGGGTTACCCCCTACCCCTGCCAACAACCAGGACAGAGAAGGGAAAATATAATGAATAAGAGATAAAAGAGCTACCTGGCTGTTTCTGGGCTGGGGGAGAGGGGATGAGGGAAAAGATTGAAGTTGTCAATCTGGTGTTTCCCCATTTCCATTTCCTAGACTTTAGGAAGATGTTTGTCATATGTGAGGATAAGATCATTGTTAGAGATGTAAGCTATACCCACTCACTCATTTTCTAATGGGAGACTCATTGAAAACAGCACCTTTCAAGGTGCCCCCTGTGACCAAATGCAACAACCTGAATGCAGCCAAAGTTCCTTGGTAGTGCGATGTGTTGAGCTTGAGCTTTCTCAAATCTCCCCAGTTTCTAAGTTTGCACAGCTGAGAAAAGCTGGCCTGCCAAGGGGCTTGTTGGGCACAGCATGACGACCTCACAGAATAGGCTTGTAAACACCGGGACAGCAGGCTGGACAAAGGCCAAGGCAGTCACTAAGGAGCAAAGTGAGGCCAGGTCAGCTGGGAGCACTGCTGGGTCCTTGCAAAGAAAACAAAGTGGCATCGGCTGTAGATTGCCTATAAGAGGGCTAGCAGTGCCAGTTAGCCAGGAGACATGCCCCTAAGAGCTGCAGACAACCGCAAGCATGCATCCCAAGACCATCAAGAGCCAGGGAAGCCCTTCTCTCACACCCCTGGATGCCTCCTTCAGGAAAGAAGCAGGAGCTGGAGAAGGCCATCTGAGAGACTGATTAAGTATTTGTCCCCAAAGAAGAAGCAAAAAAATATATATTGATCTTTGTTTACCCCAGATGGCACCTTCAGCCAATCTGTTCTCTTACTACTCCATAGATAAAACCTCAGGAAAAAGATGAAATTCATTGTAGATAACATAGAATTTTTTTTCCTTTATATTTGAGTAAGCACAATTTGCAACCTTGCTCTATAGGTAAAAAAAAAAAAAAAAAAAAAAAAAAAAAATAGGGAAATAACATTTGCCAAAGTCTATTCCACAGAATACTAATTTATCATAATGTTGACATGTATTATACAGGAAAAATGAAAATTAAAAACTCTGGTCATTTACGTTGGGCTAAAAAAAATGTTTAATGTGAAGTCTTCTGAGAGCATTTACTTTGCTTACAAAAATTCTGAGTCTCCAAGAGAGCAAAATGGTATGCCTCGTTTCCCATATATCTGTCCAAGCCATTTATTTTCATAGACCACCTCTCTAAAAGATTTCTGGAAACACTTCCAGCATTTAAAAATGGAAATACCGCCCTGACCGCTTTGGCTCAGTGGATAGAGCACCGGCCTGAGGACTGAAGGGTCCCAGGTTCGATTCCCATCAAGGGCATGTACCTTGGTTGCAGGCACATCCCCAGTGGGAGGTGTGCAGGAGGCAGCTGATGGATGTTTCTAACTCTCTCTCCCTCTCCCTTCCCCTCTCTAAAAAAAAAAAAAAAAAAAAAAAAAAAAAAATCAATAAAATATATTTTTAAAAATAAATAAATAAATAAAAATGGAAATACCACCAAATCATTAAAACAATAGGGATCACGAGCCCTATCCTACACTATTCCCCTCTACTATGGTTTATTTATCAGTTGGCAACTTGAGCTATTGCTAAACAATAAACCTCAGAACTAGCCCTGAGCAAAATGTTGAAGCAGAAGAAACCAACATTTGCTGAACACAGAAGTTCACTTTCCTCCACTTTGGGCACATTTCTTTTCCCTCCTTTCTGCAAAAAATAAAATAAATAAAATAAATCCTCAGATTTTGTTTGTTTGTTTATTTAAACTACATCAATCTTTTATAGATCGTGATAATGGACCAACCACATGAGTCGCCTCTTCTTCCTCATAAGAATCAGTGGCAGTGTAATGTGGCAGGTAAGAATCTGAAGATATATTGCCTGTGTTGAAGCCTGCCTCCCCACTTCCTAGCTGCATGATGGTCTTGGAAAAGTTACTTAACTTCCCTGACCTCACTATCCTTATCTGCAGAGTAGACTAAATAACAGTACTTGCCTATTTTACTGAGAACAGTTATTCTCTACTTATGTAAGTTAAGTGAGTGTGTATATATATATATATATAATTTAGGATATAGAGCACCCTCCATATATTTTAGATTTGCAAAATATTAGCAAAGGAATTAAAATAAGTGCACAATGATGAAAAGAATAAGAGGAGTCATAAGTAAATGATTTCAATAAATTTAGAGAAGACACAAATCAGTCAAAGAAACACTACTGACAGAACAGGAAAGAAGAGCCTACAATCAAACATCAGGGTTGGGGAAGTTTTCTCTGAAGGCCACATAGTAAATATTTCAGGTTTTTTGAACCAGGAGGCAAAATTGAGGATGCTGCGCAAGTCTCTGTTGTAACTACTCAATTCTGTCACTGTAGCTCAGAAGCACCCATGGACAATACATAAGTATTGGCTAGATTCCAAAATTTTTTTATTTATGGACACTAAAATTTTAATTTGATATAATATTTGTGTCTTGCATATTGTATTGTGGTAAAAACACTTACCATGAGATCTACCCTCAATAAATGTTTAAATGTATAATACAATACATTATTATGTATAAGTAGAAAGTTGTACATTAGACCTCTAGCACTTATTCATCTTGCTTAACTAAAACTTTATGCCCATTGTTTAGTAATTTCCCATTTTCTCTCCATACCAACCCTTGGGAGCCACCATTCCATTTTTTAACTTTATGAATTTAACTACATTAGGTATATGCTATAAATGGAATCATGCAATACTTTTCTTTCCACACCTGGCTTATACCACGTAGCATGTCTTCAAGGTTCATCTATGTTGTCACATTTGCAGAGTTTCCTTTTATTAAGGCTTAACAGTAATCCATTGTATGTATACACCACACTATTTATCCATTTATCTGTCTATAAACATTTAGGGTGTTTCCACATCTTGGCTATTATGAATCATGCTGTAATGAACATTTTATTCACTTGGTATTTATCAAAATTTTATTTAAAAATATAATTGCTAAAAATGTAATTCAAAATGTACAAACAATTGAATGAAGGAGGTCAAACGGTATAAACTTCCAGTTAATCGATAAATAAGTACTAGTGATATAATGTACATGTATAACACAATGACTATAGTTAACACTATTGTATAGTATATTTGAAAGCTGCTAAAAGAATAGATCCTAAAAGTTCTCATTACAAGGAATAAACGCAAATTTTTGTACTGCATGAGGTGATGAATGTTAACTACACTTATTGTAATATTTATTTTGGAATGATATATAAGTTACTGTGCCCATGCACCTTAAGCTTATACAAGGTTATATGTCAGTTATATCTCAGACAAATAATATGTAAAAACTATTCTAAGTTCTCAGGCTACACAAAAACAGGTGGCTGGCCAGATTTTGCCTATGGACTTCGCCAATCGTGTTCTAGAGCATGTTTACTAGTATGTGAAAAATGCTAAAAATAAAATCCAGGCCGCTTTTATACACAAAGAATGATCACAGCATTTTAAAGTCTATCTAATGTCTTCTTTACTAATTTTTAAACAAGTAACTTTTCCCAAATACTTTCATGTTTATTATATAACTAACACATAAAAAAATATTAATTAAATAAGATTTCCCCAGACATTTACATATTGATTGTAAAAGTAACTTATTATACTCTTTATAAGTCTGTAATATATTAACCTCTAAAAAAGGCTTTAAACGCCTTAAAAGAATATACTGAAGCAATGTTTCTAGAATTGACTAATACAGATATTGGAAAACTATTAGAAAAACATATTGGGTTTAAATATGTTTATTATGTATTTCCCATTTTGATACATCTTTTCTTTTTTCTTATCCAACTACTATTATACTCATTTGCCCTGAAAGACAGGGTTACCTTCTGGACCAGCTGAAGCTGCAAATAGTGTCTCAAAGTCCATGACTGGACCAAAACCACACATCTGGGGTCACTTCCTGACTTGTTCTGCCCAAGACCATCATCCACTTGGAGGTGCCCCTTTCCATAGGTAGATTTTCATTACTTAAGAAACTGTCTAAATTATTATCGATAGTTCCAATTTTCTTTCTGTGATCTAAACTTTTCCCCTAAAATAATGCTTATTCTGAGTGTCTTATCTTTACAGAGCAGCTAATATAGACTTACTTTGCAACTACCGTATATAGAATCTTTTCTCCATATATCTCCTTCCTTTAACAAGCCAGTCCTTATCTATTTTGTAACTGCTGGTTGGGAAAATAAAACTTTAAAGTCCAGCATAGGCCTGGACACAAGTTTTCCTTAGAATACTGAGCTCCTTCAGGCTTTGAGGAGGAAAAAATACAGGTTTGTAGAGAAAAGGAAGCTATGCATTAATGTAGAGTCATATCATCTCATACTAGAGGCCCAGCGCGCAACTGAAATCACATGAGGGGGCGCCCCGCGGGGGGCCAGGACCCACGCCTCACCTGCACAGTGCCGGCCATGGCGTTGTGTCCGCTGGGGGTGGGGGCAGGCGCTCCTGTGTGTTGTGTCTCCACTCTGGCCCCCCACCAGCCACTGGGGCTGAGGCAGCGCGCAGTCCCCTCCCGCCCATCTGCGCCCCCAGCTCCTTGTGAGGGGTCATTAAGGCCCGGCTATTAGCATATTCCATATATGTATATACTTTTAAAGTTGAATAAGAAAAACACCAAGGAACGATATAAAATCAAAAAATATCTAGCTCATTTTAAATGAAATGAGATTTGGAGGGTGCCCAAGATACTACTCTCTCCTGCCTTTGAAGATTTGGGTGGATCAGTTAACTATAGACCCTGCATCCTTTTAGCCCCTACTTTTACCACTAGCAATTTGTCTTTCACATTCGAAGTCCTCAGAGAAAACTTTTCCTAATCTCAACTGAAGACCATCATCTTTATTGGGCAGAACTTTGAACTTGACCACCTCAAGGACCAGTATTCAGGCTATACAAGGACTTGCTTGGGATTAATTGCCTGTTCCTTCTGCATACTCCTATGACAGAGCAGTTGTGTTATGTTATGTCAACCATGGCCACCTAGTCATGCTTGAAGTTGATTTACAGATGAAGTTTTCCTACTGAGAAAAAAATTATTCTAAAAGATTTTACTCCTCCAAAATGTGTAAGTTTAGCTGAGGAAGGGGGATTTGCCTCATGTAAACTTGAAGATAATTAAAAGTTCCTTATTTGGGAACTAACATGAAGAATTAAGACCAACATAATTCATAAATTTGTGGTAGGTTTCTTTTAAGTTGTTTAAATATTATTTTAAGAGTCTCATTGGTGTGTGGGTTTGGATGTGTGTGTGGGGGGGGGGGGGGGTAGGGGGGAGAGGAGTTTGTAGCTCCCAGCTTAAAAATTCTTGAAGGCAAGAACCACATCTACTACTTTGTATGCCCCCAAAATTTCTGAAATTCTGTGCTCAACAAGGGTGTTAAATAAATGTTACTGAGTGGCTGGGCCTAAGGTTCTCTGGGAGTTCTTTAACAGCTTCATTAACTCTCTGTATCCACAGAGAGCTGAGATCAGCTCAGAGTCATGCATAAGAAATCCTTCTGTTCTACATCAATAAAAACATATTAAAATTACAGCTATGGGTTTTGAAATGTGAGCCATAAAGGAAATTATTTCTATCCTAAGTGAGAATATATGAATGTTCCTTCTTTCTTTACAATCTAATAAGCTATTTGCTAATAGGCCAATGGCATGAATTGAAATTTTCTCAGCCCTAAACAAATTTTGCTTAAATTAAAGTGATCCAATCCTGTTTCTTGAGATTCTAGAGAAAATTCAAGCAGGCAAGGTATTTTTTCCCATTTCATGTCAGAGTCTTTCTTCTTTATAATGAACTAGAGGCCCAGTACATGACATTCATGCACTGGGGGTGGGGGAGTCCCTCAGCCTGGCTTGTGCTGTCCAGGATCCCTTGGAGGTCCTTAGTGCTGCCACTACCGCTGGCACTTGCTAGCTGTAAGCCCGACTTCTGGTTGAGAGGCATTCTCCCTGTGGGGGCACACTGACCACCAGAAGGCAGCTCCTGAGTTGAGTGTCTGCCTCCTGGTGGTCAGTGCTTGTCATAGCGACTGGTCAGTCTGCTGTTTGGTCAATTTGCATATTAGGCTTTTATTTATAGGATTAAGCTTGGTTTTGGGGATTTTGTTTTTTAGAAACATGCCAATAGAAAACCATTTTACACTTGCAGCAAATCCACCAATCTGGGTGACCTTGAAACAAGGAGTAACCTTGGTTTATGGCAGTAGCTCTCTTAGACCTGAGCAAGTATATATGGCTTGTTCTCAAGCTTTATGGTAATTAGATTTCTGAGTCATATTCAGAATATAACATTTTAACCATAAAGATACACATAAAAATACTTGTTTTAGGTGAAATTTTTTGCTTGGTGGCTGACTGAAAGGGCTATACAGAATTTCTTAGCCTAATGGAAATAGTGACTGTCCCCTATTATTTCAGAAAATAGTAAGCTTCTTCCCCTGTCACCAGAAAAACATCTCATTTGCTTTTAATCAAAGTATCACAACCAATAAATAATATGGGTTTTAATTTTTCACATGGAAACAGTTCTCTCACACAAAAGTTGGGTGCAAGATTAAATTTATTTTTTTGACCTGCCACATTGGGAAAGGGCTTCCTGCCAAAGCCTTCATCTTTAAAGTCACAACCTCACCTCACTATTCTTTAAGTTCTACTCACAGGCAAGTAATACAAAAGGAAAAGAAATGAAACATAATAATACATTAAAGTACAAACTACAACCCTATGTGGGAAGCCACCTATAGAAGCATTGTTATGTTAACTCTTCTCCAATTATAACATGCCCTATTCTAAGTGTATGATACTAAAACACTAAGTCATAAACTCCTTCAAGGCAGAGCTTTATCCATATTTTATAATTTTGCTGCCCCCACAGCACCCTCTTCTCTAGCAGTTAGAGCAGAGATTCATACACTGTAGTAAATAGCCCTTGAAGGGTCATTGTATAAAATTGAACAAGGTCACTGTAAGAAATAAAGTAAGCCCCCAAACTCAGGGGTCCTGGTAGAACACAAAACATACTTGGGATCCAGGCAGCAAGGTAAATATCCTTACTTCTAAGTAGAATGGTGTGCAGCACATGGTCTGGAAGCATGCACACACTGAGCAGGCAGTCTGCTTGGCTTTTAATCCTCATGCATGTGACCTTTTCCTCACTCTTGATTAGAGCTCAGGTGCACAGTCTTTCATGATTGGCTAATTTGAAGGGAGGGGTTGGCCTTTGCTGTTTCAAGATAGCAGCCTGCAAGGGAGCTGCAAGTCATGCAGACCAACATGGCGGCTGACTAAACTGTTCTTTGACAAAAAAAAGATGACTTGTTTATTCTCACAGACACCAGCACAGGTATTAGTTTTGATATAGAAAGAAAGAGGCAAGAAGGTTATGCCAACATTTCCAAACTGTGTTCCACATATTCTACAGCAAAAGAAAAATAACTTAGTAATCTACCAAATTCAGGAAAAACCATATACTATATTGTCTTCTTAGAAATTCACAGCCCAATGTGTATTCACTGCAAAAAGTGTTCTTAAAAACACTTGCTCAATTTTATTTAATATAGCATTTCCATAGCATGGTTAATTTTATGGGTCTACTCCACAGAGCTAAAAGGAGGCCCAGAAAGCTGGTGAAAAAAAATATTTCTGAGTGTGTCTGTAAGGTTGTTTCCAGAAGAGATTAGCATTTGAATTGGTGAACTAAGTAAAGCAGATTGCCCTTCCCAATGTGGGTGACCTCATGAAATTCAATGATGCCAAATAGAACAAAAAGGTAAAGGAAGGGCAATTTGCTCTCTCCGTTTGACCTGGGATATGCACCATGCATCTTGTCCTGCCCTTGGACATTAGCTTTCTCGTTCTCAGGCCTTCAGACTCAGGGCAGGTGCGGGGGAGGAGGGAACCGGGTGTTACTTTATCAGCTCCCTCTATCCTCAACCCAGTTTTTAGGCTTTTGAATTTTAGACTATATTACATCATCGTTTTTCCAGTTCTCTAGCTTGCACGAAGTAGATTGTGGGAATTAATGGCTTCCATAATCAAATGAGTCAATTTCTATAGTAAATATCAGTTTTATCCAGACGTGTGTGTGTGTGTGTGTGTGTGTGTGTGTGTGTGTGTGTCCTATTGGTTCTATTTCTCTGGAAAACCCTAATATAGTAAGCATATTTGACAATACAGTCCTTTTCAGAAGATATCTACTGACATTTAGAGGATCATCAATGTCCCATGGAGCAAAACATCAGAAATCTTCAGTTGAGAAGGAGAGGCACAGATTCCTGGACCCAAACAGACCTGAATTTTGCCATTATTGGATTCATGTGACCCTGTGCAAGTTACTTACCCTCTCTCGGCCTCAGTATTTCCAAATGCAAACTAAGCAATAAGCATCCTTCATAGATGGTTGCTATTATTAAATAAAATAATGTATTATATTGCTTGTCATAAATTTCTTTTTGTTCTTTCCCATAAGAATAACTACTCATTTCCCTTAGGCTTAGGGGGATGGCAGAAAGAACTAGTTTTTCCACTAGGATGGTAGCTATTGGTGGATGTGGGGAAATTAGGATCAATGTGGGGGAAAGTTTGTGGAAGGACTGAGCAAAAGAGAAAGAACTCAATAAATAAATAAATAAAATTAACAAAAGAAGTTAAAAATACATTTAAAAAAATAAAATGTCAGACATACTAAAATAAGTACAATAGTAAAAGCAAAAGGAATGGGGGGTGGAAGTTCCTACCATGAACATGGAACTTCAGAAGACTATGTCTGAGGGTTTGAAAATAGAACAATATTTGTCTCCAATCTAAATTCTCTGAACATCCTGCAGGACAGGCTGACCATCAAGCTTTTCTGAGTAAACATTAGGGACTTAGGCCCAACTCCAATTCATCAACTTCGGAAATCCAGCCTAACCCAGATATTCAGGGTTTTTTTCAGGTGGCATTGATGTGTGATAACAATCTCTCAGTCCCTGACAAAGAACTGCCAGCCTGAGAGAGAAAAAACTCAAAAACACTAACAATGGAATGATAAGTTAGAGAAATTTACTCACCAAACCTTCAACTCCTGCAGTAGACTTGTCAGCACGTTACACAGGAATTTTAATTTAGTAGCTTCCCAACATATGGGCAACAATATGGTCTTAGCAGTTCCCTGCTACTGGCATGGCAGAGGAGGGAGAAATAATTAGACACTGACAGGCAAGTGGCTGCTCTCACGGCTCAGCCAAGGCTTCTGCAGAGGACACCAGACATTTTTAAACCTCAGAATGCTATTGCAGCTAAAGAAATTGTACAGCCCGGTTGATGTGGTTCAGCAGTTGAGGTTACCATTTGAGTCCTGGTCAGGGCACATGCTGGGGTTGTGGGCTCAATCCCCAGTGTGAGGTGTGCAGGAGAAACCAATCAATGGTTCTCTCTCATCATTGATGATTCTGTCCCTTTCTCCCTATCCCTTCCTCCCTCAAAATCAACGAAAAAAATATTTTTAAAAGAAATTGTACATTTTTCTTTTTCTGGAAATAGGCATTAGTTTGTTTCAGAGTCTATTGATAAATAAGTGATAGAAATCATAATCCCAATGCTCTAATTCTTTCACCCAATTTCTTATTTAAAAAAAAATGTAATTGCTGCCTATGAAATATGCCTTGGAATTTTAGGGAGCAAATATTGAGAGTTTCTTTCTCTCACATCCTTAAGCAAGCACACATCCAAACAACTTGTTTTCAGTTGTCAGAATCTTTATTTTGCACATTATATGAGAAGAGACCTAAGGATTCTATATGAACCCAGCAAAACAGACCTTAAACATACAGTTGAGAAGGCTGAGACAAGAAATTATTTTCCCCAAAAACACTGAAAACTGCTCAAGGTCTATAAATCTATCTTGATTGCCACCCAGAACACTGTCACCACCATGACCAACCAGCACAATTCTGAGTATTCAGGAGTAATTCACAACTATTGACCAATATATTGATATTTTTCCAATATGCAGACTTCGTTGCATGGTCTTTAGAAAAACAGAACTGTGAAATTAAGCAGGAAAAAAAGTGTGATGCTTCTTCTTTGTGCTCCTTGTCTTCACCACACACAACAGTGCCTGGCGGGAGATTAGCCCATGTGAAGGTTCAATTTGTCTGAGATCAGACACTTTCTTGGAAGTAAACAGCATTTTTCCCAAAGAAAGCACATATAAATTGCAACTAAGTTTTACTTCTTTTGTTTTCTTTATATAACCAAACAAGTGTATTTTTATTTTCAAAGAAGAAAATCTCTTGTCTAACGCTCATCTCTTATTCATATCCAGTGTTACAGGCTGAATGTTTGTGCCACTCCCAAATTCATATGTTGAAGTCCTAAATGCAAATATGATGGTATTTGGAGATGGGGCCTTTGTCAGGTAATTAGGTTTAGATCAATCATGAGGGTGAAGCCCTCACAATGAGATTAGTGCCTTCATAAGAAAAGGAGGAGCCGAAACCGGTTTGGCTCAATGGATAGAGTGTCAGTCTGTGAACTGAAAGGTCCCAGGTTCGATTCTGGTCAAGGACATGTACATTGGTTGCGGGCACATACTCAGTAGGGGGTGTGCAAGAGGCAGCTGGTGGATGTTTCTCTCTCATCCATGTAACTAGCTCTCTATCCTTTTCCCTTCCCCTCTGTAAAAAAATCAATAAAATATATATTTTTTTAAAGAAACAAAGAAAAAGAAAAGGAGGAGACACCAGAGTTCACTCTCTTCCCACACACACACCCACCAAGGGAAGGCCATATGAGGACATGGCAAGAAGACAGCTATCGGATAGCCAGGAAGAGAGCTCTTACCAAAACCCAACCATTCTGGCACCCTGATCTCTGACTTTGTCTCAAGAACTGAGAAAATAATTGTCTGTTGCTTAAGCCACCCAGTCTACAGTATTTTCTTATAGCAGCCCAAGCAGATCAAAACAATGGGATAAATGTGATTGAAAATAGAGCTAGTGGTTATATGGGAAAGGACAGTATGACACAAATAGGAATTACACTCATAAAGCCAAGATATGTCTTCCTCTGATTTTCTTTTTAAAATATGAGATGATGTAGAAATATCAGAGCCAGCCAGGTTGTCTGGCCTTGTCTAGGCACTAATGCTGTGAAAGTTAAAAATTCTGTGACAGAAAACTAAACACAGCCACTGAGCTTGAAGGTGAACGAGCAGGACTTCAACAGCAACCCCAGAGACAAATGCATTCTGACAGCATCTGCAAAGTCAGGTCTGAATTTCCAGACTCTGGAAATTAGTGCTGTGGATTTCAAAGCCTAATCAACCTTCAAACTTCTATGTTTGGGAGGAAACCTTATCATCAATACTCCCCAAAGTATTCTACTTTTCTTCATAAATTTGCTCTGGAGAGGACTTTGTATTAGTCAGATTCTGCAGAAAAAATGGAACTAATAGGAGAAATAGACAGAGATTGTAAGGAACTGGCTCGTGCAACTGCAGAGACTGGTAAGTCCAAAATCTGTAGAGCAGACCAGTAGACTGGAAATTCAGGTAAAAGTTGGTGTTGTAGTCTTGAGTCCAACATCTGCAGGGAAGAGCAATAGTCAGGAAACTCAGGCAGGGTGTTGTGGTCTTGAGGACAATTGGTTCTTCTTTGGGAAACTTCAGTGTTTGCTCTGAAAGCCTTCAAATGGTTAAATGTGGCCCACTTGCATTATCCCTGTTTTATTCAAAATCTACTGACTAAATCTAAAAATATATCTTCACAGCAATATTTAGACTGGTGTTTGGCCAAACAACCTGACACATAAAATGGAAAGTGCAAAGAAAACAAAGACAATTTTTCAAATTGTCTTCTATCCTAACCAACTAATCTTCCTAAAACTCTATATCATTCCTTAACACATTAAACAACTCCCTGAATCAAATATGTTCTATGATATCCCTAGGGATGCCTTGCATTTTTATTGAAGTCAACATTGCGAGTGCAGGATGAGTTTCTGGGGTGAGTGAAATAAACATGGGCAGCCCTAAACCATAAAATATAAAAGGTTAGCAACGTAAGGCAAAGTTGTACTCTATAAAGAGGACAACTCTTAGGGCAAGGATACTGCTTGTCTGCTCAGCTTTTTAGCCCAGGGGCTAGCCCAATGTCTGACACATGGTGGGTCTTCAAAAAAATTTTGTTGAATGAATTGAGGAAATGAAGGAGGTAAAAGAGGTTAACATTATCAAAGGTGCTTCCTACTTTGGGATGACAAAGGCAAGAAGAGGTCTATTTTGTGTATTTGTTCTTATACTCCATTACAAAATAATTACCTCCACAAATTCAACAAGGTGCAAACTTGCTGTAACTCTACTCTAGTCCCCAAGTCAATAAGGTTTCTTCTGTATTTTGGAGCTATTCATTTTCATTCCGTGTTGCAGCATTCAGAATTCAATGAGCATGTTTACCAGCTATATGACCTTGAGCAATAACAATAATAACAGCTAACACTAACCAAATGTCAGGTACCATTTGCAAAGCCTATATTTACCCATTACACTCTTACAAGGTGAGTGCTATTAGTCTCCTTTTTATAGAAGAAGGAACTGCAGCACAAATAAATTAAGGAAATTGCTCAAAAGTCAGACCAGTAGTTAGTGGCTGAGTTGTAACTGGACTCAGTCTAGTTCTAGACACCTCTCTCTGCCTCTACTATACTGCATTTTACTTAGCCGCTCTGAGCCTCAGTGTTCATTTACAAAAGAAATAAATAAATCCTTCCTTGTAGAATTGGCTTAGATTTAGAACCAATATATGTAGAGCTCATAGCACCGTGTCTAGCACACAGCCATAGGCCCTGGGTAAATGGTGGTGGTAGGGGATGGACAGTAATACAAGTTGTAATTGTTGCTGTTCTCATTGTTATCGTTGTCATGGCTGAAGTAGATTTTCTCAGCAACTAGCTCATCTTGCAATTGCTACTTAACAAAATTTAAAGGGACATAAAACTATCACTACTGATCAAGCCTGCAGAGGAGGGCAGTTGGGGGCATCCAGGCCTGCAGGGAAGGATAGTTGGGGAGGGACCCAGGCCTACAGGGGAGAGCAATAGGGGAAGGGGGGTTGAGGCAGACCTGCAGGGGAGGGCAGTTGAGGAGGACCAGACCAGCAGGGGAGGGCAGTTAGAGGCAATCAGGCTGGCAGGGGAGCAGTTAGGCATTAATCAGGCTGGCAGGGGAGTGGTTAGGGACAATCAGGAAGGCAGACAGGTGAGCAGTTTGAAGCCAGCAGTCCTGGATTGTGAGAGAGATGTCCCAGATTGGAAAGGGTGCAGGCTGGGCTGAGGGACACATACCCCCATGCATGAATTTCGTGCACCAGGCCTCTAGTAAATAATAAAACATATACTAATAAATGAATACAGGGATGCAGAGTAACCATTTCTAGATTGTTTTCCATGCCACTCTTTTAACATCAAGTTTTAGACTAAATGCAGAAGAAGTGTGGTAGACTAAAGATGACCACAAATTCTTGCTACTCCCTCTATTAAAGAATTGACTTCAATTCCCCTTTCCCTGAATCTGGGCTGGCTTTAGTGAATTGCTTGACCAATAGAATGTGGCAGAATTAACATTCTGAAAACTCTAACACTAGGTCATGGGAGCTTTCAGTTTCCAGCTGGGCCATGTAAAACACTTGCCCTAAGAGTCCTGAACTCTATGTAACTATCCTGAGTAGCTAAGGCCAACCTTCCAGCCATCTCATCAAAGTGATGGATATGTGAGAGAAGCCATTTTGGACCATCCAGACCAGCTGGTCTGTCAGCTGAATACCACCAAGAGACCTCATCAATGCCACTTGAAACAGACAAATCCCCAGAATTGCCAAATTCCTGATCAACAAAATAGTGAGATACAATAAAACAGTTGTTTAAAGGCACTATGTTTTGGAATAGTTTGTTAAGTTGGAACACTTAACTGGAACAGAAAGATTTCCAAAATACCAAATGAGAACTTGCACTACTCTATGCCCTGAGAAAGAATACTTTTGGATTCAGCTGCCAATCAGTAGAATCTAAATGATTGATGTTGAG
Source organism: Pipistrellus kuhlii (assembly GCF_014108245.1). Lineage (NCBI taxonomy): Eukaryota > Metazoa > Chordata > Mammalia > Chiroptera > Vespertilionidae > Pipistrellus > Pipistrellus kuhlii. Next base: position 46,089,291 of record NW_023425551.1, read on the forward strand.
AAGGCAATATAAATATTTCTCTCTTTCCACAACCAGCATGGCTAGAGAGCAGACAGGAATCCTGAGTAAGGGTGACGTGGGATTGAGAAAATGAAAGAGACAGACACAAAGATAGTAGAGAAAGCTGGGACTGGGTGGGACAGCTGTCCTCTAATGGAGAGAGACAGTGACCCAGAGCCAATACAGCATATTTATTTTATACAGTAAGATACCAGAAAGTTTTACTAAAGAAAATAATTGCATTCTTGTGGCTTCTTGGTAATCGTCTCTTCTGGGTGGGCCTTGGATACGGTAATTGTTTTTGTTCCTCGTGCCTGGCTGGATTTAGATAATGAAATCCACCCCCTGGCGCCTGAGCTAAAGGTCATACTGACAACACACCTGCCTCAGGCAAGGTATGTTTCCAGGGCTTGGCTCTGCCAGGCACTACTGGATTCAGATGACAAATCAGCTCAGGTGCCTTTCCCAGGCGCTCTCTACAAGGCAGCACTGCTCAGAGGGGAATATGTTTATTAGAAAAAGAAAATGTAATAGGATTGGTTAATAGGAATAGAATATGTGGTGTCAGTGAATTCAAGGTAATGCTTACAAGTCAACAAGACCTTAGAAAGATTACCCCAAAAAAGGAGCGGGGGGAGACAGAAACTTCAGAATGTTTCCATTCTTGCTACCACAAAACTGGAACAAATCAACAACAGAATTAGATCAAATGGAACAGAGGGTCCAACTGAGACAAAAATGCTTGTGTCATGTAGATGCCTTCAGCAACAGGACCCTCATAAGTTAATGATATTGCAATTAAAAAGCCACATATAGCCACATATAAATTAAGCTTATAATAATTAAAGGAGGGTTACATGTGTCTTGCTCATTCCACTTTGAGGAAGGGTCTGGAAAAAAAGTGAGAGAAACATTTTTATCCCAAACAAAAGGTGAGCCCCCTGCGAAAAACAATTGAATACTGGGTAAGAGGGTTAAACAGGGCCTGCGGGCTCCAGAACGTTTTATGTGGCAGACCTCTGGTTTGAGCCTGTGAAGAAAATGAACAACGTGAATGTTTTATACATAGCAGCTACCTGGCTTATTAGAAGTTGCTTCTTGGTGGAAGGAAACCAGACAGAGTAAGACATAAACCAGCACCCATGTAGTCGACAAAAGTTTGTAATTCCCTTACTGAACCTATGCAACACTCCTCTGGGGGCAATAACAATATTTTAATTTTTTAAGTTATAAGCAAAGCTATTAAAAAACTTAAAGCCATGTGATACTTTGGATAAAAGTTTGCAAAGCAAGGTTGTTTCTAATTTGTAGCTCTCTCTCCCTCTTTCCTAGTCTCTCCCTTTCCATTTTTCTCTTTTCTCTCTTTGTCCCAGGAAGTTAATAGATTTGGCATATATACTAGTACTACGAAAGCCTTTCCTGAGAATTGCCATGTAGATATTTCAAAGTAGTCCTAAATTTCTATATTATTCTTTATTTTTTTTATTGTTAGCAGCATTACTGAACAGCCCCATAGCAAGAAAAAGGGACAGCTGAAAATGCCCAAGGCAAAGTGACTTATAAGAACTTTATTTCATGACACTGTGTGGTCAATCTTTTTATTCCAGGGAATTCCTGTCTGCAGAGAGTTTCTACTGTTGTGTCCAGCTGTTCTTGAAGAGCACTGATGGGGTGACAGCCCAAGATTTAAAACAGCTGGAATAAAAAGGGAAAAGTGGCATTTGCAACAATCCAATACCAAATTATGCATAATTTCCCATTCTCACAAAACCCAAAGAAATTCTGACCCACAAATATTGATCATTTTTATTTGGTTAAAAATAAAATAAGTTTAAAGAGATACATATACAGCTTCAGAAAAGCTTTTTTTCATCTTTCTCACTTTTAGTAATGAGATTAAAGGTTTTGTTAAAAGTAAAGAAGGTCAATAATCCTTGAGGCACAAACTTTTCTAAACAATCCATCTTGGAAAATATGTTGCTCCCTATGCAATTCAAACACAGCCTTGAGAAAATTCATCCCATAGAAAAGAAAAGAGAAAATTTTATTTTTAAATATTAAACAATTCAATACTTTGGCTAAGCTCCTAAAAAATAGATACTAGGTGATAGATAGATAGATGATGATGATGAGAGCTAGAGAGATAAAGATAGATAATAGATAGATAGATAGATAGATAGATAGATAGATAGATAATCTGCCTGTGGACAGTTCTGTAGGTAATTTTTTTTCTTTTTGATCCATGATCATCTATTATATACTGTCTAGTATTATTTTGTGTTTCCTTTAGTTACCACTAACCAAAAAAGGAATGGGCCTCTGAAGTTCAAAGTATATAATATGGAATAGAAGAGACAAGATAAAATTACAAAAATCAGAATGTGGAGCATATAATGTTTTGAACCTCACTTTTCCAAAAACACTAATAAGAGATTCTCTTCTGAAGATGAATCGATCTAGTGCGGACTTCTGCATCACAGCCCTGGCTTCCTCGAGGCACTCAAGTCCTCTGAGTCTCAGTTTCCTCCTCTGGATATATAACTGAACCTCTATTATTGGATTCCAATGAGAATCAAATAAGGTAGTATATGTAAATTAACAGTGTCTGCTATACAGTAAGTACATAATGATAAATGTTTTAATATCATAAATTATCTCCTAATAATGTTATTCTTATGGGTAAATATATTTGTATTAGTTATCTAGTCCTTTCATTACATATTATCCCCAAAATTTAGTGGCTTAAAACAAGAAGCATTTATCTCAGAGGAATTTCTGAAGGTCAGGAATCCAGAAGCAACTTACCTGGTTTTTCTGGCTCCATATCTCTTATGAAGTTGCAGTCAAACTATTGGTTGGGGGTGCAGACATCCAGAGGTTGATAGTCCTGGGGACCCACTTTCAAGAGGCTTTGTCACATGGCTGGAGCCTTGGCTCCTTATTGGTTAGTGGCAGAAGACCTCAGCTCCTAGACTCTAGGACCTAGAGTACATGGGCTTCCACTCACATCTTGTCAGTTAGCTTCACCCAGAGTGAGCAATCCAAGAGAAAAAAAGAAGCCACAGAGCCTTTCATGACCTAGTCTCTGAAGCCCCGCATCACTACCTCTGCTTTTCTCTATTCATTAAAAGCTCATCACTAAGCCCGTTCACTCTCAAGGGAAGGTGAACTAGCCTCCACCTCTTAAAGAATATATAATTATTTGTGGAAATATCCAAAACCACCATAATTCTATATGCATTTTTCTCTAAGAAACAGAAAGCTAAAATATCAAAAGAAAACCTTTTATACTGAGATATAACTGACATATAGCATTGTGTAAGTTTAAGACATACAGGTATTAATTTGAGACATTTCTATATTGCAATATGATTACCGCCTTACCCTTAGCCAACACATCCATCATGTCACATAATTATCATTTATTTTATGGTGAGAACATTTAAGATGTAGTCTCTTAGCAACCTTGTAATATATAATACAATATTGTTGACTATAACCCCAGTATTGTACATTAGGTCCCCAGAACTTATTGATCTTCTAATTGCAAGTTTTTACTCTCTGACCAGCATCTCCCCAATTTCCCCACCCTCAGCCCCTGGTAACCGCCATTCTACTTCATGTTTAGAAATTGTGGTTACCAGGAAAACTAATAAAATATATGGAATTAAGCAGGAAAAAAAGTTTTGAAACATGTTTACAAAATTTAATTACAAAACTTTCCTATAAGTTACAGTATCTATCTATATAAAGCAGGCATATGCAAATTGACCATCACACTGTCACAAAGATGGTGGTGTCCACAGCAGAGGTGGGGTTTCTGTAACACAAGATGGCTGCACCCACAGCAGAGGCCAAGTTCCCATAATGAGCCTTAATGAGCAATCAGCAAGGACCTGAGTCTGTCCTGCTGGTGGTGCTGGACAGGGAGCCTCAGGCCACAGCCCCTGCCCCAGCATCAGGCCAGGGAACCTGAAGCCACGCCCTCTGCCCCATGGGGCTTGCCAGGACACCTCAGGCCGCATCCCTACCCTGGCGCTGGGGGACCTGAGGCTGCGCCCCATGCCCTGGCCCAGGCCAGGGTACCTCAGACCACACTGCCCACCCTGGAGCCGGACTGAGGGACCTCAGGCCATGCCCTCCACCCTGGCACCAAGCCAGGGGACCTGAGGGTGCATTGGGGAACCTGAGGCTGTGCCCACCCACCTGGTGGGGCTTGACGGGGACCCTGAGGCTGCATCCCCCTGCCCTGCGGGGCTTGACAAGGGTGGGGCCAGCCAGGTCTGGATCTCACCCAATGTGAGTGGAGCTGGCTGGGTCTGGGTCTTGTGTGATTTTGAGGCACCTCAGGTGGGAAGGGACTTGACTCTGGGTCCAGCAGTGCATCCCAGACTGACAAAAGGAAGATTTTCATATATATTTAACTAATTTTCTTTCATCTCTGACACTTCTATTATAGAGAAAGGGTAAATAGCAATATTAAAATATTTCCTCTAATTAATCCCCTTTTAATGTGTACGAATTTCATGCACTGGGCCACTAGTATATAAAGTTGTAAAATAACAAGCTAAACTTATAACCCAAAATTTTTTGAGCAAACATATAGAAGTAAGGTAAGAATTATAGAAGAGAAAAAGCACACTGCATTTATTGCTGTATATGGGAAGAAGTAACTATTTTTATATTGATTTTTATTATTAACAAAATATAAATTTAAATATATAACAGATAAACCAAAATTCAGCCTCTAGTAATATTTTGTTATGATGTTTTCTCATCATAAAAGAAAAATATCCTTGCCGAAGCCAGTCTGGCTCAGCGGTAGAGCATCAGTCTGCGGACTGAGGGGTCCCAGGTTCGATTCTGGTCAAGGGCATGTACATTGGTTGCGGGCACATTCCCGGTAGGGGGTGTGCAGGAGGCAGCTGGTCGATTTTTCTCTCTCATCAACGTTTCTGGCTCTCTATCTCTCTCCCTTCCTCTCTGTAAAAAAATCAATAAAAAAATATTAAAATATATATATATATATATATATATATATATATATATATATATCATCAATAAAATATGGAAAAAATTTTAAATATCACAAAGGATATCCCAGCTGGGTTCCAAGATATGAAAAAAACCTAAGATCTATCAACCCACAACCCAGGTATGTGGCCTCGATGGGGAATCATATCTGCAACCCTTAAGTGCTCCAGCTGATGCTCTAACTACTAAATAGCGCTGGCCAGGGCGGTGTGGTGATGAATATTAACTAGACTTATTGTCGTGATCATCTATACACATGTTGAGTCATTATGTTGTACACCTGAAAATAATGTTATATGTCAATTTTATCTTTTTTCAATCCTCACCTAAGGATATTTTTCCATTGATTTTTAGGGAAACTGGGAGAGAGAGGGAAAGACAGAGAGAAACATTCATGTGAGAGAAACACATCTATTGTTTGCCTCCTGCACAAGCCTTGACCAGGGCCCAGGCCTGGGAGGAGCCTGCAACCAAGGTACATGCCCTTCATTGGAATCGAACCCAGGACCCTTTGGTCTGCAGGCTGACACTCTACCCACTGAGCCAAATTGGCTAGGGGAAATGTCACTTTTTTAAAATTCTTTTTAAGAAAGTTTTTATTTCCCTATAGCCTTTACAATGGAGTATCTGCCAGTTTCTCAAAATCAGAATTTTCGGAATTTAGATTCTGGCTCCCAGTAATTGCTTTAATACCTTCTCCTACCTATGTCTCTACCATGTATACAAGAAGCTACAGGACCAGTTTCAGATGGTGCTGCATTTTGATAATCTTAGTGCAGAACTGAAAGAGCAATTTTCCCATTCACCCAACAGTAACATCTGTCGCAAATTGAATTCGTTGCCTTTATAGACAATAAAAGAAAATAAGCTGATTTTCAAAAGAAAAAGAAGTCTACTTTAAGGCAATTTCTCAGACAAAAGTGCATTGTATTTATTCCAAGAACAAGAAATTCTACCTAATAGTCCTGGCTATTTTAATTTTGACACCTGAGATACTTCTACTCATGCAAGTCATATCTTACATCCTCCCAATAAGGCAAGGAATATGAAGAACGTTCATTGTCCCACAATTTCACTCTTACAATGTTCATTCAATTAATAATGGTTATTCTCTATCATTTGCATTAACATTATCATCACTTCATAGCATTTGATTACCATTACTTCATATCATTTGGTTAAAAAAAATTATAATGTGATCAATGTAAGACATTACAAAAATATATAGAAATTGTTATGTAATTACTAAGTTATTAGACTTAACATTATCATTACCTTATTTCATTTGATTCCAATTCTTGGAGATAGAAAATTAGGATGTGGACCATGTGCACCACAAAATATTAAATTGTATTATATAGTCACCAAGTTATCTGTGAGTACATGGTAGTCCAACAAAAAAAAATGAGAGGATAGTACTCTATACCAATTCTATTTTAAGCTATTAAAATAGCTATTATGCCATAACTTAATAATAATGTTGACTCACCATTCATGAACTCATCTAATTTATATGTTTTATATATCACCTTTACACTGATAATTTCCAAATGCCTATTCTTAGCACTGAACTCTGTCTAGAGATCCAAATTATTATCTTATAGACTAGTTGGATGTCAAGCATGATTCTCAAATTTAATAATTCCAAAGCAGAATTTAATCTATTTTCCTCCAGATTCTTAGGGCTTGTCTGCCTAATTGCTCAAGCCTAAAACCTAAAAGTCGTTCTCTTTCTTTATTTTTGAGATATAATCAACATATAACACTGTAACTTTAAGGTGTGCAGCATGTTGGTTTGGTACATTTACATATTGCAATAGGATGACCACCATAGTGTTAATTAATACTATATCATGTCACATAATTATTATATCTTTTTTGTGATGAGAATAATTAAGATATGGTCCCTAGGAGCAATTATTGATTCTTTTTTTCCCCTCATCACCCAGACTACTGCAATAGGAGTGCTCAGCTGCCACAGATGTTCTGTCGCTGAACTCGGAAGATAGCACTGAGGGGTACTGGAAAAGCTCCTGATGCAGGTACTAAATAGCCCCTTGCAAGGCAAATCCCGTAGGAGAGGCAAGGACAGTCTAATATTCTCTTTTAGGAGAATTAAGGCTGTTTTTACTGGCAAAGATAACATAATATAGAGCCCAAATATCCCTGGCTTCATCAGAATTTACCCATATGTCTTAATTTCAAAATTTAGGTCCCACTGCTTTCCAATCGAAGCCCTAATCTTCACACAAAAAGACCTTGAGAGATTGGGAACTCAACTTATCCTGTTATTTAGCTACACACAAGCTTAGGCTTTGAAGTTTGTTATTTGTTCGTTGTTTTCAGAAATCTTAGTCCTGCAGCTATAGGAGATAAGTGGGGGTTTATAACAGTTATAGAAGTTTTCCAGAAATATGAAGCTTTGAACTCATCATTTTCTTCCTACCTCTACTCTAGTACATGTGAAAGAGCACCACCTAATCCCATTGCCGCTTTTTGCTTTCATTATAATGGTCATGGAAGCAAATACTTGGTCTCCTAAGGACTTGCCTCCTATAGGCGTTTCATTACAGGTGTCTACAGGTGGTTGCTTTAGTCACTGTTTTACCTCTGCATGATCTACAACTGGATACAGGATTATTATGCCTTTAAATCAAGTCAGATCAGAGAACCAATTCCTGAGAATCCAGAACCAACTCACAGAACCCAGAATCACTTAATTCAGAAAATCCTTCTTTGAAACCTGAATAGTTTTATTAACCAATGTTACCCCTAATAAGTTCTATTTTTAAAAATGCTTTTAAAATGGGCAAATGGGCAAATAAAAATAGATATTTCAGAAAAAGCTACCTGATAGGAAAATACATGTATAAAAATAAGATAAACCCATTTAAAAAATAAAGAAAATCCTTCCTTAAAGTCCCATTCCTCTGAAACCACTTCCTGTACCAAATTCTGATTTAGAGTTTGATCAAAATTTATTATAGGAGTTTGACCTTAAGCCAGAGGTGGGGAACCTTTTTTTCTGCCAAGGGCCATTTGGATAGTTACAACATCATTCGTGAGCCATACAAAATTATCAACTTAAAAATTAGCCTGCTATATTTGGTCAAACACTTAATTAACTCACCCTAATGCCAGACCAAATGATCTCTCGGGCCTTACACCACCTGTGGGCCAGCCATTCTCCAAACCTACACAATCGTGGGAGGTGGCCAACAGCCTATTAAAGGCTGCTGTTTCTACATCAGTGCCCAGCTGGAAGTCAGCAAGGCAGGTAAATGGGAAGAAGATTTAAGTGGAGGAGAGCAAGGACTAATAGGAATCTGAGAGAACAATTTAGATACCACAGTATGAACTTGGAGCCCACTTCTGTCTCACACAACCTCTAGGCCAACTTAGATGATATTAGAAGAAGCTATTGCCCTTCTCTCCCTTCCCGCAGCACACACACTCATACACACACACACACAGTCCAGGATTCAAAGAAGCCCAGGGAAGAGTCGGGCAGGAGCCAGAGGAGCTACAAGCATGCCCACTGCCCCACACTACCAATGCAAGTCAGCAGATCAGCGACAATCATGTAGGAAAATCCAACAGTGCCTGATGGTACACCAACCTTCTGGATAGAAACATGACTATTGCTTTTCTAAACAAAGAAATATTACTTGTGACCAGCCCTCATCTAAAACCATACAGGCAGGGGAACTCAGGAAGCGCTTGTTCCAGCTTAGCTAAATGGACAAGTAGCCATACTGCCCACCTCTCTGACACTGCACTCCACTCCAACCACACCAACACCTTTCTGTTCTTTGTTTTTGTTTTGTTTTTTGTTTGTTTGTTTTTTAAAATACATTTTATTGAGTTTTTACAGAGAGGAAAAGAGAGGGATAGAAAGCTAGAAACATCGATCAGTTGCCTCTTGCACATCCTCCAAGGATGTGCCTGCAACCAAGGTACATGCCCTTGACTGGAATTGAACCTGGGACCTTTCAGTCCGCAGGCCGATGCTCCATCCACTGAGCCGAACCGGTTTAGGCTCTTTCTGTTCTTTGAATGTCTAACAATTTGTTTCCAAGTCAGGGCCTTTGTATTTGGTGCTCCTTCTGCCTAACGGGCTCTTTCTCCAGATGTTACCTAGCTCTTTCTCATCATTCATTTCTCACTCGCATATCACCTCTTCCACTATAGAAAGTATCTCTAGTCACTGGTGACTCTGTAGTGAGTATTTTTAATTGTTTGGCCAGCATTGACTGCCCCTCTCTCCTTACTGACAGTAGATAGAACGTTTTCCAGGTATCTATCCTAATATCTTCTTCCATGCAGCTCCAATAATGATCACTACATCAGAATAGTGACCTAATAGTCCCTTTTACTAGAATGCTCTAATAGAAGTCCTCCTGAATATGAACAAGGACACATGAGACCCTGACTCCTGCTAGCAGACATCCTCCAACCCTGAGGACACTCAGCCCTGAAATGAAGCCTGCTCCTGAACTACAGAGCAGAAGAATGAGACAATTGGGTTAATGTTGGCACTGTTAATCTCCTGGATCAGCCAACTCAAAAACCTTCCATGCTTGTATTTTTCAGCCACATGAACCAATAAATTTCTGTTATTTAAACCACTTTGATGGGTTTTCTTTTTATTGAGGTATAATTGACATGTAACACTGCTTTTCGTTTAATAACAATTATCATAAATGATGCAACCTTGTCATATAATACTGTTTTATTTTCTTCAAAGAAATGTGTTGCTTCTCCAAAATTGTATTGTTTATATTTCATCCTTTTTTTAATGTCCACAAGAGTAGAGACTTTGAGTATTTTATTTCAAACTCCTAGAGCAATGCCCAGCACACATCAGAACACAAAAACCCCTAAGGAATTAATGAGTGAAATGGACCCAGATAAGAGCCTTTTCTTTGTATAAAATGTAAAATACAGGACAGGTACTAATGGTGCCATCAAACAGTGGCGTGTTTCAATTCAGTTGTGCCTCCAATCCCAAATGTGCCTTCCTTTTGTTCTGCCTTGATCATTTTGTTTAGAGCTGAGCTCCGTGTGGGATAGTTGTGAGTATAACATAATTGCTAAATGACTAGCATGTCTGTTGTAAAGCATCAGGGGCGTCCAATTGAAAATTTATCGCCGATGCTTGAGATGACTATGCAATGAAACAGCCTTTTCCCTAGACAGGAGGTGCTGATTTGCCACTTAAGCATTCTACTAACACAGCCATCGTTTCTCCATTAAAGGGTTTTCCAAGACCCTCTATAATTCCATCAGCTGGCTGTGAATGTTACCGTTTTAAAAAGGAAAGCAACTACAGTTAATCCGCAGGAAAATAGAGAAACAAACCTCTTCCACCCTCAAGATGTATTTTCTAATTTTCCTTCTGCTTTGCATCACTTGGATTTTACATAGCTTAGAAAAGTGTACAGTACAAGGGGTCAGAGTTTCTAAAACACATGCACGCTTTAACGTGCCAGAAGATAGGACCATTGGGAGTGGAAATACCATAAACCTGGCAGTAGCCAACTGGGTGTCTCTGCTTCAGGACCTCTGTGCAGCAGAGTGTGGCTAATCCTATTTTTCTCTCCTGTTTGGGGAGCCCTGAAGCACTATGAGATTGTTTTGGAGCCCCTGAGCAGTGTGTGTGACATTTGAGAAGCATTATCTATGCTAATCACACTTACCTGAAGTTTCAGCTAGCCCCAGAAGAACGCAGATTTTTGGGTAGCTGCATTCCAACAAATCTCCTCTAGAGACCATATGCCCATATGCTTTCCTCCTAAAGTGAACTCTTTAAGAATGTGAGATTCCATTCCCAAAATCTTAGGTATAATAATGAGAGGACAATGCTCTGGCCGGTGTGGCACAGTTGTTTGGCATTGTCCTGTGTACCAAAAAATGGCCGGTTGAATTCACAGTAGGAGGCTCCATCCCCAGGGCAGGAGGCAGCTGATAGATGTTTCCCTCCCTCTCCCTTATTCTATCTCAAAAAATCAACTTAAAGAAATAAGAGGATAAGGTCAAATTGAAAGTTACTTGAAATTTTCAATCTCCCTGATTCCAGACAAGGCTACATTAAATCATTCCATACCCAGGAATTTCAATACTATATCTAAAGATTTCTAAGTCTGGTTTTAATATCTTATCTTCCTCCTTAATGAAAAAACTTCTTAAATCGCTTATAATTCTGTCTGAGAGGGTACTTTTTAGAATTAAGGTGCATAGAAAGAGCCTAATAATGCCTGTGCCTGGATGCTCCTTTCAAAACGTAAGTTCCCTTGCCCTAGCTGGTTTGGCTCAGTGGATAGAGCATCAGCCTATGGACTGAAGGGTCCTGGGTTCGAATTTGGTCTAAGGGCATATATATGGGTTGCAGGCTCAATGCCTAGTAGGGGACATGCAGGAGGCAGCTGATCAATGATTCTCTCTCATCATTGGATGTTTCTATCTCTCTCTCTCCCTCTCCCTTCCTCTCTGAAATCAATAAAAATATATTAAAGAAAAAAAAAAAAAAACACAGCCGAAACCGATTTGGCTCAGTGGATAGATAAAGCATCAGCCTGCGGACTGAAAGGTCCCAGGTTTGATTCTGGTCAGGGGCATGTACCTTGGTTGCAGGCACATTCCTGGTAGGAGGTATGCAGGAGGCAGCTGCTCAATGTTTCTCTCTCATCGACGTTTCTAGCTCTCTATCTCTCTCCCTTCCTCTCTGTAAAAAATCAATAAAATATATTTAAAAAATAAAAATAAATAAGAGGCCCTGATCTTTAAAAAAAAAAAAAAAAAAAAAAAAAGATATTACATATGTGTCCTTATGCCCCCATTGCCCCCACCCTCCCAGCTTATGCCCTCACTCCCCTAGTGTCTGTGACCATTGGTTATGTTTATATGTATGCATATAAGTCCTTTGGTTGATCTCTCCCTCTTACCCCAACTTCCCCTGCCTTCCCTCAGGGGTTGGATGGTTGGACTGATGCTTTTCTGTCTCTGGATTTGTTTTTGTTCACCAGTTTATGTTGTTCATTATATTACACAAATGAATGAAATCATGTGATATTTATTTTTCTCTGACTGATTTATTTTGCTTAGCATAATGCTCTCCAGGTCCATCCATGCTATTGCGAATGGTAGGAGTTCCTTCCTTTTTACAACAGCATAGTATTTCATTATGTAGATTTAACAGTTATCCTTTTTTTTTAATATATTTTATTGATTTTTTTACAGAGAGGAAGGGAGAGGGATAGAGAGTTAGAAACATCAATGAGAGAGAAACATTGATCAACTGCCTCCTACACACCCTCTACTGGAGATGTGCCCACAACCACAGTAAATATCCTTGACTGAAATCAAATCTAGGATCCTTCAGTCCGCGGGCTGACGCTCTATCCACTGAGTGAAACCAGTCAGGACACAGTTATCCTTTCAAGAAGAGACAACAGGGAGCTTACTCTCTCTCTCTCCACCATGTGAGGGCACAATGAAAAGGTGCAGTCTACAGAAAGAGCATTCTCACCAGAAATCAATGCTGCTGGACCTCCATCTGGGACTTCTATCCTACACTGTGAAAAAGTAGGTAAGTTTCTCTAGTTTAAGCCCCCCAGTCTGTGGTATTTTCTTATGTATCAGCCCAAGTTAATATAATAACCATGAGAACTGTGAAATAATTCACAACTAAAAGAAGAGATAGACGCAGAGAGAAAGTTTATTTTGACATTTCCCCCTGAAGGGAAAAGGCCAGTACATTGCTAATCGATACAAGGGCAAAGAACAAAAAGTTGCTCCCCCTTTTAAAGCCTTGGCTGCTGTTGCTAGGCGATAAGGAAGGGAGGGGGATCTGGGGCTGAAATTGAGCAGACATCATGGGGGTTGTCTTTGAAAAGTTTGTTTGCCTTTTAGGAGACAGCCCAGGCGGATGTCCTAGGGAGATGTCTTATCAGTATTTTTTTTTTCCAATCCTGTATATATGCTTAGAGCGGAAGTTGTGAGAAGTTCAAAGAAGCTTGTTTGAAGAAGAGGGAGAAGGGAACTTTCTACTAATTATCCCTGAGTTGTAAATTTAAAAATATATATATATATATATATATATATATATATATATATATATATATATATATATATATATATATTTTGCAGGGAGAAGGAGTATGTATGCAAGAAGGTAGCCTTGAGAGTAACTTATCTTGTCTTACAGTTTGAACAGAGGGGCTGTTTAAACCAGAGGAGCTAACAATCTTGGAGTTTAATTACCAGGTGTTTCGCATAAATTGTGGAAAGCTGCAGCAAAGAAAAAGAAAGGCCTTTTTTTTCTGCCTTTACAACCATTACCAGTTTTATTTTCTTATTTAGGATTTTCATCCCATAAAGACTGAGATAAATATAAATATATTTGTAATCTAGTTTCAGTTCCCTGGTGGGGGAGTGGGAAAATGTAAAAAATGGAAGATGGGCCTGGCCAATGTGGCTCCGTGGCTGAGCATCGACCCATGAACCAGCAGGATGTGATAGTTCAATTCCCGGTCAGGGTACATGCCCTGGTGGCAGGCTCGATCCCCAGTAGGGAGTTATGCTGGGGGGAAGCTGATCAATGATTCTCTCTCATCATTGATTTTTCTATCCCTCTCTCCCTCTCCCTTCCTCTCTCTGAAATCAATAAAAAACATTTTTAATGGAAGGTGGTTTCATATTAGTTGAAAAATGTGAATTTGTCCACTTGTAAAATTTGCTTCTTTACCTTAATAAAGCACTGTATTCTAAGATACATACCTTTAAAATTTTTTCATTACTAAATGGTGGTTGTAGTCTCTTTCCAGGTGAGCCTTGGTTCCTCTTCCTGTGTGACTTATGCCCTCCTCTTGACACTGAAGAAAATCATTTGTGTAAAGTAAAATTATCTTTCCAATACCAACAATAGTTTTCAGGTCTACTGCTAACTCAATAACTGAAGGACTTGAGATTGCCTAAATAAAGTCCTAGATTCAAGCTCAGAACACATACTCCATCAACTTTCTACAAGTTTAGATAGGTTTGACCGGGATTACATTATTCAACAGTATTCTGAAAACAGACCATGATTTTTTTTGTCTGAGAGACATTTTCAGAATTCAGACCAGGTGCTTCACAAGAACTTTGGTGAGGAACAAATCAGATAATGTGGATGAGACAAAATGAAAATCACTCTTCAATGAAGTGATGGATACTGTGGAGATAATGTAACAACTGGCTTCACCCTCAATAGCAGTGGTAGTGATGCATTACTATCTTATTAATAATAGCAATAATGCCTAACATTTACCCAGTACTGGATAAATGGATTGGACACTGTGCTAAGGACATCACAGGCGTTAATGTAAATTTTTATGGAAGTAATATTATTATCCCAATTTTAGAGACAAAGAAACTGATGCAGAGAGAGGTTAAATATCTTGCTAAGGGTCATGGTGCTAGAAAATAAAGTAATATGCCATTAGAAGAGAGTCTTTGGTGTAGGAACAAGTCAGGGACCTCCTGTGCTGGAATTAGACTGGAACAGACATCACTGGTACTCATGGCACATCACCTTTGTTTAGATTTATCTCTACTGCCGGCCTCCAGCTTCAAACCTGAGCTTCTCATCTTTCCACATTCTGCCCCGAGGCTGCCAGAGGTCGCTTGGCCCTCTTTTTAGTGTAGCTGAGAAACTACCACTCTCAGGGGCAACCCGCAACCAATGGAGAAAGGAACTAGTAAATAAATACTCTGGCCTCCATCTTTAGGGGGGGGGGGGGGGGCAATTTTCCTTCCCTGCCTCAGTCTGCCTCCTTTCTCACGCCTGCTTGCTGAATCACCTTCCAAACAAACTATGTCTCCCCCAGGTCCTTATCTCTGGCTCTGCTTTGGGAAAATCCAAATTCTGACAGATTCGGCCCTTCTAACTAAATACATGGTTCTAATGAAATACATAGTATAATAAACATATGGGTTTAACCCAAAAGGTATTTATTAAAATTAAGCAACATACTTATTGAATAGTTCTGATTATTTTCAAATTTATGTCTTAACATTTTTAGGAACCAGCATGAGATTTGTGAACAGAGCATTTATGGGGCTTTTAGAAAACTATTTTTAGCACTTGCTGAAATGTTTCATACTACAGAGAAAATCCTTTCACTCGACAAGACACTGATTAGATCTTTAGGTAACTGTTCCTATAGCAACACTCTATTCTACAACATTGTATTTTTTTTCAAGTCCACCTCCTCAGCCAGAGACCAGAGTTCAGTACACATAGCCATCCTTTCTAACTCTATCAGCCAATGATATGCTTCTCATTTTTCAGCTTATTTCCATAATTATTCCTTACCCCTTTTCACTTTTATTTCGATGGTGAATTTAATACATTGAAAACATTTCACAAAGCTATTCTGTATATTTTTTTATGTTGATATAAAATGCTTAACAATATAAGAATAACAACAGCAATTCCTTATTAATCAAAACTAGTAGCCCTGCGCATGAATCCATGCACCAGTAGCTCTCTGCAGGGCCTGGCCACTCTGCGTCCGCTGCCCAGAGGCTTTCCGCGGCCCAGAGGCCCATCCACAGCTGGGCATGGACCGCTTGACTTGTTGCCGGGGCAACAACACAAGCATCCCTCCCTTCTCCCTGGCGTGGAGGGCCTCTTCCACATTTCATAAGCATTCTGCCAGGCTACTCATGCTGCCCACTCTCAGTGGCACCCCCCCCCTCCCAGCAGGCAGAGCTGGGAGGACTGGGCGCCACCATCTTTGTGATGGGGTGACAGTTAATTTGTATATTACCCTTTTATTGGATAGGATATTCAAGAACTTCTGTAACTATGGTGCAAGCTACCTTTACTAGTCCAGAGGACTAAGAATGTGACACATCACAGAGTGGAAGACCAGTATAATCGTTTCATTTATTGAGTAAATATTTAATAAGCATCAACTATGCTTCAGAGGCTGTGTTTGGTACTAGTGACACATGGGGATCAAGACAGGCATGATGACTGCCTTCAAGAAGCTCATAGTCACCCTAACCAGTTTGGCTCGTTAGATAGAGCATCCACCTGCAGACTCAAGGATCCCAGGTCCAATTCCGGCCAAGGGCATGTACCTTGGTTGCAGGCATATACCCAGTTGGGAGTGTGCTGGAGGCAGCTGATCGATGATTCTCTCTCATCAATGTTTCTGACTCTCTATTTCTCTCACTTCCTCTTTGTAAAAAATCAATAAAATATGTTTTAAATAAATAAATAAATAAATAAATAAATAGTATTTCTTTTAAAAAAAAAAAAAGAAGAAGAAGAAGCTTATAGTCTAGGGGAGGCAAACAAGTCATAAAGCATAGATGTGATGAATGTGTTGTAGGGAAAGCACAGGGAATTATGGAAGAAGAAACTACCATCATCAAGGGGCAGGAAAAGCCTTTCAGAGGACTATGAATAGGTGCAATTTAGCCACAGGATAGCATGCTAGGCAGGAGCAACCATGGGGTGGAAATCACAAAAGAAGTTAGGTTTAATTGGAGTGAAGAGTGGGAGAAAGAGTAAGGAGAAAACATGTCAAAGGCTGGACTGTAAAGCCTTAGAAGCCATAT
The DNA here is from genome assembly GCF_014108245.1 of Pipistrellus kuhlii. Lineage (NCBI taxonomy): Eukaryota > Metazoa > Chordata > Mammalia > Chiroptera > Vespertilionidae > Pipistrellus > Pipistrellus kuhlii. The sequence goes on from NW_023425551.1 coordinate 46,105,935, forward strand.
GTATTAGGATAACTTCAGGGCTGAAATATAAAAACCACAAATTTCTGTGGCTTAGCACAATCAAAGTTAATTTTTTACTTGCTGAACAGTCCCAGGCAGGTGTTCCTGGGTGGTGGGGCATTCTTCACCATGTTCTAAGGAATCAGGCTTTCTCCATCTTTTGTATTAACCATCCTTGGGACTTAAGTGTCCTGGGCATCAACCCAGAGTTCAAGGAAAAGGTATAGAATCACATAAGAAATTCCTCTAAGCCAGGGCTGGAAGTCAGCACATCGCTCTCTTTCACATTTCACAACCATGCTTCACTATAGGGGGACCAGGAAATGTTATCTCATCAACAAGTCTGGAAAGGGTACCATGAATTGTCATAAATAGTTATTTACCTTTGCCACACTATGTTATTGAGTTTGGATTTTTCTTAAAGAGAGGTGAAAAGCCATTAAAGTATCTTTAGTAGGTCATAGCATTATCAGATTTGTATTTGTAAAGATCACTCTGGATGTTGGATGGAAAATAAACTAGCCAAGAAGTTATTAAATAGTTCAAGAAAGAATGCCTGTGCCATGGACTAGGATGAGCCATTGAAGATAAAGATATTTATAATAGGTAGAATTTATAGAGGTTAGTGACTGGTTGGTGTGAGTGTGGGAGAGAAAGTAAGAATGAGTCCCAAGTTTCCAACCTAAAACAATTAATTAAAAATGTGACATGCAAGTCACATTAATATCTCAAGAAAACCAATTTTAAATGATATTATATGCAATAAGCGCCAATTATTCAAGAAAAATTATCTTACATATAATCATATTACTTGCAATAAACATTAATATTTCAAGAATAGAGGAGAAACCAAGATGGCGGCATAGGTAAACACATAACTGCAGCCTCACACAACAATTTCAATAAAATACAACTAAAATACAAAATGGACATTACCCAGAACTATAGGAAAGTCGACTGACTGGAAATTCTACAACTACCGTAGAAGGAAAGAGAAAACCAGAAAGAAGAGCAGAGGAGCTGTAAAAGCCTAAGGTACAGAGACACGTTGTGAGCGCAGAGAGGATGGAGCCAGAGAGGAGGGGGAGGCTGAGTGCCTGGCTGGGGTTTCCTAGCGGGAAGGAGATAAAAGCTCCAGACTGTGCTGAACCCCAGTCCCAACAGCACTGAACCCCAGTTCTGGGCGAGACCCTGGGGACCCAGACACATAAGGAGGGAGTCTGGGCTGTAAGGCAGAATCTCAGGGGAGCAGCAAAAGGCAGTCCCAGAGGCACACACACTACGCGCAGAGAACGGATGGTTGACTGTGCCACTGGATTGCCCTAGCGGGAAGGAGACAAAAGCTCCAGACTGCTCTGAACCCCACTTCCAACCCCACTTCCAACTGAACTGAACCCCAGTTCCGGGCTCATTGGGGGAGAGCCTAGACTGTTTGGTAGCGGGTGAAACTCAAGGGCACCTTTCTCTCAGAGGTGCTTGCAGTGAGTACTGAAGGACACTGAGGGACACTGAGACTCAGGAACCTCATAAGGTGGGGCTGATGGAAGCCAAGGCTGTAGGCTCCACCCTGAAACTCTGCCCCATCCAAGATGAACACAGAGACTTTTAAGGCTACCAACTCAGGGAAGCTGTGAAAATGCCAAGACAAGGAAACAGATCACAAATGAAAGAAATGGAGGACAAAAAGAGACTGGATATAGAGTTCAAAACCACACTTATAAGGTTTTTCAAGAATTTCCTAGAAAAGGCTGATAAAATAAATGAGACCTATGAGGATATGAAAAGAGACTAACTAGAAATAAAGAATGCATTGTCTAAAATAAAAAAATATTATACAAAGTCCTAAAAACAGAAAGAAGATCGCAAGAATCAAGTCAAAGATTTGGAACATAAAGAGCCAGAAGACACTCCCCCACAGAAGCAAGAACACAAGAGAATCCAGAAAGTTGAAGATAGTGTAAGAAACCTCTGAGACAACTTCAAGCGAACCAACATCAGAATTATGTGGGTCCCAGAAGAAGAGAGAGAACAAGATACCAAAAACATACTGGAAGAAATAGTGACAAAAAACTTCCCCCACCTGGGGAAAGAATTAGACTTACAAGTCCAGGAAGCGCACAGAACCCCAAACAAAAGGAATCCAAAGAGGACCACACCAAGATATATCATAATTAAAATTCCAAGAGCAAAAGATAAACACAGAATATTAAAAGCAGCAAGAGAAAAGCAGCTAGTTACCTATAAAGGAACACCCATATGATTGTCAGCTGATTTCTCATCAGAAACCATACAGGCCAGATGGGAATGGCAAGCAATATTCAAGGTGATGAATAACAAGAACCTACAGCCAAAAATACTCTACCCAGCAAAGCTATTACTCAGAATTGAAGGCCAGATATAGAACTTCACTAATAAAAAAAAAGCTAAAGGAGTTCATCACCGCCAAACTAGAATTATATGAATTGCTGAAGGGGGTTCTTTAGGAAGAGGAATAACATAAAGATAAAAATTATGAACAACAAATACGTAACTATCAACAAGTGAATCTAAAAACCAAGGAAATTAAAAAATCTGATGAACAATATTAACTGGTGAATATAATAGAATCAGAGGTATGGAAGGGGAGTGAACTGACGATTCTCGGGGAAAAGGGGAGTGGGGGGTGCGGGAAGAGACTGAACTTAAACTGTGCACGTATGGATGAGGACAATGGGGGGTGGGGAAAGGGCAGAGGGTGGGGTGGGTGGGAACCTGGTGGAAGGGAGCAATAGATGGGGGGGGGGGGAGGAAATGAAGAACATTTGTAATAATATGAACAATAAAGATTTATTAAAATAATAATAATAATAATAATAATTCAAGAATAAAAATGTAAGTATAATAATGTTTATTGCATGTCCATGAAGTAAAAAAATGAATTAAAAGTGGAGCAAGATTAGACGATGAATTTAACAGGGTTATGTTGAGTTTCAGGTGGCTTTGAAAATGCTAAATGGTAATGTGTAGTAGGAAACTAGATATACAGGTTTGGAGCTATGAGGAGAAATCCAGACTAAAGATGCAGATTATGAAGGTGAAAGCATAAACCAGATGCTAATTAAAGCTATGAGAAGGGATGGTATGCTCAGAGATGTACAAAACATGAGATAAGACAGAGGCCACAGGAAAATATTTACAACACAAGAAAGCTGTTCACCTTCTAGTTTCCTCACCTACAAAATAGGGAAAATAAAGTCCCTCATTTATAAAGTTGTCTAAGGATTAAATAGGACAATAAATAATTAGTCTAAACATTCATGTAAATATTTAGCACATTGTCTAACACAAAGAAAGAAATAAGTAAATGTTACCTTCTGTTATTATTAACTTTGGAAATTAAAAACAGAATGTGGCATCATGATAATTAAAGAAATGGAACATTTATAGATGTTATTAATAGCATCAAGTATTGCCAAGAATTCACTTATGAATCTTTAGGAGAGCTGTGGGATTCATTAATGAATCTTTAGGAGAGCTAAGAAATTGGATTTCCTCTCTCTTAAATCCCTCCTTTGATCCTTTTTCAGTGCTGGACTCCTGACACCACGGCTGGGGTGTGGACCACCAGACTTTGCTGGCAAATGCAATACTCTGCCTTCAGGTGGGGAGATAGTGTGTCAATAGCCTCAGAATGCTCACGTGGCTGATTTGAGTGCCCACTTTGCAATGATTTCTCTTCCTCTTGTTAAAAGCCTTTCTCTCAGTCTGCAGTGGTAAGGGCTCCGAATCTATTTTGATTAATACATTCCTCCCTAAGTCTGTTGACTGGCCCAGGAACTGACCCCCCTTTTGACCTATGTGAGTCTTATCCTCAAAAAACTCGAAACTGTAGAAAGAAAGAGGACCAGTTGTTCTTTCTTTAAGCAGGAGGCCTTGAGCTGTAATATAGATGAGGGTGCTGTCGGCAGCCATCATTTGGACCAGAGAAACAGAGGAAGTCAATCAACAATGAGAGAAGAATGAGGCCGTCAGGCAAAGAGGAGCAGAGAAAGAAGGCCCTGGAGGTGTTCATTTGGGTTCCAGGTCTAGCCTCAGACCTGAGTGCAGCCCTGCAGCTGTGATCCAAGAGAAACTTTGTGCGCTTCTTACTTACAGTAGTTAAAAGAGTTTATTATTAAAATCAAAGCATCTTACTAACACAGCAGATTCTAGGAAATAGTTAAATCTACAGTGAAAAAGAAGATTCCCTCTGGAATTTGCTTTGGTAAATTCTGGCTCTGATACCAGATAGTAGCATAGCCCACAGAGCAGAAGTGATAGATACTATTTTTCAAGACCTGGGGCTTGCAGGCACCCAGAGCTCTTTAGTTGGTCAGGAATTGTGATGTTTTTGATTAATAGTTTGTTGGAAGAAAGAAGAATTAGAAGGCAGGCAAGGAGTTTAGATAATATTCCCTCACCATAAAAATGGTGAGGGAATATTATCCCAAATTTTTTCCTCCCAACTTACTCTTCAGCAAAAATTCCAAAATATGCATCTCAAATATGATTATTTTGAGGTCATTTCTTGAGACTGCACTAGACCACTTGTTGCAAAATCAGTTATTTTGTAATTTTTCAGAGAAACATCCATTAAATAAACATAAACCCAGGGGTTTCCACTCCATCTCCCCTGCCATGAATTTTCAAAACAAACATACATTATGAAGATTAAGTCCCATTTTCCTGTTGACAACACAAATAGAGTTGAATGCAGGGCAATTCACAAAAGGCGGTTGAAGCTCCTATTTTGCCACACAAAGGCAATGTTATGTTGTTTTTTTTTTTCTTTAGAAAAGGAGAGTGAGAGAGAGAAAGAAAGAGAGAGAGAGACCAATGATGAGAATCATTGATTGGCTGCCTCCTGCATGCACCCCACTGGGAATCAAGCCCGCAACCTGAGCATGTGCCCTTGACCAGAATCAAACCCAGGATCCTACAGTCGATAGGCCAATAGCAATGTTATTTTATGCAAAGAACTTAAATTCTCCAGGACTGATTCCTTCATATTTAAAATGAAAGAGTTGGGTTAAATTTTTTTATATACATTGTATTGATTTTTTACAGAGAGGAAGGGATAGGGAATTTTTATTTTTTTTAATATATTTTATTGATTCTTTACAGAGAGGAAGAGAGAGGGATAGAGAGTTAGAAACATCGATGAGAGAGAATCATCGATCAGCTGCCTCTTGCACACCCCCTACTGGGAATGTGCCTGCAACCAAGGTACATGCCCTTGACCGGAATCGAACCAGGGACACTTCAGTCAATAGGCTGGTGCTCTGTCCATTGAGCCAAACCAGATAGGACAGATTATTTTTAAGGCTTATCCAGCAATACAAATCATATTCTACCCAAATTCACTGGCCAAACACCAGTCTCAGACACAGTATTCCTACAGGAGTCAATATGGTGGAGAACTGACTGATGGAGCGGCCTTCATCACCCTGGTCCCACCACCTCCAGTTATCGCCCAGCCTGCTTTGCAGCTATTTCTGTCTACAGCTAAAATTATGTTTTAGCAACTATATCTGCATCTAAAAATAGTGTGAATGACCGAAGCCAGTTTGGCTCAGTGGTAGAGCGTCGGTCTGCAGACTGAAAGGTCCCAGGTTTGATTCTGGTCAAGGGCACGTACCTTTGTTGTGGGCACATCCCCGGTAGGGGGTGTGCAGGAGGCAGCTGGTCGATGTTTCTCTCTCATCGACGTTTCTAACTCTCTATCCCTCCCCCTTCCTCTCTGTAAAAAATCAATAAAATATAGTTTAAAAACTAAATAAATAATAAAATAAAAATAGTGTGAATGACTCAGGCCTGTATTTGAAACTGAAAAATCTATTGGCTTATCAGAGATCTAACTATGTTTTCCTAATAGAGTGTTGCATACTGGAAAGTGAGAAGGTTGTATTGTGGGCACAGCAGATACACCACATTTCATTCATTTTAAGAGTCACTTTTTTTTTTCTTATCTTCACAACTCCTGGACATCAGTGTTTGAGGAAGGGTATCAGAGGCTTAGGAAAGTGTCCTGATGACAAGAGTGAAATACTCTTTGAAGAAAGGTTGGGTCACCAGTGCTGTTGGCACAGAGGAAATAATGTGGGGCCAATCACGGATGCTCACAACCTGGGTGAATGTGACTCGAAGAGTCTAACTTCTTTGCTTGTTTGTTTCAGAAAAGAAGGGAGAGGGAGACAGAGAAAACCCTTTAATTTTGTGCTATAAATCAAGAAATTTGACAGAACCCTGACCGGTTTTGCTCAGTGAATAGAGCATCGGCCTGCGGACTGAAGGGTCCTAGGTTCGATTCCGGTCAAGGGCATGTACCTTGGTTGCAGGCACATCCCCAGTAGAGCGTGTACAGAAGGCAGCCGGTTGATGTTTCTCTCTCAGTGATGTCTCTAACTCTCTATCCATCTCCCTTCCTCTCTGTAAAAAATCAATAAAATATATTTTTTAAGAAGAAAGAAAGAGCCGAGACCGGTTTGGCTCAATGGATAGAGCGTCGGCTTGGGGACTGAGGGACCTGGGTTCGATTCCGGTCAGGGGCATGTACCTTGGCTGCGGGCATATCCCCAGTAGGGGGTGTGCAAGAGGCAGCTGATCGATGACTCTCTCTCATCGATGTTTCTAGCTCTCTATCTCTCTCCCTTCCTCTCTGTACAAAATCAATAAAATATATTAAAAAAAAAAAAAAAAGAAAGAAATTTGACAGAGGGAGAGGGGGGAAAGAGCACCTGCTGCAAAGATCACACTCAGCATCAAGAAATTATTCCTGCCCAATGTGTGATTCAGTGGTTGAACATCAACATCTGAACCAGGAGGTCAGAATTCCATTCCCAATCATGGCACATGCCCAGGTTGTGAGTTCAATCCCTAGTTGAGGGGATACCGGAGGTAGCCAATCAATGATTCTCTCCATCATAGATGTTTCTCTCTCTCCCTCTTTCTTCCTCTCTGAAATCAATAAAAATATTTTTTTAAACAAGATGACAAACATGTGGCTCATGGTCCCATTGCCCAGCAGAGAAACTGCCAAATCCATTCATTTGTCCCTCTCCTATAAAAATTTTTCTAACTCCCTAGATAAATAGATTGCCCCTCGTCTAAGTTCCAATTCCTCTATATTCCTATCTCTATTAAATCAGCTATTACATTAGCTTGAAATAATTTGTTTATAAAATTGTCTCCCCCACTTGTTCCATTTCTTCAGAGTCTGACCTATAGTAGGGTCCCAATAAATGAATGTTTAAGCTACAACTGAAAAATTGGTTTTAATAAGTGTATCTCCTTTGTTTTCCCTCTTTCAAAAAAGAAAAGAAAATCCTTTTGAACTATGAAACCACTCAAAAAAACTGTTTGAGAAAATTTAAGTTAAATTCATGAAGTCTTTTCTGAATCTTAGAATTTTAACTATAACTCTAGAAAGTATAATGATGTAAATCTTTCATTTGAAGAAAAAAATGATCATATACTTTAAAAAGAGAGAGAGAATGATCAACCTGGCCAGATGGCTCAGTTGGTTGGAGTATCATCACATACACCATAAAAGGTTGCAGGTTTGATCCCTGGTCAGGGTGTGTACTAGAGGCAACAATCAATGTTTCTCACATAGATCTCTCTCTCTGTGTCTCTCTCAGTCTCTCTCTCTCTCTTTCTCTTTCTTTATCTCTCTCTTCTTTCCTCTCTCTCTAAAAATCAATAAAAACATAAACTCAGATGATGATTGAAAAAGTAGAAAGAAAATTATCTTTTTATTGTTCAATTGAATTTTTTTGAGTTTTAATTGGCATAATATTATATTAGTTTCAGGTGTATAACATGATTCAATATGTGCATGTATTGCAAAATCATCATCACAATAAATCCAGCTATTATCTGTTACCATACATAGTTACAAATTTCTTTTCTTCTGATGAAAAACTTCAATCTAATTCAAATTACTCTCCTATTTTAAAATATGCAATTCAGAATTATTAACTATAATTACCATGTTGTACATTATATCTCCATGGCTTATTCATTTTACAACTGAAAATTCATGGTTTAAAGTTTAGGAATAAATAAGAAGATATTGTAGCATATAACATTATAGCATTTTCTTTTCCAAATATGCTAATAGGATGAAGACTTGAAAAATTGGTAGAGAAAGAAAAGAGGTGACAAATTTCAAAAACCTAACTTTGAAGGGTCTGTTAGATAAACACATGGTTATTTATACAGAGAGAAAGGAAAATGAATTCACATTTGCAATTATAACTTTAAACTCAGTTATTCTTTTAGTCAGAGAAAATCGAGGGATTTGGATATTACTGAGTAAACATTATTTTTAAATTTCCTCATGAATAATTTTACATATTGAAGGACATAATTTAAATATTTGTTATGCACAGTCTTGTTTTTTCTTGACTTGAAATTACTTAATACAACTCATTTTTCTATTGCCACAAGTGTCACAGAGAAGAGTGTGGAGGTGAGGTCAGAAGACCATTTATTAAAGCTGATCATTAATTTAATTTGTTTGGGCTACATTGTTTCACATATTATAATATTCCATTATTTCTTCATGTGTTCATTAGTTGCCTGGTTTTCTAATTAGTGGAATGTTAGCCACGTTTTTAGTTTGCCATCAAATAATAATTAATTATTGCAAATATAATAATCTGAAGATAGATGGTTTCAGATTTGGTGCAATGGTTCAACAGTGTCAGCAATGACTTTCACTTTGGCTTCTCAATGTGTTGAGTTTTAGGTCTTTAGACTTTTAAGATCTTGTCGACTCACAGTCACAAGATGGCTGCTGCAGGTTCAGGCAGCACATATTAGGCCCACATCCAAGGCAGGAAGTAAAGGATAAATGGATCAGAAAGAAAAAAAAATTCCCAGTAATTGCAAACTGACTTTTCTTTATGGCAAATCACAAGGGACACTGGCAAAGATCCATGGAATTCCTACATTTGGTAGAGACAAATTGTGATTCATTTTCTAAGTCTGTGTATTAGTTTCCTATTGCTAATGTAACAAATTGTCACAAACTTATGGCTTAAAACAACACAAATGTGTATGTTTTTAAATTACCAAAAGTCAGAAATCTAAAATGGCTATCACAGGACTACAACCAAGGTGTTGGAAGGTCTGAGTTCTTTCTAAGGTTCTATGGAAGAATTTCCTTGCATTTTCTTTCTTTTTTTTTTTTATTTTATTGATTTTTTACAGAGAGGAAGAAAGAGAGGGATAGAGAGCTAGAAACATTGACCAGCTGCTTCCTGCACACCCCTCTCTGGGGATGTGCCTGCAACCAATGTACATGCCCTTAACTGGAATCGAACCTGGGACCCCGCCGCCGCCCCCCCCCCCCCCCCCCCCCCCCCAGTCTGCAGACCGACGCTCTATCCACTGAGCCAAAACGACTTCGGCTTCCCTTGCATTTTCTAACTTCCAGAGGCCACCTTCATTGCTTGGTTCATGGCCCCTTCTCTGCATCACTCCAACCTCTGCTTTCATCATCACATCTCCTTCTCTGACTCTTCTGCCTCCTTCTTTCTTTTACAAAGACTATTTTTATTACCTTGGGCCCACCCACAAACTCCATAATATTCTCCCCATCTCAAGATGCTTAACTTAATCATGTCTGCAAAATTCCTTCTGCTGTAAAAGGTAACATTCACAAGTCCTGAGGATTAGGAAGAGGACACCTTAGAGGACCTGAGGCATTATTCTGTCTATCACAGAAAAAGAGGAGAATGACTATTGGGTAGGCAAGTATTAGTGTTTTCTACCCTCCATCTATTTTCCACCCATTCCCTCATCAAGTTCATCACCCCCACTCTTGAGCTGTTAGAGAGGAAGGAATATCCGTGCTTTGCTTGTATCTACACTAATAAAAGAGAAATATGCAAATTGATCATACCTCTATGATGCTCACCAGCCAATCAGGAATGTTGCAAATTAACCCAACATAGCTGGAGGGTTAATTTTCATACACAGGTGCAGAGTGAACACTGAAGGCTCCAGGCTGAGCAAAGACTGAAGACTGAAGACGACTGAGCACTGAAGAGGCCTGGCTTCACCGCTGGGTTCTGGGTGCCAGAGCAAACAGGTGCCAGCAGCCAGGGGAAGGAAGGCCTATTGCACAAATCTTCATAAGGGGTCTTTAGTACTATATAAAAAAGAAGTAATATGCAAATTAACCATCACTCCAACACACAAGATGGCCACCCCCATGTGGTCAAAGATGGCCTCCCCATATGGACACAAGATGGCTGCAACAAGATGGCCAACAGGGAGGGCAGTTGGCAATCAAGCCAACAGAGGAGGGCAGTTGAGAGGGACAAGGCCTGCAGGGGGGAGGGGCAGTTGGGGACAATCAGGCCTGCAGGGGAGGGCAGTTGGGGGCCATTAGGCCTGCAGAGGAGGGCAGTTGGGGGGGACCAGGCCTGCAGGGGAGGGTAGTTGGGAGCCAGCAGGCCAGTAGGGCAGTTGGAGGCCTTCAGTTCAGCAGGGAAGGGAAGTTGGGGGCAATCAGGCTGGCAAGGGAATGGTTATGTGGTGATCAGGCCTGCAGGCAGGCAAGCAGTTAGGAGCCAGCTGTCCTAGATTGTGAAAGGAATGTCTGACTGCCAGTAAACCGGCAGTCAGGTATCTCTGAGGGGTCCCATATTGAAGAGAGTGCAGGCTGGGCTGAGGAACACCCCACCCCCATGCATGAATTTCATGCACTGGGCCTCTAGTGATTTATAAACCAACAGTCAAACATCCTGCTCACAATCCAGGACTGCTGACTCTCAACTGTTTGCCTGCCTGCCTGCCTGATTGCCCCTAACTACTTCTACCTGCCAGCCTGATCACCCCCTAACCACTTCCCTGCCAGCTTGATCAACACCTAACTGCTCCCCTGCTAACCCGATTGTCCCCAAGTGCCCTCCCCTGCTGGCCTGGCCATCCCTCACTGCCCTTCCCTACAGGCCTGGTCCCCCCCCAACTGCTTTCCCTGTCCATCCTGGTTGCCCCTAAGTGCCCTTCCCTGCTGTCCTGCTTCCTCCTAACTGCCCCCTCCCCTGCAGGCATGGTCCCCCCCAACTGCCCTCTCCCATTGGTCTGATCATCCACAACTGCCCTCCCCTGCCAGCCATCTTGTGGCAGCCATCTTATGACCACATGGTGGCAGCCATCTTATACAAGGGTGTGATGGTCAATTTGCATATTACCTCTTTATTATATAGGATTGCAGCAGAACTAATAGTCAAAAGTCAGACTTTCAAATGTCCATGTTATTTTCTACATCCTTTCTAATAAAGAGGGAATATGCAATTGAATGTCACACCCTCACAAAGATGGTGGAACCCACAGGCAATAAGGAGGGAATATGCTAATTGACTGCCATGCTCTCAAAGGTGGTGGTGCCCACAGCCACAAAAATGGCAGCACCCAGTCCCCTCAACCCTTCAGTCAGCCAGGGCCGGCCCACGGCACAGGCAAGCCTCAGATGGCGGCTGCCCAGCTGCTTAGAGCCACCCAAGGCTCAGGAAACCAGGGATGGCTGAGGCTTGCACTGCCGGCAGTGGCAGCAGCAGAGGTGTAATGGTGGTGTCACCTTCACCTGATTACTAGGTCCCCTCACACCCCTGAGGACTTCCGGACTATGAGAGGGGGAAGGCCAGGCTGAGGAACCCCCCCTTCCAGTGCATGAATTTTCATGCACCAGGCCTATAGTGCTATTATAAAAGTATTAAAATGTACAGAAGCTAAAATTAGCACAGAAAGAAGAGGTAAGTTTTTCTTTAGATAGCTCTAATTGCATTGTTTTGCATATGGCTGTGTACAGTCCATTCCAAATATCTACATAATTTTTCCAGACTTCACATTTTTAGCCTTTCTTTGAAAAGAGGAAAATAGTAGACTACAGTATTAATTATTTGCCAGCTTAAAGGTCAAACTATTGACTTTGAGGCAAGTCTATTATTTTAAGAAATTTGGATTTTCTCTCTTACAACCAAAATAATTAGCACAAGCCGAACTTGGTCTCCCTGATATCTAATGCATACTGGAAAAGGAGATTCTAAATGTCGTTGCTAGCGTAAAATCATTTTAACAAACATGAAACAACATCCCATTGGGCTTGTTTATAATTATCTTATTATATTACCTAAAGATGTTCTTAGATTATGCTTTAGAATTGGACATGCAAAAAAGGTAGTAGTTTATCATCAATTCTTAATGTAGCTATGACCATGGAGATGCAGAATGGGAGGAGTGCTTGTAGGAAATAAACAAAGTAAAATTTATTGACACAGATCAATGTTTAAAAAGCAGTTAGGCAGCCGAAACCGGTTTGGCTCAGTGGATAGAGCGTCGGTCTGCGGACTCAAGGGTCCCAGGTCTGATTCTGGACAAGGACATGTACCTTAGTTGCAGGCACATCCCCAGTAGGGGGTGTGCAGGAGGTGGCTGATCGATGTCTCTCTCTCATCGATGTTTCTAATTCTCTATCTCTCTCCCTTCTTCTCTGTAAAAATCAATTAAAAAAAATTTTTTTTTAAAGCAGTTGGGAAAGCTTTATTCTTAGCAGGGGGCTTTTCCAACACTCTCCTCAGTGCACATGGCTAGAGTTTGGAATGCCCAAAGATAATTCTATGTTAGAGGCCTAACTTCATAGGATATTCTGACCTGAATCTTGTTTCCACACCTACTAATACTCAGAAGTTAAGAACACAGTCCCAAGGCCCTTGTCTCTTTGTCTGTCTTTCCCTTAAGGCATACAAAGAAATATTATTTTTGTTTTGTCATCATTTCATTCCCTTTATTTCACCTTAACCCACAGATCTTTTCTCAAGAACTAACAACCATAAGTTTCCCATCTTTTTCAAGCAATTTAGTTTGATCATCATACTATTGGCTTAGAGCCCCCCGGGGTCAAAGGATCTGAAATGTTCCTGGAAGCTTTGAAGTAAAGATACTCTTCAAAGAGTCCCCCTTTATTTTACCTGATAGCTCTGTGTCTTGTTATATCCCTCTTTCCCACTTTCATCTCACCTTTCTCCTCACACACAGACAATCCTCCCCAGAACCTTAGCAAAATAACACAGAGGTTCGTTAAAATTTTGCCAGTGCTTAATGGGAGGAGGGTGACTGAATAAAGAAGGTGAAGAGGTTAGCTAAGAACATATATGCATACCTCATGGACACGGACAGTAGTTTGGTGAAGATCAAAGGGAGGAATGGAGGGTTTTGTGGAAGTGGCAGAGAGCAGAGGGCAAATATGTCAACACTCAACATCACAGTCTGAAGTAATTTCTTAAGAAGGCAAGAGTCACCCTAACTGGTTTGGCTCAGTGGAGAGAGTGTCAGCCTGCGGACTGAAGGGTCCCAGGTTCAATTCTGGTCAAGGGCATGTACCTTGGTTGTGGGCACATCCCCAGTAGAGAGTGTTCAGAAGGCAACTAATCAATGTTTCTAACTCTCTATTCCTCTCCCTTCCTCTCTGTAAAAAATCAATAAAATATATTTTTTTAAAAAAGGCAAGAGTCAAGTATTTATACTAAATGTTTGCAGTGAAGAAAAGACATGCAAAATAAATAAATAAATAAATAAATAAATAAATAAATAAATAAACCATGCAGTGAGACCATGAAAAGCTCATCCCTAAACAACGTATAAGGGTGGATCTCCAAATGGTTCTAAGCGGCCTTTGTGCTAATGCACATATTCTTTTCAGAACTAGCTTTATACTTAATTTTGGTTTGAATGTTTAAATGATATTGATTTTAAAATAATTTTTACAGTTTTGAAGATAAAATCATAACATCTTGATTTGAGAAGTTCATTTTGAATATTCCACTTAAAAAGGAAACTAATATATTATCCTGAATATAGTTGTAGAGCTCAGCATTGAAGAATTTATTTCAGGTTTTGAGCAAATTCAAGATAAATTTACATTTGATCATCTGAATGTCCAATAATTTATCCTATGTCACTCAACTTGTCATTTGGATGTATCCTTAGTTTGCTGTAGATTACCTTGTACGAAGACTCTTATTGTATTCTTTAATTTTTTCTATAGCCCTTCAAGTAGCCTATCTAAAATAGAGGACATGTCCTAATTATCCTTGCAATGCTGTGTCACCAAATAAGAAATGTGTGACATTTGGAGTCAGAATTTAGCCAAATATCTTTTCTGTTCTTATAATCAATTATTCCTTTCAATATCCCAACATTTAAATAATTTGCCACTTGTTTTCTTAGATTTTTAGCAACTTAATATTTGTTTACTATTTATTAATTACTTTAAATATGTTATTAAATATAAAATAAGAAATTAAACATTTTATAGCATTATATTATGTAGAAAAATTATCAAAATGCAGTTAAAAAGTCACTATTTGCAGAAGACATGATATTATATATAGAAAACAAAACTTCACCAAAAAATGATTAGAACTAATAAACAAATTCAGTAAGTCTGTATGATCTAAAATCAATATGCAAAAATCTGCATTTCTATACACTACTAACTACAGAGATACTAAGAAAACAACATTTACAACTGCATCAAACAGAATAAAATACATAGAAATAATTTTAACCAAGGAGGTGAAAGATCTGTACACTAAAAACTATAAAATATTGATGAAAGAAAATGAAGACACAAGTAAATGAAAATATATTTTGTGTTCATGAATTGGAAGAATTAATATTGTCAAAATGTCCATACTATTCAAAACAATATGCAGGTTCAATGCAATATCCATCAAAATTCCAATGGCATTTTTCACAAAAATAGTATAAGAAAGAAAAACATGTCTGGAGACATCACACATGCTGATTTTAAATGGTAATACAAAGCTATAGTAATCAAAACAGTATGGTATTGGCATAAAAACAGACACATAGATCAATGGAATGTAAAAGAGAGCCCAGTTGAAACTTGTTTGGCTCAGTGGATAGAGCGTTGGCCTGCGGACTCAAGGGTCCCAGGTCCGATTCTGGTGAAGGGCACATACCTTGGTTGCGGGCACATCCCCAGTGGGGGTGGGTGCAGGAGGCAGCTGATCGACACTTCTCTCTCACCGATGTTTCTAACTCTCTATCCCTCTCCCTTCCTCTCTGTAAAAAATCAATAAAATATATATATTTTTTAAAAGAGAGAGAGCCCAGAAATAAACCGATACATATATGTCAATTAATTTACAACAAAGACCCCAGGAATATAATAAGGATAAGACAGTTTCTTCAATAAATGGTGTTGGGAAAACTAGATAGCCACATGCAAAAGAATGAAACTGAACCCCTATATTATACCATATACAAAAATCAGCTCTAAATTAAACACTTGAATATAAAACCATAAAATTTCTAGAAAAAAAAATTGATGGTAATCTCAATTTTAACATCAACCTTGGTGATGTTTTCTTGAATTTGGCATCAAAAGCAAAGGCAACAAAAGCAAAAATAAAAAGTGGACCATATCAAGCTAAAAAGCTTCTGCACAGCAAAGGAAACTCTCAATAAAATGAAATAACAACCTACAAAATTGGAAAGTATGTTTTCAGATTCTTATCTAATAAGAGGTTAATATTCAAAACACATAAAGAACTCAAACAACTCAATAGAAAAAAAATTTTTTTTAATGGACAGATGATCTGAATAGACATTTTTTCCAAAGAAGACATACATATGGCCAACAGGTACATGAAAAAATGTCAAATCACTAATCATCAGTGAAACCCAAATCAAAGTCACAGAGACATCACTTCACACCTGTTAGACTAGCTATTTTAAAAATTAGAAATAACAAGTGTTGTCAGGATGTGGAGAAAAGGGAACCTAATAATGACTTGGCTATAGCAAGAAATAAACTATAAAACCTAACTTATAAGAAATAAGTACTTCTTCAGAGCTTGTAGAACCCAATGCATTCTGGGTCCTGTGGTGGATACTAACTTGGTGGTCCTTCTTGCACCTGCTTTTAGAAAAATAAGTTTAGCCGAAACCCGTTTGGCTCAGTGGTAGAGCGTCGGTCTGCGGACTAAAAGATCCCAGGTTTGATTCTGGTCAAGGGCATGTACATTGGTTGCGGGCACATCCCCGGTAGGGGGTGTGCAAGAGGCAGCTGGTCAATGTTTCTCTCTCATCGACATTTCTAGCTCTCTAGCTCTCTCCCTTCCTCTCTAAAAAAAAATCAATAAAATATATATTTAAAAAAATAAAATAAAATAAATAAGTTTATGCTTAGATATCGACTCTCCTTGAATTCTCAAAATACTTTTCCTATCTGCTGTAAGTTTGCCTTTCATGTACTGACATCTATTGAGGTGAAGTTGTCTTTATAATACTAAAGAGAGATATTATCCACAAGGATATGTTCATACTTTATGGTTCCAAATAGCTAATTATGTCAGAATATATCACAATCCACCTTCATTTTTGTGTATAAGACATAGATGCACATAATACTGAAGAGCAGGATAAGTTTGACAGCATGTTAAGAATGTCAAGACAGAAAGACTTGCGATCATAACTTAGGTAAAAATGAACTAAGTTCCCGAAGGAAAATTTGACTGACTTTAGAAATTTGAGGTGTTTATTAAGACTGT
Source organism: Pipistrellus kuhlii (assembly GCF_014108245.1). Taxonomy (NCBI): domain Eukaryota; kingdom Metazoa; phylum Chordata; class Mammalia; order Chiroptera; family Vespertilionidae; genus Pipistrellus; species Pipistrellus kuhlii. The sequence continues at coordinate 46,122,545 of NW_023425551.1, forward strand.
ATTAAAAAAAAAGACTGTGTCAGGTTAAACATGCTAACTATTTTTCTTGCTGCGCACTCAGCAAAAGAAATGTATAGTTATGTGAGGTGCTGCAGCTCCGACTTTTGCTCTGCATCTTTCCAAACGCCCAGCTGTGGTCTGAGAGCAGGTGAAGAACTTCGTTCTATCAGGTTGATCTGTGCCCTCTTCATCCTTGCTGCCTCTGCACAGGCATCACAAATTTATGCCCCCACAGATCTTGAGAGCCTGAAATCATGGCCAATGACTATTCAAGTTAATCCCATGAACAGAAGCAAAGCCAACCAAAATTGAATTAGACAACAATCATTTTAACTTCGTGATGACATTTGACATAATTTTTTATTACAGTTGTCTGTTAATTGTTCAACCAAAGAATAATTTAGGTTAAGTTGCCCCCTAGAGCTGCCCCCAAGGGGATTGGGGGGAGGGGGGGGCGAGCACTGAAAAAATGTAAGAGAAAGTTCAAATAAAAATGTTAGTAAATAGAAAATGCAGAAATAAATAATAGAATCTTTATATTTTACATATTTTCCTCATTTGGAACAAAAATGGAGATAGGATTCTCTAATCATATGTTGACTATGAATATTTACCCAGATTGCTGAGAAACTATTTTTTAAAATCCTGTCCCCCAAAAAAGTGACCTTCTGATTAATTTTTATCACTCAGTAACTCAACTACAAATGAAGTAGTAGAGCATAAGTAAAGACAACAGCATTTTTTAAGAACAGTTGATTTTTTCAGATATAAGTATTGACTTCTACATGCACATCTGATTTTACAAGCTGCATATTCACTTGACTTTTTGGTGGTGTTGTTACAGTTGTTAAAGTTCTGTGCCTGTATCAGTAAGAAACCCTTTGTGTGTCACGTGCCTATACCCACTGATCCAATTTTAAAATGTCTTTTAATCAAGGAAAAAGGGAGGTGTGGATGCTCTGCAACACGCCTACTGCAGCTGGGATTTTCCCTCCCCGGGTAAGAATCCAGTTCAATCCTCATCCCCTGATGAATGTTCAAAGGCAAGAAAAGGACCAGTTTAATGATCACGGATGGCAGCGGGCCTACAATACTGTTCACTACAATTTAGAACAGAAAGTAGGCTGAAAAAGAAAATAGGTCTAGCTCCATTTCCATTATTGGTGTTGCCAATCAAGCAGCATTTTCATTTGTGGGAGAAAAATTAATGCCAGATATAAGGAAGGAGTTCAAAGTTTCAAACTGCAATGAAAAATGATTCAGAGAAAGCAGCATAAAACTGATTTGAACATGATGAATACTTAGGATCTAGAGAAAATATAAGCCTCAGAGTTAATGAGCTGGGAGAAGGGACAGGGCTGGTAATTGACCATTTCTTGGGCTACTGTGTATAAAAATGTGAATTTCTAAGTGGGAATCTATTTTTTTACAGCATAATGGCTTCCATATTCTTAAAAAAAAAAAAAAAAAAGATATCTCTATCTAAGGAACAACAGTTTTTGAAAAGTAAAAAAATTCCTGCACAGTAAGTTCATATTCTGTTGTGTTTCTACACAACTATGTCAGACAACTGCTTACCTGTGCAGTTTGCATCTTTCAGTTGGTGTCATATAACTAACTTGGTTAGTTACTGTTTTTCATAATGAGACTTGCATGAAAAGCAACCATGAATATTAAAAATGAAAAGTAAATTTCTATTGTTCAATTTAGATAACTCCAAATTACAAAGAACATAAATGAATGCTTATTCTATGTTTTTAAAACATCTAGACATCACTCAGATTAGAATTTAATAGATTGCAAATGTTTGCAAGCCTCACATTTTATCTGAACCCATGTTAGCAGCCACCTTGTGAATTGTCTAAGAAAGGGTGCCTCGAAAACCCATCCCAAGTAAACACTTCTTTCCAACCTCTGCCACAGTCTCTGCAAACTCCCTATCAAAGAGCTTCGCTTTGAGTTCACGAAGGGTGTTGGATAGTTTTCCACTCATGCTAGATGTCAGTCGCAGTTTGGCCAGGTGCTCAGCTCCCCATCTTCTCATCTCTGACTCAGGCTGATGGAGGAGTCTCCATTTCCAACTTTGCCAGTCACTGTGGTGGAGGGGGAAAGCCCCAGAGGCTTTTAAATGCCCCATTGGCTATTAAATGCCTTGGCCTCATTTCTGTTCACCAGTCGTCAATCACCTAGCCCTACCCAACCATGAGGGAACCAGGAACAGCAATCCTAACCAGGAGGGAGAAATGACAATATTTGAGGAATAGCATTTACTACTCCTAGAAAAGTATTATCAGCTTTTTGTTTTGTTTTGTTTTTTTGCTATTATAAACAATTCTGCAAAGAATAACCATATACATTTATTATTTTGCAAGTATATCTATAAAATAAATTCCCAGGAATGGGATTGCTGGACCAAGGTTGTACCCATTTTTAATTTTGATAGCTAGTGTCAGTATTGCTTTAAGTAGCAATCTCTATATATCCACTTAAAATTGGACTTGTAAAATTACTAATTATGCATAAAAATTACAAAATAATTTTTAAAAATTTCAATGGATTTATGAGCTATACACACAAACAGCTGTATTCTGTTGCCATTTATAATAAACTAGAGGCCTGGTGCACGAAAGTCATGCGGGGGGGGGGGGTGTCCCTCTGCCCAGCCTGCACCCTCTCCAATCTGGAACTCCTTGAGGGATGTCAGACATCCCTCGCACAATCCAGGACTGCTGGCTCCCAACCACTCATCTGCCTCTGTCTGATTGCTCCAAACCACTCCACTGCCAGCCTGATCAATGCCTAACTGCTCCCCAAATGGCCCAATTACCCTTAACTGCCCTCCCCTGCTGGCCCAGTCACCTCCAACTGCCCTCCTCTGCTGGCCCAATTACCCCTAACTGCCCTCCCCTGCTGGCCTGGTCACCCCTAACAATTATCCTTTCTTTTGTGATGAGAACACTTGCCTTAACAAATTTCAAGAGGGTCTCCAGAACTTATTCATCTTATAACTGAAAGTTTATACCCTTGGCCAACATCTCCCCTTTTTTTTACTGACAACCACCATTTTATGCTCTATACTATGAAGTTGACTTATTTTTTGTATTCCATATATAAGTGAGATCATGCAGTATTTGTCTTTCTCTATCTGGCTTATTTTACATAGCATAATATCCTCCAGGTTCATTCATATTGTTTCAAATGGCAGGATTTCCTTCCTTTATAAGGCTAAGTAATATTCTATTTTTTATATACATATTTATTCTTTTTTTAAATATATTTTATTGATATTTTACAGAAAAGAATGGAGAGGGATAGAGAGTTAGAAACATTGATCAGCTGCCTCCTGCACACTCCCTACTGGGGATGTGCCCACAACCAAAGTACATACCCTTGATTGGAATCAAACCTGGGACCCTTCAGTCCACAGGCCGAGGCTCTATCCACTGAGCCAAACCAGTCAGGGATATACATATTTATTCTTTATCCATTCATCTAGCAATGGATACTTAGGTTGTTTCTGTATCTTGGCTATTATAAATAATGCTTTCAATGAACAATGAATGTGGGAATACAGATATCTCTTGGACCTAGTGATTTTATTTTCTTTGGATCTATACCCAGAAGAGAAATTGTTGGATCATATTATTTCTATTTTAAATTTGTTGAGGAACTTCCATTTTATTTTCCATAATGGCTGTAACATATATACCTTTTTCTAAAGTGTTTTTTTATTGTTTTCAGAGAGGAAGAGAAAGGGAGATATAAAAACATCAATGATGTGAGAGAATCGTTAATCAGCTGCCTTCTACAACCCCTACTGGATATTGCACGTAAAACCCAAGCACATGTCCTGACCAGGAATTGAACCATGGCCTCCTGGTTCACTAGCCAGGCTATATACCTTTTCTAAAAATATGCTTTTCCTTTCCTTTAAAGATTTTTAAAATAATTCTTCATTGTTGAAATTATTACATCTGTCCTCCTTTTTCCCCCATTGATCCCCTCCAGCCTGCTCCCACTCTCACCCTGCCCCAGGCCTTCACCACCCTATTGTCTGTGTCCATGGGTTATGCAAATATGTATACAAGGTCTTTGGTTGATTACCTCCCACCCACCCACCCTCCTCCACCTTCCCTCTGAGATTCTGCACTCTGTTCCATGTTTCCATGTTTCCATGTCTCTGGATCCACTTCCTTCATCAGTTTATTTTGTTACTTAGATTCCACACATGAGTGCAATCATGTGATATTAATCTTTCTCTGACTAACTTATTTCACTTAGCATGATACTCTCCAGGTGAGATTTTAAAGTTGAAAAAAATATATTATGTAGCCCTAGCCAGTGTGGCTCAGTGGTTGAGTGTTGACCTATGAACCAGGAGGTCAGGGTTCCATTCTCAGTCAGAGCACATGCCTGGGTTGTGGGCTTGATCCCCAGTGTGGGGCACAGGAGGCAGCCGATCAATGACTCTCTCTCATCATTGATGTTTCTCTCTCTCTCTCTCTCTCTCTCTCTCTCTCCCTCTCCCTTCCTCTCTGAAATCAATAAAAATAAATTTTAAAAAGCACAAAAAAAAGATCCTATCCTGGATTTTCAGGCAAAACGATGTAGTTTTTAAACCCAAGGCCTATTTGCATAATATTAGGGGCTCCATTTATTTTTATGGCAATGCATAATATATACTTCAGATCTATTAATATCTATTGTGTTCTCTATATGTTAGACCTTACACAAATTCATTTAATTCCTCATAATAATCCTGATCAGTCAATACAATTATCTTTCCCATTGTACAGATTAATAAATTAAAGCACAGAGAGGTCAAGTGCATTACCTAAATCAGACAACTAGAGAGTGTTGAAATTGGAGTCAAACCCAGACCCTCAGCTCCAGAGTCTGCACTAGCAACCACCAAGGTCAAAAAAGCAAATTTTAAATTTAAATATAAATATGCTGTGCTAGTGAGATAAAAGTCATTACTCTTTTTTCAAAATGTTGACAACTTAGTTGACTTTTATATATAAAGAAGCAAAAAAAAAAAAAAAGTTTAGAACTGCCTTATAATATAGTTTATTACGACATGGGTTTAGCCCTAGCTGGTTTGGCACAGTAGATCGAGTGTCCATCTGCATACTGAAGGATTCTGGCTTCCATTCTAGTCAAAGGCACATGCCCAGGATTTGGGCTCGATCCCCAGTAGCAGGCATGCAGGAGGCAGCCAATCAATGATTATCTCTCATCATTGATATTTCTTTTCTTTTTTTAATATATTTTATTGATTTTTTACAGAGAGGAAGAGAGAGGGATAGAGAGCCAGAAACATCAATGAGAGAGATTCATCGATCAACTGCCTCCTGCACACCCCCCATTGGGGATGTGCCCGCAACCAAGGCACATGCCCTTGACCGAAATTGAACCCGGGACCCTTCAGTCCGCAGGCTGACGCTCTATACACTGAGCCAAACCGGTTTCGGCATCATCATTGATATTTCTATCTCTCTTCCTCTCCCTTCCTCTCTGAAATCAATTTTTAAAATTTTTTAAAAAATGTTTTTTAAAGATATGTGTTTAAAGAAGACTACAAGTTAAACTATATCCCTCAATATCTAACAATGACTTATTATCAGAATTTATTATATATCCATTGCTTACATAAAGCCATCGAAATACACTACACACACACAAATGCACATACACATCTATGATCTTGTGCAGTAAAATATAACATAAGTGTATTTCTTATGGAAAAATCTAGTCCCTGGAAAGGCTTCTGTTGTATTTGATGGGATTTAAATTCTGAAATTAACAGTCATTACGGTTCAAGAAACTCATGTATTCAGTGAAGGATGGAATTTTCTCTGTGTATTTTAAATAGCATCCTGAGGAAGTATTGTCCTCAGAAATATACAGTATAAGAGCAATTTTAAGTTCATAATTATATCTAGCATGTGGTGATCCATTATCATCCTCTGAAAGGAGACATCTGCTACTTAGCTTTTGAGAGTTATGACAAAACTGATTACAAAATTGTGCACATTAATATAATAGCTTTATCAAACATTCAAATAATTGCAATTACTAAGATTAATGCCACTGCTAACAGCAATTAGCAGTGAAATAAATACTCAAACAGAAAGCTTGGAAGGAATATCACATTTTGTCAGACCAATTAGTTGCCAAGTCCTTTTGATTCTGCCCTATCCTCTCTATCACACTACTACCTCTTTTCCCATCCCCTCTGCCACCTTTCTCACTCGGGGTCAAGGGCCCCTTTGGAAAAGTGTACCGCCCTCATAACTCCCCCAGCATACCACTTACAACCTCTCCCTCTGCAACCCACTTACAAATAATTCCCCGAAACCACACTGCTCCAATTATTTCACTCCCCTACACAAAACCCTCCCATGGCTCCCCAGTTGCTTGCAGAATGAATGCCATGTTCGCCAACTATTATACAGGCACTCCATGTACTGGCTTTAACAGAAATCCCAGACTTTTTTCTACATTTCCTCTACCCTGATCCTTCCATTAAAACAACTTCCTCTTCTCCACATATACTTGGAGCTTTCCATCTCTAGATCTTTGCTTACAATCACGATACCTTTTCCAATCCATCTCTAGCCCTGCCCCTCTGTATAAACTCAACTGGGATTTGGCCTCTTCCTTGAAGACTTCCTTGATCTTACCATATACTACTAATCTCCAGCTCTGAACACGCATAGCATTTTACATCTATCTTTCCTGTGAAATTGTGCCACTTTCTATCTTGTATTATAGTTATTTATATACTTCTACTAGTATAACCTACTCCAAAGGGAAAGATTTTTATCTAATTCATACGTTTACTATACTAATACTTATATTGAGCAACAACTACCTGCCAGACACAGTTCTTGGTGCTGAGAACACATTACAAATAAGACATGATTACTACTCTCATGAAGCTTAGAAAAAAAATTAAAACTATGAAAAAATAAAACAAGAGTACCTGGATAGTGTATGACTGGGAAGAGATGTGCCTATTTTGAATAGAAGAATGGAAAGCAGGGGCCTGAAAAATTAGAGCACCTAGCTGCAAAGACAGCACACACAAAGAGAAAACCACAGGTGTGAAGTTTCAGAGGCAGAATTAAGCTTGGCATATTTGAGAAACCCAAAGAGTCAATGTGGCAGGATTATAGGGGACTAGGGGAAGAGTGGTGGGGCAAAGACACAGCTGTCAGAACTTGCCAATAAATTGAATTCAAAGAATGAGAATAAAAGGGGGAATCAAGACCACCTCTAAGATATTTTACCTGATCAACAGGTTATGTGGAAATACCATTACTAGAGTTGGGAAGCCTAGAGGGAGAATAGAATATTTTCCCCATTGACCTTCCCCCAGCCTCCCCTACCCTCGTCACATGCCATCATCCCACCCCTGTCCCAACTTCTTATGGCTGCCAAAAATCACTGGTACTCCTTGACTTGTAGATGCATAACTTCAATCTTTGTCTCGGTCTTCACATGGCTTTCTCCTCAGTGCCACTGAATATAAAGTTCCCGTCTCCTTTCTCTGACCCAGTCATTGGATTTAGTGCCCACCCTAAGTCAAGGATGATCTCATCTTGAGATTTTAACTAAACTACATCCACAAAGACTCTATTTCCAAATAAGATTGCTTTCACAGGTAACAGGACTTAAGATTTAGACATAAGTTCCTCTGCTATGTCATTTTCCCATAGACTGGATCTTTTGCCGATAGCAGTGTGGAGGGTCTACAAAAATGAGAGCTTGTCTATTAAGGTGCTGATTGGAGCTATGATCTTCTCAGGATCCAGAAACAGTGAAACTGAGAAACAGTCTTAAGAGGTTCAGGACAGAACTCTAGACATATCAAAGGAAAGGAAACCATTGACATGGCAAAATCAGCAGAAAGGCAGTCTTAGGATCTGAGCCAATGGGGTGAGGAAGGGGGACAGGAATTGAAGGAGGGTTTGGAAGTACTATGCCTCTGGGACTACGAATTTCTTTTTTTTCTTTAAATATATTTTATTGATTTTTTTTTTTTTTTTTTTTTTTTTTTTTTTTTTTTTACAGAAAGGAAGGGAGAGAGATAGAGAGTTAGAAACATCGATGAGAAAGAGTCATCGATCAGCTGCCTCTTGCATGTCCCCTACTGGGGATGTGCCCACAACCAAGGTACATGTGCTTGACCGGAATCAAATCTGGGACCTTTCAGTCCACAGGCTGATGCTCTATCCACTGAGCCAAACCGGTTTTCAGCAACTACACATTTCTTTAATAAATATATATTGAGTACCTTTCCAGTGCATTTAGGGTAAAGAGCTAAATAAGATACAGGACTTGCCACCAAGGAGATTTTAGACATTCAGGGGCTCGACCTCCAGTCCCAGGGCTGTGGAGAAAAACATATGACTTTCAGGCTTTCTGCACTTTGATCACCTCAAATGCAAATGCACTGATCCTTGTAACACAATTTTTCTTCATTGATAAAACAATTCCTCACCTTGTTCATAGTCTGTCTCAGGAATAGAATGAGAGATTTTGGAAATGAGAAAGAAGGAACAATTCTGTACCATTTGAAAGGAGTACTGTACTGTGTGAAATTGAATATGTTGCATTGCTTCTCTCTCCCTCCAACCCTCTCTTTCTCTCAGAAATGTATTGCTTCCATAAATTGATAATAAAATTATCTAATCTCACTGAAACCAGTTTGGCTCAGTGGATAGAGAGTCAGTCTGCGGACTGAAAGATCCCGGGTTCAATTCCGGTCAGGGGCATGTACATTGGTTGCGGGCACATTCCCGGTAGGGGATATGTAGAAGGCAGCTGGTCGATGTTTCTCTCTCATTGATGTTTCTAGCTCTCTCTCCCTTCCTCTCTGTAAAAAAATCAATAAAATATTTTTTAAATAAAATAAAATTACCTAATCTCTAAAAAGAAGCCCAGCCAGTGTGGTTCAGTGGTTGAGCATTGACCTGTGAACTAGGAGGTCACAGTTCAGTTCCTGGTCAGGGAACATGCCTGGGTTTCAGGTTCCATCCCCAGTAGGAGACATGCAGGAGGCACCTGATCAATGATCCTCTCTCATCATTGATGTTTCTATATCTCTTTTCTTCTCCCTTCCTCTCTGACATGAATAATATATATGCAGAAGGAAAAAAGAATACACTGCCACAATTAACCTTACCCTAATTATGCATAAACCAGGTTCTCTACTTAGAAGGTAGTTTTCTGAAACCTGGGCATGTGGCCTTGACGAGAGCCAAATCTGGGACCGTTGCGTCCACAGGTTGATACTCTATGCACTGAGCCAAACAGCTAGGGTGCATTGTGGTTTAATTTGCATCTCTCTGAAGATCAGTGACACTGAGCATCTTTCATACATCAACTGTATGTCCTCTTTGGAGATGAGTCTATTCAGTCCTTTGAGGTTGTTTTCTTGGTGTTCAGTTGTATAAGTTCTTTGTATATTTTGGAAATTAGCCCCTTCCAGATTCTTTGAGAACCCAGGAGAATTTTATTTCTTTTTGTTCCAAGTTTAGGACTTTTAATTTGTCCCATAGCACTGAAGCAAAATCATGACAAAACATTCTGCTTTCCTTTGTACCTCAGTGTACACACACACACACACACACACACACACACACACACAAACACACACACAATTGTAGCAAGAGGGAATGGTTTTGTACACAGGAAAAAAAACAATATAAATTCAAAACTTACAGATTAAAGTTAGCTCTATCACTCATCTCTTTAAAAAGTTTATACAGATATCCAGTCAAAACCAACAGGATATCTCCTTTGAAATATTATACAAATGGATTTTCAAGTAGATTTCAGGACTGTATACTGTCTTGGAATGTCTTTAGAAGGCTGTCATTGATCAGGTAACAGGGTAAAAACACCAGAGTCCTTTCTTTCAAATGGAAGAGGGAAAGACAGGGATAGACGAAACTATTCAAACTTCATCTTCTTTCCTGTGGCTTCTGGTCTCCTCCTCCTCCTCTGCTTCCTAGGAAACCTCATCAACCTCCAAAACTTCTCTGGCCTCTGCCACCAAATCCACCTTGGCCTCCTCTGCCATCTCTGCCTCTGCCACAATCCCAGAAGCTACCTTCACCCTTAGGCTTAGCCCCCTCCACAGTAACTTTGTTTTCAGCTATTTCACCATCTTCTATGGCCTTCTCGGCAGCTTTGGCACCTTCCTCACCGTTGAAGTCTACAAAATCAAACCCTTTGGAAGACCTCGTCTCCCTGTCAGTGACTATCCTTGCCCAAACAGAGCAATCAAATGACTCTTTCAGTGTCTCCTCTGTAGTGTCCTCAGACAAACCTTTGACAGTTTTGGATGGATGGCTTTTTGCATTAGGCGGTCCCCTGGGTCCTTGCAATTCCAGCCTGATTATTCTGCCCTCAGTTTCTCTTTTACTACAGAAATTTAAAGCTTCTTTAGCTTCTTCAAATGAAGCAAATTCTATAAATCCAAAAACCCTTTAAATTTGTCATTTTGGTTCTGAGGCACTTTGATAAAAATTGCTTTCTCCAATACTTCCTGAAGAATGTCTTCTGTTACACTATAGGAAAGGTTGCTTAAAACCAGAGGTTTTGATTCACCACTTCAAGTGCTATTCTTTCCATCTCTGTGGTCTTGAATTTGACCCTTCTCTCCAGTATAGCACAAGAAAATGAATAGCCCATCTATTTCTGTTCTCTGCTTTTTTTCCCCAAGGTTTTTTCTGCATCGTCTTCTGTCTTAAATTCAATATAAGCCATCTCTTTACTCTTTCCATCCTTGTTGACTAATCTGAGCTCCATAGCACCTTCAAACACTTGTTTTAATTAGTCCTGAGTAACTTCATAAGGCAGATCTTTAGCCAAAAGCATTCCTGCACCTTGATGTTTTTACTGTCTTTTCCCTTTGGTTTTCTAGTTTAATTTCATCGCCAAAGACTTTTAAGCCAGCGAGTTAGTTCTAAGGCTTTTTTCAGGTCTTCAGCAGATTCAAAATCCACATAGCCAAACTTCCTAAGAAACACCAATTCTGACATCCACAACAACAAGATCATTTTTAGCAAGACGTCACTGATACTCATTTTTAATTCAGGAGCAGATTTGCTGCAGTTCAGGTTTCCAACACTGAGATTGAAAGCTGTAGTTGGTTCTGTGCCTTCTACCTTCTGTTTCTTGACCTCAGGCTCAGCTTTCTGTTTGGCCATTTCCTTCTTTCGTTTCCCAGGTGCATCTTTGATAGGCTCTTCCTCGTCCTCTTAATCCTCCTCCTCCTCACCTTTCTCATCTTCATCCTCTTCATCATCCTCTTCATTATCATCTTCTTCATCTTCATCCTCAGCTATGCTTTTAGCCTTCATGGGAACAGCTTTTACAGGAGCTTTCTTGCCTTTGCCTGGTGCAATCTCCACAGGTTCTTCTTCAGAGTCATATTCTTCATCATTATCCTCACCTTCATCATCTTCGTCCGCATCTTCATCATAATCCTCATCATCCAAGGTTAGAGTGGCAGCAGTAGCTTTCATCTCTCCTGGATCAATCATCCTCACCTTCATCCTCCTCCTCCTCCTCCTCTTCAGTATCATCATCATCTTCCTCATCACTATCTTCCTTCTTGGCATTCTTGCCATGTTTTGCTCCTTTGACTGGGGTGGCTGCTTCCTTCTTACCACGAATTGCTACCAATGCTTTGCCTGGTGTCCCTCCCTTCTTGCCAGGTATGGCTAATGCTTTGGCTGGTATAACTGCTGCCTTTTTGCCAGGGGTGACAACTGCTTTCTTGCCTGATTGTGGCAACTGCAATCTTATTTGTTGGGGAAACCATCACCTTTCCTGGAGTTGTGGTAGCCGTTTTATGTTTTTTTCTGAGGAATAACCTCTTATCCACTGTTTTCATCTTCTTCGTCTGACATTGCTTATCTTCATTATCTTCTTCTACCTCCTTTGGAGAAGGTGCATTTTCTTGGGGCCACCTTGATTTTTATCAGCCTTTGCTAACTTCACCATGACAGTGGCTTATGACAGTAGAGAGTGTGATGGGTGAGTGGCACAGATGTGCCCAGAGGAACCAAATGGCATCGATGGCAGCTGCTGGTACTGAAGAACCAGAACAAGTGGGTTTCTCTACCAGCCAGAGCCCCAGACTCCCCAGGAGATTCTTGACATGTGGATTTCCTTCCTGAGCACAGGAAACTCTTCGGATTGATCATCTGACCTTTGCATGGTCTATATCATAGTATAGCCCAGGGTTGGCTCTACCTAAAGAACATGGACTCAAAAAGCTGTTCAGCATCACCTGGTCCCTTCCATATTGTCAACCCCAAGCCTAACATTTTAGATGATGCTTTTTTTCCACTTTTACATTCATTCTTTCTATGTACATATGTATTATTTACTTATGCTAGACATGATATTTGATTAATAAGGAAATAAACAGCTGAGTTCAAATTCAATTATTTGTTTTAATATTATTCTGGTTAAAATGTTTAGTATTACAACTCTGTCATGTTCAAATTCATACACTGACAAAGTAATAATCCTTGGTCCTAACAACCTGGGGATATCTCTCTCTTTATATAGTCCTATCTTTACCCAGCTATATAGCAACAGCCTCCATGCTGTATCCCATGACCCCTATCTCCTAGTATTCACACCTTTGTCTAATCCATACCCCAAGAGTGTGTGTGGATTTATTGAATCATTTCTAACTAAATATAGCAGCAGTGATAGGATTTCACTTCAGAGATTAGGTTATTAAAAGACCATGACCTCCATTTTAGGCACTCACTCTTTTTCCCACTTACACCAGTTGGCCAGGGGGAAGCCACTGTCATGGTCTAAGGCTGCCCTGTGAAGAGGCCCCTGTGAGTGAGCTTGGAAGCAAATCCTTCAATCTCATTTGAGCCTTCAAATGACTGCAGCCTTGGCCAAGAGCTTGACTGCCACCTTGTGAGAGACCCTGAGCAAGAGGCACTGTTGCTAAACTGTTCCCAGATTTCTGAGCCTCAGAAACTATAAGGTAATAAATTATTGCTATTTTAAGCCACTAAGCTTGGGAGTAATTTGTTAGTCAGCAATAGATAACTAATACAAGCTACAATTATTAAAGTCACAACTGAAATAAATTGATGTGATGATACCTGATACATTCTTTAAAATGCAATAAATCTGTTGTCCAGAGAAACAACAGAATAGTAGATGCCTAATAATGTTGATTGTGTGACAGATTATTAAAATCTCATTGTAGTAATTCAATAATCAATAAAAATGATCATTAAATTTTAAAAATAATGAAAACCTTGGAATGACTCATCAAAATATTAAATATTGTTTAGCATAGCAGGTTTTGCATATTTTCATATTATATGTGTGAAAATCCTTTTATAACACTAATGTAGCAAAAATCTCTGTATTTGGCTGGGACTGGTTTGGCTCAGTGGATAGAGCGTCAGCCTGCAGACTGAAAGGTCCCGGGTTCGATTCCGGGCAAGGGCATGTACCTTGGTTGCAGGCACAACCCCAGTGGGGGGTGTGCAAGAGGCAGCCGATCGATGATTCTCTCTCATCGATGTTTCTAACTCTCTGTCCCTCTCTCTTCCTCTCTGTGAAAAATCAATAAAATATATTTTAAAAAATACCTGTTTAAGGAAAAAAAAAAAGAATCTCTGTATTTGCATAAATAATTATCACTAAATCCCAGTTCTGCCAATTTGCTAAACTTGAAATTTAAGTTGTAGGTTTAAATTTTATTTCAGTGGTAATTCCTCTCAAATCAATGCCTGAAGCAGCATTTGCTTTAAAGAATGGGGCATGAGTGCCCTCTTGTGATAAAATAGGCATTTAAATATTTCCAGTTGCATATGAAACAATTTGAACTGAATCATTTCACAAACACAAAATGCCCTCTATTGCTAGGCCAGTTTTTATCTGTACTTGTAAGTCCAAAAAAGACACGTACCTGAAGAATTTGGTTCATGTTAATAGACAATGTGAATTAGTCACATTAAAATGCCATTTCTTCCATTGTTCTGGTAGCTGCAACAAAAATTGAGGATAATAGAGGCTCTTTAAATTGATCTCACTTAACAGTCTCACAAAATGCTCTCCATTGCTGCTTAATAATGGACACAGGCCCAGAACAAGAGGAAGTCCCAGAACCAAGTACGTAGGTTCTGGTATGCTTCCACTCTCTAGCTGCCACTGGATGAGTTATCTACTTTTTGAAGGTACGGTAATTGTCTGATCCTAAACCTACTTATGTTAATTGTACTTGTATTCAGTTATGTAATTAAATTAAATAATATACAAAATAAAATGTTTTAAAAAAGTGTTTAGGTAAAAGAAAACTAAGTTGGATGCTTTGAAATTACTTCAGAAAAGGTAATTGGAAAAAATAAGTTTTGAATTGCACATCGGCAAAAATAAATAAATAAATAAATAAATAAATAAATAAATAAATAAAATAAAAAACAGAAGTCATCAAATCTAGAATTCTAAATAGCAAAATAAAAAAATCAACAGACCACTTAAAAATAATGTTAAAAGTCTTGGCCTCAAAAGGCTGGTAAAATATCCAAATTTATATTTTATACTAAAATAAAATAAAATATTTTAGATATATTATCTTTTTAAATGATTCTCCAATTTTTTTTTAATTCACACTCTAAAGGATTTTTTTTTCACCAACTGCTCATATTTTATACATGTTTAGATTAAAACTTGTATGGAATGTGAATATGGCCAGATTCTAAAATGAAAGTGGGTCTGAGTATCCTGAAATTCAGGAAATCTGCCTCTGGTTAAAAACTAAACCATAGCCCTAGCCGGACTGCCTCAGTGAGTAGAGTGTTGACCTGTGGACTGAAGGATCCCAAGATCAGTTTATTTTGGTTGCAGGTTCAATCCCTGGTCCTGGATGGGGGCATGCAGGAGGTAACCAATTGATGTTTCTCTGTCTCTCTTCCCCTCTTCCATACTCTAAAAACCAATGGAAAAATATCCTCAGGTGAGAATTAACAACAGCAAAAAAACTAACTAAACCATTTCACTTGGCATTAACATCTGGAAACATTTGTATGAACTTTTGCCCCCTAAAATTACACTGCTTTTACATTGCTGACATCAGTATTTGAATAAAAGGTTTATGCAGATAGTAATTGCCTGAAATTGTCACCACTGGAGGGCATTGCACACCCATTTTTAAAAACCTAAACAATGTATTATCTGCAAGCCTAAGCATAGATTTTCATGACATACCAACTATAGCATCAGTTAAGAAGACTTCTACATCATTTAATTACTCAGAAAATTGTGAATATAACTTGCCCAAATTAATGTAAATGGCCACTATTTCTCTAAATTACATTTGTTTAAAATTTTTTAAGAACCTACTATGTGCTCCACCTATTTTTTCCCTGAACTTCCATGAGTATCTCAGTACCTGTTACATTGATTAACAGATATTTTTAAGTGTTGTGATTTTTAAAAATATATATTTTATTGATTTTTTTACAGAGAGAAAGGGAGAGGGATAGAGAGTTAGAAACATCAATAAGAGAGAAACATTGATCAGCTGCCTCCTGCACACCTCTTACTGGGGATGTGCCCGCCAATAAGGTACATACCCTTGACCAGAATCGAACCTGGGACCCTTCAACCCACAGGCTGATGTCCTATCCACTGAACCAAACCAGTTAGGGCAGTAGATTTTTTTTTTTTTTATGTTTTTATTGATTTCAAAGAGAGGAAGGGAAAGGAAAAAAGATAGAAACATCAATGATGAGAGAGAATCATTGATCGCAGCCTCCTTCACACCCCCCCACTGGGGATCGAGCCCGAAAGCTAGGCATGTGCCCCATCAGGAATCGAACTGTGTGATCTCCTGGTTCATAGGCTGATGCTCAAACACTGAGCCATCCCAGCCAAGTGATTAGCAGATTTTGATATACAATTGTCCAACACTGGATTCCATGAAATAATGTAATTGCTAAAGTAACAGAATATATTAATACGTTATTTAATCAATGATAATTTAGCATCTACTATGTGCCAGGCTCTGTTCTTAGCCAAGCCAAGAATAAAACAGATAAAAGTGTCTGGATTTATAGAGCTTATATTTTGGTAGGGGGAATATTAAAAAATCAATAAACATAAAACTTAGTTGTTAGAAAGTGATTATGTGCTCTAGAAAAAAGAAAAGGAAAAAACAGAGAAAAGAAACAGCTGGGGAGTGTTGGGCCAGGGTTGCAATTCTAAATAGTCTAGCCCTTAAGCACCGCTGGTGTAGTGGTATCATGCAAGATTCCCTAAATAGTCTGGCCCCACCTTAACCGGTTTGGCTCAATGGATAGAGCATCGGCCTGCAGACTGAAAGATCCCAGGTTCAATTCCTGGCAAGGACATGTACCTTGGTTGCGGGCACATCCCCAGTAGGAGTGTGCAGGAGGCAGCTGATCTATGTTTCTAACTCTCTATCTCTCTCCCTTCCTCTCTGTAAAAAACTCAATAAAATATATTTTTAAAAAACAGTCTGGCCTGAGAAAATGACACTAAGAAAGTGATATTTAGGTCAGGACACATCAGGAAGAAATGTGAAAGAAGAACAGTCCATGCCAGGAGGGGCAGAGCCTGGACTAGGCCTAGTCACAAAACAGTTTTACTTATTGGTAGAGTGACAATATAATTTATGTCCAAAGCAGGACATATGTATTGGCAGCCTGTGTCAGGGCCTCTAGCAGCAGTAAAACTACACAGGTACTTGAAATGTAATAATGCTCTCTTCTGCACTTCTTTATATTTAAAACAAAAAACAAACAAACAAACAAAAAACAATACATATCTACGATGCTAAAATCATGAAAACAATTTGTTTTTCATAAATTATGACAGCATGATGTAGTGAAAAGAGCCCTGGATTTCACACATGAAACTCCAGCTGCTACCTCTGCTACAATAAGCTATTAACAAATATTAAAATAGAGAAATACAGGAGTCCAAATTAAAATGTTTGTCCATTTTTATCTAAGTCAAGTTACAGTCTGTCAAGTTCAGATTCATTTAGTGAAAAAATGAATGATTCTTGATCCTCATTTCCTGGGGGGTTTTCTGTCCTGGGAAATTTTCTGTCCAGGGTACTTCTTTGCATAGGTGCAAGTTTACCAAGGCACAGCTATAAAAGCCAAAACTTTAGGTGAATGAATGAAACACATAATAAATTGTTTAAAAATATAGTGAGCTCTCATCAAGAGAGCCAGGACCAGCCAGTTCTTTGGGAACCACTTCTGTAAGTGTGGGAAGACATCTCAATACTGAATTGTTGAGTAACCTTAGATAAGTCACTTGCCCTTTCAGCATCCATTTTCCTTTTTTTTTCATTTTCCCATTTTTTTAATGGAAATAAAATATATGCCTTACCCACAGAACAATATGCATGATAGATAACAATTAAAAAGCTTTGACTAATATAAAATGTTGTCATCATCATTAAACATTTATTGATTTCATGCTATCATTAAAGCAATAAGATATATGTTTATTGGGATCTGGGGGCAAAGAGAAAGAAGAAAGAAGAAGGAGGAGGAGAAGGAAAGGGAAAGGAGAGAGGAGAGTAAGGAGGTCGGGGTGGGGGAACAGAGGGGAGAAGGGGAAGACCTCAATAATATCTGCCCTACCCATGGAATAAGAAGAGAACTGGATGAATAACACATTAGAGATATATATAAAACACTAATAAAATAAAGCCAAATATTAGTAAAGATTAAAGTTGAAATAAATGATCAGCTAGTCCTGAGTTTTTGGAGATTACCTAATGATGCTAGGAACATCATCTGAAAGGAAATGAATCTTATGATAGAAAGATGAAGTAGTAGGTAATGGGAAAAATAAATAACAAGGAAAAAATAAGAAAAGTTATTTTACAGGTCAAACTAGAGATATGATCAAAACAAGATTTGAAATAATGAGCATTTCATCATTTGCAGGGGAGACATTTAGTCTTGGCCACATTTAATTTAACTTGTCAAAGTAGCCATGACTATATTCAGGGTCCCATGTGTTAGATCATTGAATTGAAAGAGCAAGATCAGGCAGAGTCATTCAAGAGAATATTTTTCCAGACTGTAAAAATGTTAAGTATATTGCCCAGGCAGCACAGCTCAGTGGTGAGCATCAACCTATGAGCCAGAAAATCACGGTTAAATTCCCTGTCAGGGCACATGCCTGGAATTGTGGGCTCAATCTCCAGTAAGGAGCATATGGAAGGAAGCTGATCAATGATTCTCTCTCATCATTGATATCTCTATGTATCTCCACTGTTGATGTTTCACTCTCTCCCTTGCTCTCTAAAGCCAATAAAAATATATTTTAAATATTTTAAAATTGTTTATCTATTAAAATTTCTCCTGGTATATCTTGGTAGAATGAAATGAGAAAGTAATTTTTTTAGCTATAAACTCCTAATAAGGTCAACAGGTAAATTACTGCAGAGACCTATCTTCCCTTCCATTCATTAATTTTATAAACACCAAGCCTCTACCCTTCTCCTAGGGCTGGAAGAGTTTAGTCAGACACAGCTCCCCATTGTCCCTTATGTCCATTATCTACTCTTCCTTCCTGACTCCGTCCCCTCTGGCCGTGTTCTTTCCTTCCAGGTGTCCACACTAGCTTTTGGCTTATTCTTTCTCTTGGACTGCACATCTTAATCCTTGCTTTTCAAAATCAGCTGCCAATTGTAAAAGGAAAATGGTTCCGAACCTGCTCTGGGACAGACATTTTACTTGATGTAATCCACAAACTCTTTCTGAGAAGCAATGAGCATTCCTGATAAAACGCTTAAGCAATTTTCAGATAAACGCTCATAGAATTAACACTTGTTCTAAGAAGTCAGTTTCGGTAAGAGCTGATATAAATCCATCCAGGAAGTTACTGGGAAAGAGTACAGTTTTTATAGAGGCATAGAGCAGGAGCCAAGCCATACAGTGTGTTGAAGAAAGAAGTAAGGAGTTGCTTACATGAAAGTGACTGTTCCAAGAAGTGTGGCTGAGAAAGATGTGGTGGCCGCTTATGTTCAAAGATGGACCTGGTTATGTTTATATGTTGAAGGGAAGAAAGGTTATAACCAGAAATTGGCTCTTTGTTTCTGAATGAACACGTTTGCCTCTCATTACAAATAAGATAATGTGCTCTGATTTGGTTTTATTTCTTTAGAATATGTAAACACTGGGAATTTAGAGAAAAACTTATTTTATTACCTAGCACTAGAAAGGCAGGATCTCCTAAATTTGCCCACTAGACTCATCAAAGGATCTTGATAAAAAATAAAGATTCCAGCGGAAACCGGTTTGGCTCACTGGATAGAGCATCGGTCTGAAGGGTCCCAGGTTCGATTCCGGTCAGGGGCATGTGCGTTGGTTGTGGGCGCATCCCCGGTGGGGGGGGGGTGCAGGAGGCGGCTGGTCGATATTTCTCTCTCATCGATGTTTCTGGCTCTCTATCCCTCTCCCTTCCTCGCTGTAAAAAAAACCATAAAATATATTTTTAAAATAAATAAATAAAGATTCCAGGGCTTTGTGCCAGGCCCACCAAAGCAGATGTCTAAGAGAAGGGCCTGGAAATCTGCAGTTTTATCAAGTATCTAATGAACAAGCAAGGTTGGGGGGGGGGGCGAGGAGAGGGGATGATGGAAAGCACAGGCTCTAGAATCAGAAATACCTGGGTTCATGGCCTTGCATGAAGTATTCTACCTGCCCCCCTCAGTGGTTGTTGTATGATGAAATGGTACAATATAGAGACCAGTTCTAGGAAACTCCACTGCCTGCACCCAGTTGACTGCCAGTGAAAAGTCTAGTGACCTCTAGTGAACTAGTTTTTTGTTTTTTTAATATAGCTAGTCTAAGGATTATATAATCATTCTCTTTTCCTACAAGGAGCCTTTTGCTTTTGCAGCAAGATTGTAACAAAACATTGTCATCCCTCCTAACTGAATTTTTTAATAAGGTTTCTTTATCACAAACTTTTGAGTCTGTTGAATTCTTCCAACCCATAGACTGTGTAACTCCTTGAGCTAATGTTTTTACTTTAGTCCCACTCCATATATTCTGATACTGCCATAAAATGGCCTCTCAACAGCTAGTGCAGCTGGAAAGACAGAACTGCACAGGCTTTTTTTATTAGAAGAAAGTGTTAAATTTGAGGAGTACTACACTGTCCTCTCAGGAATACCAATTCAAGACTGGGGACTTTCATTTACAAGGGCGTTATAGCAAAGCAATGGGAAGAAAATATCCAGTAATGCAGATGCTGTAAACCAGTGTAAACTGGAGAAAGAGAAGAAATGAAGATAGGATCTTTCTTAAAAGCTAGTGTAACGAGTCAGACATCAGGGATTAAGTAAAGCACTAAACAGGAATCAAAGTGCAGTACACCAGAGTTGGAATAAAAGATCAGAGCTGAGCACTGTAGAGTTAAGTGGATCAATGGGATATCTTTGGCCTAAAGCCGCCTTCTTGAATGTAAAGAGGACTTACCCTGGGCAGTAATGCTAGGAATGACAAAGAAGCTTAAAGCTCGAGAATGTTTTTGAATATCAGTAATTGACCTGGATTGATTCTTTGTTTTCCATGCTTCTCTTTTTGTTTATTTATGTGGCTGAAATATCTAGCATTCCTTTCCCCTACCCCCACCCCACCCCTACTTAATAAAGAGGAATTAATTTTGTCACTTT
Organism: Pipistrellus kuhlii; assembly: GCF_014108245.1. Classification (NCBI taxonomy): domain Eukaryota; kingdom Metazoa; phylum Chordata; class Mammalia; order Chiroptera; family Vespertilionidae; genus Pipistrellus; species Pipistrellus kuhlii. The sequence continues at coordinate 46,143,282 of NW_023425551.1, forward strand.
ACTAGGTTCAACTTCATTTTAAGCAGGCTTGTCTAATGGGCTTAGCCTAGGATTAAAGTTGTTACAGTGTAGGGGTAAGGCATGTCACAGCAGCACTCAGGGACCAGGATGGCAGCGTGGCAGAAGAGCCAAGCCAAATAAGCCTAGGGATAGTAGATGTGAAGCAGCCTGGGACAGGAGATAGAAACAAAGGTCTAAAAGAGTAGGTTACTACTTAACAAACAAACAAAAAAAGCCCTAGCCAATGTGGCTCATTAAATAAAGAACCAGCCTATGGACTAAACTAAGAGTCCTGGATTAGATTCTGCTCAAGGCACATACCTTGGTTACAGGCTCCTCCCCAGCCCCTGCAGGAGGCAACAAATACTTGTGTTTCTCTCACATCAATGTTTCTCCTGGTATTTCCATCTCTCTTCCACTCTCCCTAAAAATGGATGGGAAAATATCCTTGGGTGAGGATCAAATAAATAAATGAGTAGGTTACTCCAGTAGAAGGAAGTTAGTGAACTAGATGAGGGAGATGGCGGGACAATGAGATGTGGTAGAAGGCAGATCCAAACAAATAGGTACTCAAAGAGGTCTCAAATAACCCAAACACTGGAATCAATGAAAAACACTTGGACAGTGATGCCTTCCGTCTGTCCAGAATGCTCTTCTCTAAGCTTTCTACCGTACTCACTCTCTCCCTTCCTTCAGGCCTTGATCAAATACATTCTTCACAGTAAAGCCATCCTAACTAAAATGCCAACACCTTTACCCACCAACACACACACAATCCCTATCTCCCTCCCCAGCTGTTTTATTTTTCCTTAGTTCTTAACAGTGTCTAACATCCTATTTTATATAATAAAAGGCTAATATGCAATTGGACCAAATGACAGAATGACCATGCAGGAGCTGCCCCCTGGTGGTCAGTGCACTCCCATGGGGGGAATGCCACTCAGCCAGAAGCTGGGCTCACGGCTGGTGAGCACAGAAGCAACAGCTGGGGCCTTTCCCGCCTCTTCAGCAGCAGTAAGGATGTTTGACCCCCTCCTCGGCAGCAGGGAGCAGGCCTAAGCCATCATTTGGACATCCCCCAAGGGCGTCCAGACTGTGAGAGGGCGCAGGCCTGGCTGAGGGACAGCCCCTCCCCCCCCCCCCAGTGCAAGAATTTCATATCGTATCATATACTTTGTTTATTTATCTTGTTTAATCTTGCCTTGCCCACTGAAATATAAACTCCATGACAGAGTCATTATTACTCACTGCTATGTCCCCTACACCTAGAACACTATGGAGCACATTTTACTGACACTCAACAAATATCTGTGTCAAATAAATGTTGGAATTTGTTAGCTGATCATGAAGATAACTTGTTCAAAATCATTAGAAGTACAGGAATACATTCCCTAGCCAGTTTGGCTCAGTGAATAGAGCATCAACCTGCAGACTAAAGGGTCCCAGGTTTGATTCCGGTCAAGGGCACATGCCCAGGTTGCAGGCTTGATCCCCAATGGGGGAGTGCAGGAGGCAGCCAATCAGTGATCCTCTATCATTATTGATGTTTCTATTTCTCTCTTCCTCTTCCTTTCTCTCTAAAATTAATAAAACAAAATAAAAAGAATATTGGCCTATAACTTCAAACAAAAAAGAAGTACCAGACCACAATTTCTATATTCTTTTGGGGGAAGAAAAGAAGAGAAAATATTGAGAAAAATCATTTGATAAAAAAATACAGTATCATGAGCCTGGCCAGTGTGGCTCAATTGGTTGAACATTAACCTATGAACTGGAAGGTCACAGTTCAATTCCCAGTTAGGGCACAAGCCAGGGTAGTGGGTTCAATTCCCAGTGTGGGGCATGTAAGAGGCAACCAATCAATGATTCTCTCACATCATTGATGTTTCTATCTGTCTCCCTCTCTGAAATCAATTTTTTTAGTGCCCTTATAAGAAAGGAAGAGACAATAGAGCTTGTAGACAGTAGAGAGAATGTGGTTATTTACAAGTCAGGAAGAGAGCCTTCCCCAAGGACTGAATTTGCTGGTACCTTGATCTTGAACTTCCCAGCCTCCAAAGCTGTGAGAAACACACCTCTGTTGGTTAAGCCACTCAGGCTATGGTATTTTGTTATAGCAGTCCAAACTGACTAAGACAATCCTAATGTCCTTTAATAGAAGTCTGGTTAAATAAATTATGGTACAGCCATATGATCAAATATTATGCAACTGTTAAATAAAAATGAGAAAGCTATATGAGAAATATAACTGCTCTAGAAAAACCTCAAGATACACTATTAAGAGAAAAAAAATCAAAGTGCAGAACAATATATATAAATATTGCTTTTTGTATAAAAAGGGAGAAGAAATAAGAATGTGAATTTGTACATGCTTGTATAAACAAAAAGATACATAGGAAACTAACAGGGGAGAGAGTAAGGTAAGAACTGGACAGATGGGGTACAAGCATGGAAGAGAGACTTAACACTTTATAATATTTTACACTTTGATTTTTTGAACAGTGTGAAAAAAGTGCCTCTTCAAAAATAAGTTTAAATATGCAAATCCCTGACCTCTCTCTAGAACTCAAGACTACCTGCCAAACATTTCTTCTGAAATGTCTAATAGATTTCTCAAATATGACATCTCCAAAACAGAACATCTGATTTTCATGGACTAGAAAATGTACCCAGTCTGTGAACTCTCATCATTGCTTCTACTCTTAACCATTTGTGCTCATTCTTTATATAGTAGCCAAATTTATTTTTAAAACACTGATCATATTGTGTTGCCTCAGCTTAAAATCTTCCAAACCCATCGTATGGCCACTGGAATACAATCTAAGCCTCTTACCAAATCCTATATGGATCTACTGCCTTGGTCCAGCTCTCTTTCATTCCATTCCAGACAAGTAATTTCCCATCTTTGGGCTTTTGGGCCCTCTGCCTGTAATTTTCAGCCCCTGTATCATCTCATGGCTGATAGAGTGTCATTATTTAGGTCTTAGCACCAATGGTGATAAGACAAATGTTTATAAGTGATCTTATCCCCCAGCTTTTTATTTGTTTTTGCTTTAAAGAAATAATAGAACCAAATGTATGTCTCTCTTCTTGCCATTGGATAGGATCTTATTATGTTATTGATTAATGTGAGTTATGAGCTTGTTTCTTCCAAAAATTCATTTATTGAAGTCCTAATCCCAAATACCTCAGAATGTTCATTTCAAATAGGATCTTTCAAAAGATAATTAAGTTCACCACCCAAAGTCAAAGCTCATTCCATCACTATATATTTTACCCCCTTTACCAAGATGTATTATGGAATTGTACACTTGAAACCTATATAATTTCACCAATGTCACTGCAATAACTTTAATTTTTAAGATAATTTAATTAAAATGAAGTCATCAGCTGAAACTGGTTTGGCTCAGTGGATAGAGCATCGGTCTGCAGACTGAAAGGTCCCAGGTTCGATTCCGGTCAAGGGCATGTACATTGGTTGCGGGCACATCCCCGGTAGGGGGTGTGCAGGAGGCAATTGGTCAATGTTTCTCTCTCATCAATGTTTCTAGCTCTCTATCCCTCTCCCTTCCTCTCTGTGGAAAATCAACAAAAATATATTTTTTTAAAAAATGAAGTCATCAGGGTAGTCCCTGATCCAATATAACAGGTGTCCTTATAAGAAGAGGAGATTAAGATCAAGATACATAGAGTGGGAGGATGTAAAGACACAAGAAGACAACCATCTACAAACCAAGGAAAAATCAACCTCAGAAGAAATCAACCCTGTCAGCATCTTGCTCTCAGATTTCTAGCCTCAAAATTGTGAGAAAATACATTTCTGCTGTTTAAATCACCCACTTTTTTGATACTCTAGTATGGCAGTCCTAGCAAACTAATACATTGGGCATTAACTAACATCTCCCCAGACTTGCTTTGAGTGTACACCCTAATTTTTCATTCTCTCTGATATTTTACTTATATTTTATTTTTCTTTTAAGTATGTGTTTATATAGCCATCTCAAATCCTTTTGGAAATCCATCAGCCCCCTGAAGTATGAGTCTGATAATCCTTTCTTGAAAGTGTGGGATTAAGGATAGTTTGCCATCACTGGTTCTTAATGAATCTTCCTGGATCCTGACCAACCCTGCTTCCTTTTCTAAGTGGCTGTAGGCCAAGTGACTAATGATCTACTCGAGAATCTTGCCAAGGATCAGCATCAGGATGGGGGGTGGGGGGGTGACAGGGTGAGAAGCACCTAGAGTCTAGAATAAGGACTCTAGTGTTGGTGTTAGTTACTAAGGACTTCAGGAATAATTTTTGGAATCTGGGCACTGCTTTTAACAAATTTATTTTTTTTAATATATTTTATTGATTTTGTACAGAGAGGAAGGGAGAGAGATAGAGAGTTAGAAACATCGATGAGAGAGAGTCATCGATCAGCCGCCTCCTGCACACCCCCTACTGGAGATATGCCCGCAACCAAGGTACATGCCCTTGACCGGAATCAAACCCGGGACCCTTCAGTCCCCAAGCCAACGCTCTATCCATTGAGCCAAACTGGTCTCGGCTGCTTTTAACAAATTTAGTCAAAGAAATTATTTGATACAGCCAGCTGTATGTTTAAATTTATTTATTTTTAAAATGTTTTATTGATTTTTTTACAGAGAGGAAGAGAGAGGGTTAGAGAGCTAGAAACACCTATGAGAGAGAAACTGGTTTGCCAGTTTTAGGGTGTTTTTTGTTGTTTTTTTAATATTCACCAGAGAATATTTTTTCCATTGCTTTTCAGAGCAAGAGTGGAAGGGAGGCAGGGAAGGGAAAGAGAGAGATAAATAATGATGTGAGAGAGACATATCCCCCATCTTCCCTGACAGGGGGTGGGGAAAGAACCACAAATCAGGTCCCCTGACTGGCAATCAAACCCAGGGCCCTTGGGTCCACAGGCTCTTGCTCTAACCACTTAGTAATGCTGTCCAGGGTGCCAGTTATTTTTTATTATACAACCAATGTGATGATTGACTATATATTGTACTTTTGATTATAGTTTGTGTTGTGCTTTTCCATTGCTTCCCCACAGTTATCTTAGGAGACAAAAGTAGAGATAACGGGGTCCTCCACTGGGGAGGCTCCTGTCCCATGAAGATCTCCACTGCATCATCCACATCCCCTGGCAAAGGGTCATAGAGTCAGGTACGGCTTTTTACCAGATATGCGGTACCTCTTTTGGTGATTTTCTAAAGGCTCTTCGCCTCAGAGAAGTCCCCATTGTTGGGAATGCTGTTCTCATATTCGTTGCAATCCAGATCAAGAACAGCATGGGCTTATCTCGGTCTCTGTTTGTTAGTTTCCTGTTCCATGTGGGCAAAAACACACGGCTGGGGGAGGCGAGCTGTGTCAATGGTTAGCTATCCTCCTGAGCAGTCTGTGCCATTCAGCCTCAATAGTGCGTGGCAGTCGCTGGGGCCAGCACATTTTGCCCTGAAGTCTACACATACACCTCCTGAGCTGTAGTGAAGGATACCTTTCCCTTCCCTTCCCTTCCCTTCCCACCAGGAACAGACCCAGCAGTGCGGTTGGCCAGGTGCCATATGATGCAAATATTTTCTTTTAAATATATTTTATTGATTTTTTACAGAGAGGAAGGGAGAGAGATAGAGAGCTAGAAACGTCGATGAGAGAGAAACATCGACCAGCTGCCTCTCGCACACCCCTACCGGGGATGTGCCCGCAGCCAATGTACATGCCCCTGACTGGAATCGAACCTGGGACCTTTCAGTCCGCAGACCGATGCTCTACCGCTGAGCCAAACCAGTTTCAACATGATGCAAATATTTTAAGCAAAGGAGTACACTCAAGCCCAGAACGGGGAAAGATAGTCCCAAATCAGTTCACATGCCCAGCACAGGCTGTGAAGGCTCCTTATCTTCATGTAAGAAAATGTTCCAGGCCCAAGACATACTCCCGTGCAGCTATGGAAGGGTCAACAGGCTGTGTGCAACTGCCTTTCCCAACACCGGCCTTACCTTTTATTTAACACATGCAATAGATGAGGCATCCCTGTTCCAAAGGACCTTCTCTTTTTAAGGAATTTGCTCCTAAAACTTTTGCCCATTTTACCACATCATAAATCTCCTCCCATCCCCCAATTACTAAATCACTCCCATGAACATAAAACCAGGCTCTAGTATCTCCCATTTAAAAAGTACAGAGTTTCTTAGCCAGCTGGTATAGGTCGGTGGATTAAGCATCGTCCCATGGACCATGAGGTCCTGGGTTTGATTCCCAATCAGGGCATATGCCCAGGTTGCAGGCTTGATCTCCAATAGGGGGTGTGCAGCAGGCAGATGGTCGATATGCCTCTTTCATTGATTTTTCTATCTCTCTCACCTTCTCCCTTCCTCTCTGAAATCAATATATATATATATATATATATATATATATATATATATATATATATATATGTGTGTGTGTGTGTGTGTGTGTGTGTGTGTGTGTGTGTGTGTGTGTGTGTGTATTAACGGCAGAACAAATAAACAACTGGCCACAGGGCGAGCCTCTGGTGGTTACTGAAAATTCTTTGCTCCTGCACTCCACCGCAGTCCCGTGAGGCTGTGAGAGTTCCTTATCTTCTTGTAAGAAAACGTTTGCTGCTGGTGCCAGCCCCTCGGGGCTTCTCCACCGCCCCCTGTTCCTGAGGGGCCATTGGGGCAGCAGCCAATGCTCATACCCACTGATGGTGTCAGCCCCAATCGCTCCACACTGGCAAAGGGTGCAAGCAGGACCGGCACCATCAGTGCATGGGAGCAGTGGCAGCGGGAGCAGGGCACTGGCAGACAGGGGACTGGGGGCCATGGCAGGAGGGGCTGGGTGGGGGCACGGAGGATGGCCCGAGTCTCGATCCTGGGTCCACTTCAGCCTCGGGGCCCAAAAGTTCCTTTCAAGGTGCACGAATTTGTGTACTGAGCCCCTAGTAAATAGATAGATAGATAGATAGATAGATAGATAGATAGATAGATAGATAGTAGAGTTTCCTGACCTTACAACCCTCTCCATTTCTGCTTTCTTACCTCTCTTTCTCATTACTCTTCAACTGGGCTTCTATCATTGCCATTGCACTTGAGATTGTATTTACAAGATCATTGGTAATTTTCATGTTGCCAAACCTGATGGTTATTTCTATTATCTTTGTTTTGTTTGTTTTTATTAATCCTCACCTGAAGATAAGTTTTCCACTCTTTTTTAAAAAATTACATATTTGTTGATTTCAAAGAGGGAGAGAGAGATAGAAACATCGATGATGACAGAGAATCATGGACTGGCTGCCTCCTGCATGCCTCCTACTGGGGATTGAGCCCACAACCTGGGCATGTGCCCTTGAGTGCAAGCTAACCTGGGACCCTTCAGTCTGCAGGACAACGCTTTATCCACTGAAACAAACCAGCTAGGGTGTCCATTGATTTTTAGAGAGTGAAAGGGAGAAAAAGAGGGGTGGGGGGACAAGAGGGAGAGGGGGAAAGAGGGAAAAGGAAAGAAGGGGAGAGAGGGAAAGAGGAGAGGGAGAGGGCCTCCCATACACACTCCAACCTGGGCCAGTGATGGAATCTGCAACCCTTTGGTGCTCAGGCACTCTCTAACCACTGAAACACACTGGCCAGGGCATCATCTCTGTTATTTTAATTCACCTTTCAAAAGAATTCATTCAGTTGAGCTATCTCTTCCTGAACTCTTCAGAAATATCACACTCTCCAGTTTTCCCCTCGAGGGGTCTCCTTTGCTGGCACTTCTCTACTGCAACTCTAAAGCTTGCAGAGCTCCAAGCTCTGTCCCCGAGCCTTCTCGTCTTTATTTATACTCTTGCCCTGATGATCTCACTCAATGTCATGCCTAAAATACCTTTCTCATGCCAATGACACTCAATCCCAAAACTCTCCTCTGAACTGCAGACTCATGTATCAAACTGCCTTCTTGCCATTTCCACATATATAATCCTCCCCCCCCGCCCCGTAATTTAGCTCTTTACTGTTTCAAGAATTAACACTTTATCATTCCATGAAGTATTAACACTTTATTATTTCATGGAGTATTCAATTCACAGTTGTGTGTCCTGCAATCAAATTCAAGTTTACTGACCTGTTCAGTTTGGACACTAGAAAAAAGAACATTTTACACTGGGGAAAGATTCCTCAATTCTTATATATTTTTATTTTTATTGTTTTAATTGAGATATAATTGGAACATTTATATTTATAAATATAATTGGAACATTGTATTATACACCTGAAACATAATACTAGTTTCAGGTGTACAATATAATGACTTGATATTCATATATATTATGAAATGATCATCACAATAACTCTAGTTAACATCCCATCACCACACATAGTTACAAAATTGTATTGTGCTTGTGATGAGAACATTTAAGACTTACTCTCTGAGCAACTTTCGAATATTACTAACTATAGTCACCATGACTTATTTATTTTTTAACTGGAAGTCTCTACCTTTGATCCACTTCACCCATTTTCCCCAACCCCCACCATCTCTGGCAATTAACAATCTATACTCTGCATCTATGAGCTTGTTTATTCCTTTTTGTTTTTTAAAAATATATTTTATTGATTTTTGTACAGAGAGGAAAGGAAAGAGATAGAGAGTTAGAAACATCAATGAGAGAGAGTCATCGATCAGCTGCCTCTTGCACACCCCATACTGGGGATATGCCCACAACCAAGGTACATGCCCTTGACCGGAATCGAACCTGGGGCCCTTCAGTCCCCAAGCCAACGCTCTATCCATTGAGCCAAACCGGTCCCAGCTCCTTTTTGTTTTTTAGATTACATATACAAGGTGTCTTCCCCCAAAAAAATGGTTACACACTTTGAATAATTATAAAGGCAGTATTTATTAAAATTCATTTCATTTTTAAAATGTAATAGAATCTACAGATAAAGTGTGTATATATTTTGGGGGACACCCTATATAACCGAGATCATATGGCATTTGTCTTTCTCTGTCTGGATTCTTTCACTTAGCATATTGCCCCCATGTTGTTGCAAATGGGAATATTTTCTTTTTATGACTGAATAATATTCCATCATATATACTATTTATATATATATATATATATATATATATATATATATATATATATATCACATCTGCTTTATCCATTCAGCTTCCAATGGACTCTTAAGTTGTTGTTTCCATATCTTGGCTATTGTACATAATGCAGCAATGAGCATGGGTGCATATATAATTTCAAGTTAGTTTTCATTTTCAGATAAATACTCAGAAGTGGAATTTCTTGATCATGTAGTCCTATCTTTATTTTATTTTATTTTTTTTAGGAATGTCCATACTGTTTTTCATAGTAACTGCACCAATTTACATTCCCACCAACAGTGCACAAGGGTTTCCTTTTCTCCACATCCTTACTAGCATTCACTATCTCTTGTCATTTTTAGTGTAGCCATTCTAATATATCTGGTTTTGATTTTCATTTCCCTGATGATTAGTTATGTGGAGCACTTTTTCATGTACCTGTTGGCCATCTAAATATCTTCTTTGGAAAAATGAATATTCAGATCCTCTGCACATTTTTTAATTGAATTGTTTATATTTTTGCTATTTTTGTTGTATAAGGGTTTTTTTTATATATTTTGTATATTAATCCCTTGTCAGATAATTCTTATTTTTAAAGGCTGATTTTTTCCCTGCTTTTAAATAAGTTAATTATGCTTGTGGCAGGATAGTAAGAAGCTAGGAAAATCTCTGGGCAAGTGGAATGAGGAAACTAAGACAAGAAAATTAAGCAAGGCCAACCAGTTGTGCAGCTTGCAGACAGCTTGTAAAGCACTAGACCTTACCTTCCCCAAGCAAGGACACTTGAAACCAAATAGTTTATAGCTCTCCTCCCTAACTAGAGAATACATAGCTTAAATTACCTTGGCACAATGAACACCATTTGTGCCAGCTAAACCCAAGGACAGATGAAGTCTGGGGGACAAATAAGAAAACCCCAAAAGCATTTGGATGCTATCACTAAATGGAGAATCTGAGGCAGGAGAGATTGCTGCTAGGCCAGGAAGGAAAAGGGGAGTTTATCTCCCCACAGAACAAGACAACAGCAGTCTTGGGACATGCTGAGATAAAATCACCAGATGTTTTCATAAACTCTGGGGAAAGTCATAACAATGTAAAAGGGGGAACTTTGAAATCTAATCTATCCAGCAGGAGAACCCTGAAACCTGAAAAGAGGGGAAAGTGTAAAACCCTTGAACCCCACTAGGCAGAGACTAAGACTAGCTCAGTTGCTCTCTTATGCCTTATGCCAAGTGCATTCTTTTTTTCTTTTTCTTTTTTTTAATCCTCAACCGAGGATATTTTTTCCATTGATTTTCAGACAGAGTGAAAGGGAAGGAAGCGGAGGAGAAAAAGAGAAAAATCTATGTGAGAGAGATACATCAATTGGTTGCCTCCTGCACACATCCCAACTGGGCCAGGAATGGACCCACAATCAAGGTATGTGCCTTTGACCAGGAATCGAACCCATGACCCTTCAGTTCATAGGTCACTGCTCTAACTATTGAGCATCCAGCTAGGGCACCTAGTGTATTCTTAATAAATTTGCTTGCTATACTTCCTTAATAAATTCACTTGCTTTGCTTCAACACTGCTTTCTGTCACTCATTTCAATTATCTCTTGTGAGTGTAATAAGCTGAGGAGAGCCAGCCTCCTTTGACTTGGGTGACTCTCTGGTAACATGCTTATAATACTCAACATGGCATATGTATTTTTCCCATGATTTAACCAAAAGCTGTAAGTTAGCCAGGACCGGTTTGGCTCAATGGATAGAGCATCGGCTTGGGGACTGAAGGGTCCTGGGTTTGATTCCGATCAAGGGCATGTACCTTGGTTGCGGGCATATCCCCAGTAGGAGGTGTGCAAGAGGCAGCTGATCGATGACTCTCTCTCATCGATGTTTCTAACTATCTCTCTCCCTTCCTCTCTGTATAAAATCAATAAAAAATAAAATAAATAAAAAAACAAAAGCTGTAAGTTAAACTTTTTTTCATGCATTCATTATCTAACCAGACCTTTACATATATTGACTATGTTTTCAAAAGTTATCTACTGCAGGATATCTGCACACACTATGGTACTAATTCTAGGCCAATGGCTGCTGGCCTTTATTTATTTTCTCCCAATACTCATCTGTGCACATGACATCATGTGACTTCTTACTCTTCTCTTAGATTTCAGTTCTACATTTCTGATATTCCACTAGACAAATAGAACTGCAGGTTCCACTCCAAATTTAACACAACCAAACTGATTTTTTCCCCCCGGTGCTCCCAAATCAGTAACTCCTGACTTACCCCTTCCTGCCATTGAGCTGCAATTTTCTTGGCTGACAGGTTCTACTCTACCTCCTCTTTTTCCCTACAGTTCATCATCATCTACTACTACTAGAGGCCCGATGCACGAAATTCATGCAAGGGACTCAGCCTTCACAGCCCTGGCTTCGTCCAGAAGGATTTCTGGAAGGTTTTTCAGCTGTCTGATCTAATTAGAATATTACGCTTTTATTATTATAGATTTTTCCTTCAACACAGCAGTGTCACCTCCTAATGACATGATTATGAGTTTGGGGTCAAAAGACTTGCAAATGTTAGTTAACTGAGACCTCTGTGCCTCACTTTTCTCATCCATAATATAAGGTTTGAAATACATACCAGGATTGTTTTTGAATGATCCAATGCACACAAGAACCTAACAGCACATAAGTTCTCATTATATGTTGTTCTCTTTCCTGCCTTCCATTTCCATGGCCAAAATTATAATGGTGTCCCCTCACAAAGTCATCTAAGTGACTGTACTCATTTCTAAACTCTGCTCTTAATCTTTCACTCCCCAAGCACTTCCTAAAACACTATTTGGTTCACAGTATGATCTTACCCAAAATTATTTAATGACTGTCTAATTTTTAAAGAAAAAGTATCTAAAGTTAGATGAATAGTTCTTGCTAAACTATAAACTCTTTCAGAATTTATACAATGCAAAATGAAATTAAGGACTTTTTGTATTCATATTATCTCACTGAAGCACACCATGTACCAAGGGCTCAGTAAACATTTCTTTCAAAAAAATGACTAAAATGATTTCCTTATCTGAATGTTTGTTACAGAATAGGAAAGTTTATTTTCAGTATGCTAAATTCCTATGGTCACTTTTAATTTTAGTTCTGACCTACCCTGTTTCCCCAAAAATAAGACAGTGTCTTATATTAATTTTTGCTCCCAAAGATGCGGTAGGTCTTATTTTCAGGGGATGTCTTATTTTTCTATGAAGAAGTATACGGTACACATTTATTGTTAAATGAAAATAAAGGAAATTTATTACCTGTATACGGTACGGTAGTACGGTAGTTATCAACACAAACCAGACAAACTGTGAATCCTACAGTATCAAGAATTTACTCATTTATTCAATGACAATCATGTCATCATCTTCTGGACCATCATCATAACAATCCAATTCCTGAATTTCCTGGTGAATTTCTTGTGACTCCGTTTTTTTCAAAATCAGTGGACCAAATCTCTCATGTTTAGCCTAGGGAGGCCTTATTTTCAGGGGGATGCCTTATATTTCACTCAGAAGAAAACCTGTAGAAGGTCTTATTTTTGGAGGATGTCTTATTTTCTGGGAAACACGGTATATATAATCTTTCTTAAATAACTTCAAATATCGAATATTTCATAGCAATCTGCTTAACTGTCTTATATGAGGGAGCAATGACTGATGGCTTCATCCCCCAGTATGTTTTTCTGTTCCTTGAAGAGATAAACATCTTGAATGAGTTGTGTACTGGCTTCAATCATCACCCATGTTCACTTGAGGGCAGTGTTGTTAATAATCAGGCTCCACATTAATCTCATTTTGCATTGTATTTGTAGGAGTTAGTAGTTAAAAGCAAAATGGAGCCCTGGCTGGTTTGGCTCAGTGGATAGAGCGTCAGCCTCCAGACTGGGGGGTCCCAGGTTCGATTCCAGTCAAGGGCATGTACCTTGGTTGTGGGAGCATCCCCAGTAGGAGTTGTGCAGAAGGCAGCTGATCAATATTTCTCTCTCATCGATGTTTCTAACTCTCTAACCCTCTCCTTTCCTCTCTGTAAAAAATCAATAAAATATATTTTTTTAAAAAGACTAAAATATATATTTGATGTACAATACTCTACTTATCCTAACACAGTGGTTCTCAAACTTCTATATGCATATAAATCACCCTAGACCCATACTGCCCAATATAGCAGCCACTATCTATGTGGCAATGGAGTACTTGATAGTTAAAATAAGATGTTTTGTGAGTATAAAATATATAACAGATTTTAAGGACTAAGTAAAATATCTCAACAACATATTGGTCATGTTGAAATGAAAACATTTTTGTTATATTGGTTTAAATAAAATGTATTAGAATGTCATCTGATTTTTTTAATTTTAAAAAAATGTGGCTACTGCCGAAACCGGTTTAGCTCAGTGATAGAGCGTCAGTCTGCAGACTGAAAGGTCCCAGGTTCGATTCCGGTCAAGGGCATGTACATCGGTTGCGGACACATCCCTGGTAGGGGGTGTGCAAGAGGCAGCTGGTCAATGTCTCTCTCTCATTGACGTTCCTAGCTCTCGATCTCTTTCCTTTCCTCTCTGTAAAAAATCAATAAAATATATATATTTTTTAAATGTGGCTACTGGCATATTTTAAATTACATATGCAGGAGAATCCAAGATGGCATCTAGCCGCAGCCGCACAAAACAATTTCAATAAAATACAACTAAAATATAAAATGGACATTACCCAGAACTACAGGAAAGTCGACTGACTGGAAATTCTACAATGAGAAGCAAGGAGAAAGCCAGAAGGAAGCGCGGAGGAGCTGTAAAAGCCTAAGATACGGAGACAGGCGGCGCGTGCGGAGAGGACGGAGCCGGAGAGGAGGGAGGCTGAATGCCTGGCTGGCGTTCCCTAGCAGGAAGGAGATAAAAGCTCCGACTGTGCTGGGCCCCAGTTCCGACTGCTCTGAACCCCAGTTCTAGGCCAGACCCCGGGGACCCAGGCTCACACAGAGGGAGCTGAGCTGTAAGGCGGAACCCCGGGGGAGCGGGAAGAGGAGGTCCTGGAGGTGCGCACACTGCCCGCAGAGAAGGGACAGTCGGCTGTGCCGTGGGATTGCCCTGGCGGGAAGGAGACAGGGGCTCCAGACTGCTCTGAACGCCACCTCCAACTCCACTTCCAACTGAACTGAACCCCAATACCGGGCTCATTGGGGGAGAGCATAGACTGTTTGGCAGCAAGCAAAAATCGAGGGCACCTTTTTCTCAGAGGCCCTTGCAACGAGTACTGAAGGACCCTGAGACTCAGGAGCCGCATAGGGCAGGGCTGACCGAAGCCAAAGCTGTAGGCTCCACCCTGAAACCCCGCCCCATCAGGGAAGCTGCGAAAATGCTGAGACGAAATAGATCACAGATGAAAGAAATGGAGGACAAAAAGAAACTGGATATAGAATTCAAATCTACGCTTATAAGGTTTTTCAAGAATTTCCTAGAAAAGATCGATAAAACCTATGAGGATATGAAAAGGGATCAACTAGAATTAATAAGGAATCAACAAGAAATGATAAGGGATCAACAAGAAATAAAGAATACATTGTCTGTAATAAAAAATTTTATACAGAGTCCTAAAAACAGAAGGGAAGATCGCAAGAATCAAGTCAAAGATTTGGAACATAAAGAGCCAGAAGACACTCCTCCGAAGAAGCTAGAAGGCAAGAGAATCCAGAAAATTGAAGATAATGTAAGAAACCTCTGGGACAACTTCAAGCGAACCAACATCAGAATTATGGGGGTCCCAGAAGATGAGAGAGAGCAAGATATCGAAAACATACTGAAAGAAATAGTGACAGAAAACTTCCCCCACCTGGCGAAAGAATTAGACTTACAAGTCCAGGAAGCGCACAGAACTCCAAACAAAAGGAATCCAAAGAGGACCACACCAAGACAAATCATAATTAAAATTCCAAGAGCAAAAGACAAAAAGAGAATATTAAAAGCAGCAAGAGCAAAGAAGGTAGTTACCTATAAAGGAGCACCTATACGATTGTCAGCTGATTTCTCAACAGAAACCATGGAGGCCAGACGAGAATGGCAAGAAATAATTCAAGGTGATGAATAGTAAGAACCTACAGCCAAAGATAATCTATCCAGCAAAGCTATCACTCAGAATCGAAGGTCAGATAAAGAGCTTCACTAATAAAAAAAAGCTGAAGGAGTTCATCACCACCAAACCAGAATTATATGAATTGCTGAAGGGGGTTTTTTATAAAGATAAAAATTATGAACAACAAATACGTAACTATCAACAAATGAATCTAAAAACCAAGGAAATTTTTTTTAAAAATCTGATGAACAATATTAACTGTTGAATATAATAGAATCAGAGGTATGGAAGGGGAGTGAACTGACGATTCTTGGGGAAAAGGGAAGTGGGGGATGTGGGAAGAGACTGAACATAAACTGTGCACCTATGGAGGAGGACAATGGGGGGTGGGGAAAGGACAGAGGGTGGGGTGGGAACCTGGTGGAGGAGAGCAATGGAGGGGAGGGGGAGGAACATTTGTAATAATATGAACAATAAAAATTTATTTAAAAAATAAAATAAAATGGACTGTAAAAAAAATTACATATGCAACTCACATTTATGATTCATGTTATGTTCCTATTGAACAATATTGCCGAGATGCTTGTTTAAAATGTTTCCCAGTCTCACTTTTAGAGATTCTGCTTTAAGAGTTCCAGATTCGGGCCCAGAAATCAGTTACTTTTTAGCTCTTCAAGTAATTCAATTGCTAAGTCACTATAAGAAGTCATTGTTTTATATTGCTTTGACCAGATGATTTTGATAGTGTTCAGGACAGTAGAGATTCAAAGATAACAAGGAGAGCAATCATTCTCAATTTTGATTATGTAATAATCGCCATCCTATAATAGTCATGTGTTTCAATTAATGAAACACACTTCCAAATATAATCACAATACAATAATTTGGTGGAAGTGGAAAGAAGGTGGGAGCAATTAAGCAATATCTATCACAAATTTTTAAAAAATATGTTTTTATTGATTTCAGAGAGAGGAATGGAGAGGAAGAGATAGAAACACTAATGATAAGAATTATCAATAGGCTGCCTCCTGCACGCCCCCTACTGGAGATCAATCCCACAACTCAGGCATGTGCCCTGACAGGGAACCAAACAATGACCTCCTGGTTCATGGGTCAACACCCAACCACTGAGCCACACTGGCCAGGCTATCACAAATAAAAGTGTACATACATAATCTTTGATTCACTTCTAGAAATTGATCTTGCAGGTCTTCTCATAAACTCACAATGACATATCTATAATTCAGTTCAGCGCTATTGATACTGCTGTAATTAGCTAGTTATTAATAATTGAAAAGGAAAAAAGGAGGAAGCCAGACATTTGGGCAGCTTCACCAGAAAGCTGCAATTTCACACTCACCAGGGAACCCCTGGCCCATTCCCTGGAAAACACTGGGGGAAGCGGTCCAACAAAGGGGAGATAGATGCTTGTATTGTGAAGTTGGAATGACATAGGAAAGATGTCAATCAAACCTGGAAATAGAGATTATTGGCCAGAGTAGGCAAGGCCACTGCAAGTCCATGAAAATTTGGGGATACATAATCCGCCAAAGGAATTCTCTCTCTTGGTTCCCTGGTTCCTTTGGCTTTATTCCTGCTTCCTTCCATTTGCCTGTGTTCCCTCCATGGCCATGTGACCATGCAGACGCCACACACAATAGACTAATGGACTGCAACTGGGAACACAAAATAAGCTACCCTGATGCTTGGCTGGACACTGACTGATTCTAGCTCGCTGAAGCCACAGCTACTCTATTTCCTTGGGGAGATGAAGGAAAATGTGACTTTGGAAACTCAGGGGTTTGATTCCACAGAAATAACGCTTTCCACTATACCTTATCATCCCTTCCCCCTTCCGAGTCTCAGAAAATTCTTTTTCTGGAGCTATTTCAAGAAATCCACCCCCACCAGCAACTGGTGTGGACAAGAACCTCTCTCCACCAATAATATTATAATGAAAAATTGGGAAATAGTTAAATAAATTATGAGGCATCCAATTAAATGCTATGCAGGCTATAAACAGGAATATTGATCTATATTCACTGATATGGAAAGATGTCTGTGATTTTTATGAAGGAACAAAGCAAGTTGCATTAATGTATATAGATCCTACTTATGTGAAAAAATATGAACATATACACTGAGTAGCCAGATTGTTATGATCTCTAAATGCATAATAATCTGGCCACTCAGTGTATATCCTATATAATAAAAGGCTAATATGCAAATTGTCCCCTCCACCAGGAGTTTGACCAGCAGGCAGGTCAGGCAACCGCCCATGTCCCCTCCCACTGACCAGGCTGGCCAGACTCCACCCATGCATGAATTCATGCACTGGGCCTCATATATATGACTAGAGTAGGCAAGGCCACTGCAAGTCTATGAAAATTTGTATGTATACATGCACATGAGCATGCGCACACGCGCGTGTGTGCACACACACACACACACACACTCTCTGAGTGGCCATATTATTATGGGTTCTGAAATCGTAATAATCTGGTCACTCAGTTTATTTGTACAGACAGTTCCTAACTGATAACTTGACTTACAATCTTGGTACCAAAAATGGTACAAAAGTGATAATAATCTAGTAGAAACTGTATTTTAAATTTTGAGGTTTGATCGTTTTCCTGGCCAGCAATATGTTAGGATACTGTCTCCTGATGCTGGCCAACAGCAGCAAGCTACATCTCTCAGTCAGGTAAGCTATCACAGGATAACCAACCAAAACTCCATGTTATATTCATTGTATTAGATGATTTTGCCTAACTGTAGGCTAATGTAAGTGTTCTGAGAACATTAAAGGTAGTCTAGACTAAGCTAAGATGTTCAGCAGGTGAAGTGTATTAAATGCATTTTCTTTGAAAGAGATTTTCAAATTACTAAGGGGTTTACTGGGATGTAACTCCATCATAAGCCAAAAAAGCATCTGTACATGCACAGAAAGCTTCAAAAATTGTTAATAGTGGTTACTGTTAATATGAAAAGACTCCCAATGGTATGGAACGGAACTTTTACTTTTTATATACATCTGTATTTTTTTTTGAGCAATGTGCAAATTTACATTGTACACTACAAAACAGTATCTAAAGTCCTACATAATGCTAAGCCAAGTAAATTCCTCATCACTTTGGTTCCTGTTATAGAAATCTGCTTTTCACTATTACCTTTCACTCTGTAATTTGATCTTTAATTTTCTGAAAGCCATCACATTCATTCATTCAACCTTTTCCCCAGGCACTATTCTGGGCAGAAAAATAAAGAACGATGCACAAAACCATGTGTTCCTTAGACAAAATCCAACACAGCAGAACTAGTAAGTGCTATGAAGACTTGCATTTTCAAACGCTGCCCTGTTTAAATGTCCTGTGTGCTTGTGTGCACATACCCATATATTTGTTCGCACATAATAATGAATACACCGCTGCTGCAGGACTTTGTGAGTGTCGTTTGGATAAAGCATTCTGCTATCGTCCTCAAATTAATCTTTCTCCTGCATTCATTACAACTTAATACAAAGGAATTAAAAACAGCCAAGCTTTTTCAGTTGTGTAAACTTAGGCAAATTTACTTGTCTGCTGTAGGCCTCCGTTTTCTCCTCTGCGGAAAGGAATATTTACCGCATGGATGTACTGTCTCAGGGAGCATTCTAGGCTGAAAATAGAGTAACTGCAGCGCCTGCCCCTAGGACGCCTGGGGGTGGAGGGAGCGCCATAGGGCCTCGCCCTGGGCCGCGTGTCCCGCTGCCCGCCGCCTCTCCCCGCAGGCGGGGTGTCCTCCTCGGGGACCGGAGCAGAAACGCGGCGCTTTCACATACTTTCTTCTCCCGAGCATTTCTATTGTACCCGCCCATTTCTCTTTCCCGGCGAGCGGCGGCCGCCGGGCGTCCACCCGCTCCAGGCGCCAGCCAGCCCGGCTTCTCGAGCGGATCGCAGGCTGGGGCCGCCCCACACTGCAAAACCCACGCTCATCCGAGCTTCCCAGTCCCGTCCCGGGCCGGCAGCTAGGCTCGCAGCAGGCAGGAGCCTGGCCTCCGACCACGCCTGTCGGTTTGAATTCTGGCGCCACCCCCGCGCCACGTAGAGCCAGGCTCGGTCGGGACCCCGAGCAGCGCGCCGGCGGCGGGCACGCGCAGAAGGCTGAGCGGGCGCGCGGCGGGCGGCGGGCTGGGGGCGGGCGGCGCGCGCACCGCGCCCGGAACGAGTCTCCCGAAGAAAAGAGCCGCCGCGCGCATCCTCCCGCAGGAGAGGTCCCGCCCCCGCCTCCGCTCGCGTCCAATGGTTGTGCGAGGGCGGGGCCGCTCGCATTCTCCCGCAGGAAAGGCCGCGCCCCCTCCTTTGCTCGCGTCCAATGGCTGCGCGAGGGCGGGGCGGCCTCGGTCTGGCTCGGGAGAGGCTATATAGGGAACTGCTGGCAGGGCAGCTCCCTCTTTTGCGCCCGGGCTGGGTGCCGTTTCTGTGTTCTTGGTGAGTAGGGTGTCGGGGGCGAGGATTTGAGGGGACCCCGGAGGCCAGGGCTACAGTTGGGACCTAAAGAATTGTGAAAAAAGGCTTATTGGTTTGCGTGAGCTCAGTGTTTTATATTGAGAACCGGCAAGTGGGGAGGACGCAGCCGCGCTGCCACGTGTGCCGAGTGGTGGTGGCCACGGTTCGGCGTTCAGGCTGGAGGCAGCTGGCGCGCGGCCTGATTCCTGAGCCCAGGCAGCCAGCTGGCCGAGCCCCAGCAGCGGCAGGAAAACCACTTTCCCAGGATTTGGGGCTAGGAGTTCATTTTAACTTAAGGCAATTGTCTTATGTCGCCGGATGAAACGGTTATTTCAAAATGGACAGCCTCTGATTTTTTTTTTTTTGCCGGAGACGGTAGTCCTGTGGCCAGGTGGCGCTGTGTGCAAATCGGATCACTGAAGTGGGGGGTTGGGGGAGGTTATTTTGGTACTGAACACCTTGAACTCTATTCCGTTAGACTGCTTCGTTTTAAATAGATTATTTCCCTGCAGGAACAATGGCGCTCGGTGTAACGAAGCTGTTTCGTGAAGATGCTAAGGTAAGTGCAGTTGGGCGTTGAGTTTTTAAGCAGGAGAGATAAACCTGTTGATTGACAAGAATAAAGGATGGTGCATCGTTTGAGATTTACTTCCTTCTTACTAGATGCAAGGGAAAATCCCAAAGCTTATGGGAGGATATTCGCTGGAAAATGACCTGGCTAAAACCTGACAAAGTTGCCAAGTATGTATGTGTTGGACTAATATTTTTGATTCAGCGTATGTTCAGTCTATATGTAGTATAAATGAATTTTTTTGTTTTTGAACAGCATCCTGGGAGTTGATGAGTACTGATGAAGCTGTGGGTGTCACTGGCTGTCAGATTCGTTTTGAAGTAAGTGGTGTGGCTTACAAGAACGTGCTTGCCTTGTAATGTTTTGGTTTATGGTCTAATCAATGATGAAACCTATCCCGAAGCTGATTGCCTGAAGAAAAGCATATACGGATTCGGCTTCTGAAATAAGACCACGATAAAACATGAATTTTTGTTACCTGCAAGGGGGAAACTACCTCACAATAGTTTTGTGTTTTGTTTTCTCTACCAACAGTGAGGGGTCGCTGTCTGCCTGTTGAAAGAGACCAGTTTGTGAGGACGTTAAGCTGTAACCATTTCTGTGAGTCACATATTTTGCTTAACAGTCAACATTGTGTCCTTGGTCTTGTCTGTGATGATCCTATCCCGAACCTGAATTTCTGTTGAAAAAAAACTAAATACGGATCTGGCTTCTGAGATAGACCACTAAAAGGACAATAGCATTTTTGGAAATAAATTTTAATAAGTTCTGATATTGGTAGGTTTGTAAATCTGAAGTGTTTTCTTTTCCTAGGACTAGTATTACAAGATTTACCTGCCTGTTGTATGGAAAACTCGTGACCAGGAAAAGCTCTTCATATTATGGACATGGAAAGAAAACATGCAGATCAAGATTATCTGGAGTAATTTTTAGTCGTGGCGCACAGTCCTGGATGCTCACAACCTGTTAACTAGTAGATTACTTCCTAGCTCTGTTTCTAAGAGTGATGTCAAACTTAAGTGTTTGTAATGGAATTCCCCCCCACACCAATTAAAGAATTTTGTAATCAAATAATTGGGTGAATGTCTTACCTTTGGTTAAGTATTTAAATGTAAAATGTGTAATTAAAGCTGAGTGAAAGTTTAATGGAGATGAAGAAACAGCCTTTAATGGGGTAGGAGGGGTATAATTATAATTTGAAAAGGTTTAAACAAAAATGGAGATTAATAATTAGACTAGAGGGCACAGTGGCAGAGGTCACAAGTAAGGTCACTGAAAATAATCTTGAGTTAGAACTAGTAGGACATTGTACAGAATGGATTTAGTGTAAACAGTAATGGCATCTGATCTATCTTGGGTGATTAGGTCCCCATTCATGATTATTTTCTCTAAATAGTTCACAAATCTATAAATACCATGGTCAAAATGCCAAACTCCCTAAAAAGTTTTCCCTTAGAAGAATTCTATTTTGAACCCATACAGTTAAAGAGAGGGTCTGGAAATGTTTCTTGAGCCCAAATTAAAATGGCTCGGTATTTAGATCAATTAACATTGTGAGTATCCTGACATCAAAAAGTACGAGGAAAATTTGACCTTAGATAAATCCTTAGAGGTAAAGTACACCTTCAGATAAGTATTCAATGAGATTGTCTAAAGTGCAACAATTGCATTTTTGACTATTGCATCCCTGATACAAGATTGATAATTAAATGTCATTGCTGTGACCTCAGTTGTATTTAGAAATCATTTAGTATATAAGATCCATTTCATGGTTTTATAGAGACTCTTAACTACTTGGTACTTGGTTATACAGTAAATTTTAAGTGAATAATACTAAAAGACTAATGGGGTCCTACATAAAACTTTCCGACAAGTGGCTAGCTACCCTTAGAGCTGGCAAACAAACTTCAAAGCAAGGCAAAGTTGTGAAAGACAAAATTATCCCTCTGACCTTTTCCTGCAATTCTGGTTTTGCTTCTTCCAACTTGAAATTTACATTTTCTTAGTTAATAAATTATAAGGTGCATTTACTTTATTGCATTGTATTAGATTTTTTAAAAATAAATTTTTATTCATATTACAAATGTTCCTCCCCCCCATACACACTTGCTCTCCACCACGTTCCCACCCCAGCCTCTGCCCTTTCTCCAACCCCCATTGTCCTCCATAGGTGCACAGTTTATGTTCAGTCTCTTCCCACATCCCCCACTCCCCTTTTCCCCAAGAATCGTCAGTTCTCTCCCCTTCCATACCTCTGATTCTATTCTATTCAACAGTTAATATTGTTCATCAGATTTTTTAATTCCCTTGGTTTTTAGATTCACTTGCTGGTAGTTACGTATTTGTTGTTCATAATTTTTATCTTTATTTACTTTCTCTTCTGAAAGAATCCCCTTCAATTCATATAATTCTGGTTTGGTGTTGATGAACGCCTTTAGCCTTTTTTTTATTAGTGAAGCTCTTTATCTGACCTTCTGTTCTGAATGATAACTTTGCTAGATAGATTATCTTTGGCTGTAGGTTCTTACTATTCATCACCTTGAATATTTCTTGCCATTCTCGTCTGGCCTGCATGGTTTCTGTTGAGAAATCAGCTGACAATCATATAGGTAGGTGCTCCTTTATAGGTAACTACCTTCTTTGCTCTTGCTTTTAATATTCTCTCTGTCTTTTGCTCTTGGAATTTTAATTATGATTTGTCTTGGTGTGGTCCTCTTTGGATTCCTTTTGTTTGGAGTTCTGTGCGCTTCCTGGACTTGTAAGTCTAATTCTTTTGCCAGGTGGGGGAAGTTTTCTGTCACTATTTCTTTCAGTATGTTTTCGATATCTTGCTCTCTCTCAACTTCTGGGACCCCCCCATAATTCTGATGTTGGTTCGCTTGAAGTTGTCCCAGAGGTTTCTTACATTATCTTCAATTTTCTGGATTCTCTTGCCTTCTAGCTTCTGTGGAGGAGTGTCTTCTGGCTCTTTATGTTCCATATCTTTGACTTGATTCTTGCGATCTTCCATTCTGTTTTTAGGACTATAATTTTTATTTCAGACAATGTATTCTTTATTTCTTGTTGATCCCTTATCATTTCTTGTTGATCCCTTATCATTTCTTGTTGATTCCTTATTAATTCTAGTTGATCCCTTTTCATATCCTCATAGGTCTATTCCATCTTTTCTAGGAAATTCTTTAAAAACCTTATAAGCATAGATTTGAACTATCCAGTCGCTTTTTGTCCTCCATGTCTTTCGTTTGTGATCTATTTCATCTCCGCATTTTCGCAGCTTTCCTGAGTTGGTAGCCTTAAAAGTCTCTGTGTTCTGCTTGGATGGGGCGGGGTTTCAGGGTGGAGTCTGCAGCTTTGGCTTCCGTCAGCCCCGCCCTATGCGGGTCCTTCAGTACTAGTTGCAAGTGCCTCTGAGAGAAAGGTGCCCTCGATTTTTGCCTGCTGCCAAACAGTCTATGCTCTCCCCCAATGAGCCCGGTATTGGGGTTCAGTTCAGTTGGAAGTGGAGTTGGAGGTGGCGTTCAGAGCAGACTGGAGCCCCTGTCTCCTTCCCGCCAGGGCAATCCCGCGGCACAGCCGACTGTCCCTTCTCTGCGCGCAATGTGTGCGCCTCCAGGACCTCCTTTCGCTGCTCCCCCGGGGTTCGGCCTCCCAGCCCAGCTCCCTCTGTGTGAGCCTGGGTCCCCGGGATCTGGCCTAGAACTGGGATTCAGAGCAGTCAGAACTGGGGCCCAGCACAGTCGGAGTTTTATCTCCTTCCTGCTAGGGAACGCCCACCAGGCACTCAGCCTCCCTCTCCGGCTCTGTCCTCCGCGCGCGCCGTGTGTCTCCGTACCTTGGGCTTTTACAGCTCCTCCACGCTTCCTTCTCGTTTTTTCCTTGCTTCTTATTGTAGAATTTCCAGTCAGTTGACTTTCCTGTAGTTCTGGGTAATGTCCATTTTATATTTTAGTTGTATTTTGTTGAAATTGTTGTGTGCGTCTGGGGCTAGGTGTTTACCTGTCAGCCATCTTGGAACGCTGGGCCCCCGCAGTGCATGGGGTTCTGTCTTCCATGTCAGCATTATAAAATGCCAAGGAAAGTGAAAAGCAAAATATCTTGTGATATTGTCAATAGTCTTTAAGCTATAGAGATAGCAAGACTATGGGAGAGAAATAAAGTGTCTGGTGAATTTGTGACTTGTTCCAAATTCACAAAATGAGATTTATAAGCGCTGAGCGAAGGCGCTCCAGAAGCTGAGACAAGTGGAGAGGGTAAGGCTGAAAAGTGCCTTACTAATGTTTTTAGCAAAGATTTATTCAGAGTTGTAAGGAGCTAGTCATTAGAGTTCCCTGAAGCATGATTTCAGTTGGAGGTGTCCTATTTAGTTAGCCTTATTGATTGCAGGATCCACACCTGAACAAGAAATTGGGTGCCAAAAAGTAACAATTTTAATGTAATTAGCTTGAAAGTTCAACATGTCAGCTTTAATTAAAATTACTAGCTAACTTAGTAGACACTTGGATGGGATTTTTCATTTCACAAGAGTTCTTGCTGTAAATATTGAAGTAGCTTTCTAGTTTATGAATGCTGGGTTGGTAATAAAACAGCCAGCTACTGGTCAAGACTAGGGGGACCTGAGGGATTTGCCCTCTAAATTAATAGAGAATTCAATGGAAACTCATGGCTTAGAGCCCTAAAAGAATGATACTGTTAGCCCTGCTTGTTTAGGACTGGTTTCAGAAATCAGAATCTACATGTCTGCCTTTAGTGACTAGTCAATAAGGATATTCTCTGTCTTACACCACGCTCACAGGTTATCTTAAAGTTCATTTGGTTCAAACCTACCATTTGGTGCTTTCTAAAATTAGTCCCATTGCCAGAAATCCAATATCCTACTGCGCCTGGCTTCCCGTTGAAGTGCCCTCTGAACTGATTATGTGCTTCATAATCCTTGCTGTTTGCCCAGCCAGTGTGAAAGCTTTTGGCCGTATTTATGGTTCTGCCAGCAGTTTCCCAGCTAGAACCTTTTAATTCCAGGCTATTAGGATAGTATGCAGTTCATTTGCCAGTCCCTATATTTCTTTCCCCTCCTGAAAATTTGATTTCAGGACCAAATACTTAATAATAAAAGCATGATCATTAAGATTGCTTCACTTATATCAACAAGTAGACTGTCAAATTACAGCGGGGAGGGGAGGAAGATCTGGGGGAGATAATAGATCAACCGAAGGACTTTTATACATGCATATAAGTACAACCATTGGACACAAAACTCTGGGGAGGGAGGGGATGTGTGGGAGGAAGGGAGGGGGGCAAAAAAAATCAATAAAATATATTTTTAAAAAAATTGCTTCACTAAATATTGCCACTACCCCTGGTCTCACTTTACCTCTCTGGTTATATGTATTTATGTACAGAGATTGCATCAAAACAAATACAGTAAAGTTTTATGGACCAGGTTTTCATAACCAACTTTCTAGCTCTCAAGTTCTGGACACGCCTTACCACTTGTCCACTGCTAAGGTCCTGGCATGCCATGTGGTTGAGTTATAATGGGAAATAAGGACTTAGTCTCAGAATTGAGGTTTTTGAGTATGTGGGTTTTGGGGGTTTTTTTTGTGTTTTTGTTTTTTGTTTTTGTTTTTCTCAGTCAGATGGATTAATACATTGATCTCAGAGAGGGAGGGATAGAAACATCAATGATGAGACAATCATTGATTGGCTGCCTCATGTATGCCCCCCCCTGGAGATGGAGCCTGCAACCTGGGCATGTGCCCTTGACTGGAATCAAACCCAGGACCCTTCAGTCTACAGGCCGAGGCTCTATCCACTGAGTTTTTTTCATAGGCATGCACCCATCAAATTATTACAGTCAAGATAATGACTCCTCTCCCAAAAAATGTTCTTGATTTTGAACATGTCAAATTTTAGATGGCAAAATCCCAAATGAGATTGAGTCTGGAGTATAAGGGGAGAGGTGTGAGCTGAAGAAATAAAATAGAGTAATTAGCATGTGGATGGTATATTTAAAGTCATAATACTATAGATGAGATCACCAAGGGAGTGAATATAAATAGAGAGGAGAAGTGGTCCAAGAGTCCTGGAACATTCCAAGAGAAGGACATTCCAGGTTTAGTTCAAATCATAGAGATAGCTTTGTGCCAAGGGACAAAAACTGGGAAACAAATTTGTTGTCAAGTCCAACTGCCATATCTGGAACAAACTAGGATGAAAATCAAGTTCAGGAATGAAAAGCAAGGATGAGAATTAGGCAAATATCTGATGACAACTTTGTCAATTATCAGGCAACATGGTCTTCAAGACAGAATGAGATACATTTAGGAAGTGGTTGAGTGTGCAGTAGGCATCCAAACAAAGATTCTCTCCTTGATGTTTCTCCCTCTTCCTTTCTGAAATAAATAAAAATATACTTTTTAAAAAAGTTTTGTTATCATTCTGGATAATATTTTAAGGACTTAGAAATATTTAACCTGAAGAAATGAAAATCAAGGGAAGGTATGACTATTTTTAGATATTTGAAAGTATATCGTGTGGAATAGTAATAATAATACCATGTGTACTATTGTTATGCCCATTTTATATATGAGGAAACTGAAACTTAGGAAAGTAACCTAATGAGAACAACAAGAGTAGAAGCATTTATCTATTAGCTGCCTCCTGCACATCCCCCTACTGGGGATCGAGAACATAACCAGGGCATTTGCCCTGTCCAGGAATTGAACCAGTGACCTTGGTTCCTGGGTCAATGCTCAACCACTGGCCACGCTGGCCAAGTGGAACTGGAATTTTAAATCTGGCTGTTTAAAGTCAAGAAATGGTGTTTTTACCCCCATTAGGTACCTCCCCCAGAGGAGTATAGTGTTTCTTTAGAAGGCAAAAAGGAGATGGATGAAATAAAAAGAGAAACTGCAACTCAATCTGAAAATGAACTTCCCATTAAGAATACACTGCCTTGCTGAAACCGGTTTGGCTCAGTGAATAGAGCGTTGGCCTGCCAAATGAAGGGTCCCAGGCTCAATTCTTGTCAAGGGCATGTATCTTGGTTGCAGGCACATCCCCAGCAGGGGCTGTGCAGGAGGCAGCTGATTGATGTTTCTCATCAATATTTCTAGCTCTCTATCCCTCTCTCTTCCTCTCTGTAAAAAATCAATAAAATACATTTTTTAAAAAGAAAGAATATACTGCCTTCAGCCCTAGCTGGTTTGGCTCAGTGGAAAGTGTATCAGCCTGTGGACTAAAGGATCCAGGGTTCAAATTCTGGTCAAGGGCAGATGCCCAGGTTGCTGGCTTGATCCCCAGTGGGGAATATGCACGAGGCAGCCAATCAATGATTCTCATCTACATTAATAAAAAAGATGCAAATTAACCGTACCTTTACAATGCCCACCAGTCAATCAGGAGTGGATATGCAAATTAATCCAACAAAGATGTTGTGTTAATTTGCATACACAGGCACCAAGCAGCCAGGCATTCCTCATGGCCCCAGCCACTCCCAGCCTCTGGGCAACATGGGAAGGTGGAAAGGTGGCTCCAGCTGGAGCTAAGGCAGTGCCAGCAGCCAGAGGAAGTAAGGCCCATTCTGCACGAATCTTCGTGCATCGGGCTTCTAATCATTTAGGTTTCTATATCTCTCTCCCTCTTCCTTCCTCTCTGAAATCATTAAAAATATATATATATATATATATAGCCTCCATAGCATAGTTTTATTTCCAGGTGAATTGGAGGAAGGAAGCTGGCCTTAATCAACTTCAAAGCCCCTTCTAAGACTAAATTCCGATTCTTGACTTGCCCCAAATAACCCAGCTAGTTAGTGATCAAAATGACAACCAATATCTTTTACCCCTCTCTCAATGCAGTGCTCAATCCCCGGTAGTGTGGTGCCACAATTTTCTTCCAATGAAAATTTAAATTTCCTCAGAATTCATTAGCCTGAAGGAATTGATAAGATCACATTAAATTGCACTGGCTCACTGCTCATCTGTTGACACTGGACCTCCAGCCCCTATATAATTCCTGTGGAGAGGTTCTGGGGTCCC
Source organism: Pipistrellus kuhlii (assembly GCF_014108245.1). Taxonomy (NCBI): domain Eukaryota; kingdom Metazoa; phylum Chordata; class Mammalia; order Chiroptera; family Vespertilionidae; genus Pipistrellus; species Pipistrellus kuhlii. Next base: position 46,171,576 of record NW_023425551.1, read on the forward strand.
CATTAGAGTATTGCACATGTATTCACAGACAGATCTCATATGAAATCCTTCCTGATACTCTCCCCATTACTATGGCCCTTCCTTTGGATACCTCCATACACACAGTGCCTCCCACAGAGCATCAAAGTCTCCTTTGGTGTGACTCTTATCATGGTCCAGGGGAATGTTTGGTTCTCAAATCCTCCTCCTGATATTAAGCCTCATACTAAGCAGAGCACTGCTTGTATCTCCTGTCTCACAGACCCCCGAGAAAATAAGTCCTTCAGCCTTTGGCCATAGGCATTTTTCCAAGGCCCTCAGACCTGGTCCCTGGGGTTAGGCATGTGTTTAGTACTTCTCTAGTCTTCTCATCTGCCCCATCTCTGGTCTCTTCCTAGCAGGCTCTCACCCTGTAATTCATCTTAAAAACTTGGAAGGCTCAGCCTCATGAACCAAGAAAAATATGAATCTCAATAGTAGTCCAGAATCCATATTTGCCACATCAATTATTTAATGATATGGCTTCCAGCTGTTTAAAATGTGGATTTTAAGAGTAAAAACAAACCAAAAGGCCTGAAGCAATTATTTTTATACAAAATAAAAGTACAGTTTGGGACCTGTCTATTGGTAATAGTTGATTAATTACATTAGTGAGAGCATGGGCATTAAGCACACTAAATTTCTCTAGGGCAGCCAAAACCGGTTTGGCTCAATGGATAGAGCGTCGGCTTGGGGACTGACGGGTCCCGGGTTCGATTCCGGTCAAGGGCATGTACCTTGGTTGCGGGCATATCCCCAGTAGAGGGTGTGCAAGAGGCTAATCGATGATCAGCTGATCAATGACTTTCTCTCATGGATGTTTCTAACTCTCTCTCTCCCTTCCTATCTGTACAAAATCAATAAAATATATAAAAATAAATAAATAAATAAATAAATAAATAAATAAATAAATAAATTTCTCTAGGGCAATTGTAAGGTGTATACTTTGAGGCATATCTCAATTCTCATTTTTTCTTTTCATCACAAATAGAAACTCAGCTTATATTACATTTATTTTTCAAAAAATGAATGTACAGCCAAAACCGGTTTGGCTTAGTGGTAGAGCGTCAGTCTGCGGACTGAAAGGTCCCAGGTTCGATTCCGGTCAAGGGCATGTACCTTGGTTGCGGGCACATCCCCAGTAGGGGGTGTGCAAGAGGCAGCTGGTCGATGTTTCTCTCTCATCGACATTTCTAGCTCTCTATCTCTATCCTTTCCTCTCTGTAAAAAATCAATACAGTATATTTTTTAAAAAATGAATGTACAGACTAACAGGTTTGGCTCAGTGGATAGAGCGTCGGCCTGTGGACTGAAAGGTCCCAGATTCCATTCTGGTCAAAGGTATGTACCTTGGTGTGGGCACATCCCCAGTAGGATGGTGTGCAGGAGGCAGCTGATCGATGTTTCTCTCTCTTTGATATTTCTAACTCTCTCTCCCTCTCTCTTCCTCTTTGCAAAAAATCAATAAAATATATATTTTTTAAAATGAATGTACAGACTTTGCTCTGAGTCTGACCATGTACCCAGAAATGTCAGGACAGTTTTGAAATTCATGGACTTGTCTCTGCATATCTGGTTATAATTCAGTTTTGTTTTGTTTTTATGGGTTGTTTTTTGACAGATGTTTGCTTTAAATTCAACATTTTTTTTGAAGATTGATCCACATTGATAGGCTAGATTTGTGATAATTTAGAAATATCCTAAGCTTTCATTTCTTTGTTCATTGAACAAATAGGTACTGCTGAATAGCTACCATGTGCAGATAGTGCCCTAAACACTAAAGATATGGCAGTGAATCAAATGACCAAAATCCTTTACCTTGTGGAGCTTACATTTTAGGAAAAGTGTGCTACATAATAAATTATATGAAAAAAATGAGAAGTGGTGTGAAAATAAATAGAGCACAGGACACTGGATATGTTTTGGGGGGGAGTAAGTAATGGCTTTGATTTTATTTATTTATTTTAAAATATATATTTTATTGATTTTTTACAGAGAGGAAAAGAGAGGTATAGAGAGTTAGAAACATCGATGAGAAAGAATCATCGATCAGCTGCCTCTTGCACGCCCCCCACTGGGGATGTGCCCACAACCAAGGTACATGCCCTTGACCGGAATGGAACCTGGGACCTTACAGTTCACAGGCCGACACTCTATCCACTGAGCCAAACCGGTTTCGGCGATGGCTGTGATTTTAGCTGGAGATAACAGGATAGTTTTCTGAGAGAAGGTGAGATCAGCAAAGACTTACCGAAGATGAAGGGGTGCGGGGTTGAGCTATGCACCTATCTGGGAAAATGGCATTCTCATGGCGATGGCCCAAAGACAGGAGCATGTGTGATAAGGAAAGAGCAGAAACAGAGCATGCACATCATGTAGGGTCTTATTTGCCATTGAAAGGATTTTGCTCTGAGTAAAATGAGAACCACTATAAAAAACAACAACACAGAAACTTGAAATAGGATTCATACACATCAAAATCTGTGAATGCTACTCCTAGGATCCAGATTGTAGTCTCTACCTTTCACCATTAAAAGGAAACCAGGCTCATTGGAGAAATAATTGATAACAGATCTTAGGCAATAAATGCATAAGATGAGCTTGTTGTATAGCAGAGAGCAAGAAAGTTATCAAAGATTGCTAGAGTTGTCTTACAAGAACAGGAGCCAACTTGCAGCATCTCCTTCTTAAAGATGGAAATGTTGGCTATTATTAAGGATACTAATTATAATAAATAAAATAAATTGAAATGCGTAAAACATGTTCGAATCTATGGGTTCATAATGATACTTAAAAAAACAACAACCTGATTTTGATCAGGTTGAGGGAGGATGCTAGGAAACCAACTTATAAATTTCAAAACTAGCAAATAAAGGGACTTTCCAACACCAACTGTAGTAATGAAAACCAAAAGAAGGCGAGAAAGATTCTCTTTATTGATGTATCCCAGTTAATAACTGAAAAAGACTAACATAATTCTAATATCACCATTTTGCAATCTAATGAATTAATGTATCTAAGCAATGGTCATTAATGACTACTAAAATGAAAAGAAGGAAAAAAAAAAGAGAGGCAACCTGAGCATAAGGGGCTAATTGGATGTTTTAGGGTCATGCCAACAACATACTGCTCCTTAAAAATACACTTTCAACAGGAAATATACTTTAAATAATTGTTCCCAATAAAGATAATATATTTATTCTACAGTATTAGCATTCTCCATTCTTTTCAAGATGTCTAATCATTCTTCCCAAAAAGAATTCCTCAGGTGAATCTAACAAACAAAACTCTAGAAAAGTGAGTTATTGACATAAATGTAAAATAACTTGGAATTTATTCCTTCAGCTTCAATGGCATCTTGGAAAGGTGGGTTTGTTACATACTAGCACACTTTAAACAACTAGTGATGTCAGTCCTGCCCACAGTATTGTTGTCTATCTTGCTAAACAGTCATATCTCAGGATGTACAATAAGCACAATACCATGTTAATGTTTATTCAAGATTTACGGTTAATGGGTAATTCACATAAAACTTTAAGTATCTTTGAATATTCTTCTTATACAGAATAAAAATATAACCTATTAAATTTATATCCAGTGAAATCCAAATATAAGAAACTGTCTCCTATGCAGTTTTCTATTTGTCAATTAATTAGTATTTAAATCACTTACTTTTTTTTTAACTTTGAATAGGGAATAATCTGTAGTCAGCTAGCATGGTTTAGTGGTTAGCATCAACCTATGAACCAGGAGGTCACAGTTCAATTCCCTGTCAGGGCACATGCCTGGGTTGTGATCTCCATCACCATAATGGGGTGCAGGCAGCCAATCAATGATTCTCTCTCATCTTTGATGTTTCTATCTCCTTCTTCCTTCTTATCTTAAACCAATAAAAAATTAAAAAAAGAATCTGTCAAACACAAAATTTCAGAATAAGTAAAATATACATTTTCAAGTTTAGGCACAGGGTTCTGGGGTGTTTAAGTATGTAATTTCCTAAAGACTATATTTTTCCTTTTTTACCTATTAAAAATTATAAGAAAATTATAAACACTTTATAAAAATACAAAAATAATGAGGGGTTGAGGACAAGTATGTGATACCTTAATCAATAAAAAAATTTTAAAAATTAAAATTAAAAAATTAAAAAGGTATGAATAAAATTAAAATAACTCATAATTGCATCACTTAGCGATAACCACAATTTTATGTATTTTTCTATGCAGATATAAATTTTAATCAAATTTGAATTATACTGTATATGGTTTATTATCTTGTTTTTAAAAATTTAATATTCTATAAAGACAACTTTTAGTGCCATTAAAAATTCTTTTAGTTGCCCTAACTGATTTAGCTCAGTGGATAGAGCATTGGCCTGCAGACTCAAGGGTCCCAGGTTCAATTCTGGTCAAGGACATGTACCTTGGTTGCGGGCATATCCCAAGTATGTGGGTGTGCAGGAGGCTGCTGATTGATGTTTCTCTCTTATCAATGTTTCTCTCTGTCCCTCTCCTTTTTTCTCTGTAAAAAGTCAATAGAATATATTTTTTAAAAATTCTTTTTAGTCATTTTTCTTATTGGCAACATTGAGAACACTTTATTTTTATGAGTATTCAATAATTACTTAATCAATTCCCTAAGAAGGAAAATTTTGATGGCTTTAAACTTTATCACAATTACAAATTTTACAGCAACAAGTACTCCAAACAGTAAGGCTACACTGTTATCTCTGGATAGTGTGTTTATATTACCAACCAAGAATTATATGATAAGCTATCTTTTCACATTTGTTTGCAGCCATTCTAATACATAATGCCCCAGCAAGTGCCCTCTCTCCCAAACTTTTCTACTTGTATAGAGGTAAGAAACTACCACACATTCTCAACCATATTTTTGTGCATTACTTCTACCACCTTGTCCTAATTAAAATATGATCCTTCCGTGAGGGTACTCCTTCCCTTTGCAGACTTCTTTTTATTTTTTATTTTATTTTTATTGTTGACACTATTACAGATGTCCCCCATTTTACTCCCTTTTGCCCACCTCCACCCAGCCCCAGCTGCCCTCCTCTCCCCCAGCCTTCACCACACTGGGTCTGTGTCCATGGGCGATGCATATATGTCCTTTGGCTAATCTTCTCATACTCTTTCAGCCAGTCTCTCCCACTTCTTGGCTAATTTCATCACCCTTTTTCATCCAGTTTCACCCTCTCCCCTCTAAGATTTTTCTGTCCATGTATCTATGCCTATTTTTATTGTAGAGAGGAAAGGAGAGGGAGAGAGAGATAGAAACATCAATGATGAGAGACAATAATTAATTGGTTGCCTCCTGCACATCCCCTCTGGAGACTGAGCCTACAACTCGGGCATGCGCCTTAACTGGGAATTGAACCATAACCTCCTGGTTCATAGGTCAACACTCAACCACTGAGCCACGCCGGCCAGGCCAACCCCCTGATTTTTTTCATGCTCACCCCACCTGGCTGCCACCTTCGTTCTTAGCTTGAGGCTATTCTTTTCCATCTCTTCAGTTATTTCCCATTATTAATTTTGAATAGTATGGGACCAGATTTTCTGTCTTAGTGTATAACATCTGTCTCCAGTGTACACACATCAATGTCCAAATAATTTGGCTTCTCAGTTCTTTGAGTTCTTCCACTTTCTTCCTCCACAGCCAACATTCTTACCTGGCATCCATTGGCCTCCAAGGACCCATAGACAGAATTCAAGAGGTCTATGCACTTGACATTCTCTCTGTATTTCTGTCTTCACTTAAGAGAATATTATTGCAGCTGTATAACTCCAATCGCTGCATCAAATTCCTCTGCTCATACACATGCTTTATTATCCCATTGGACTTCACTTACAAAATACTAGTTCAAAGATAACAATATTACGAATTGCAAGATGGCAACAACAGAGCATAACATCAAGTGAGGGGCTCTTTTTAAAAATATATTTTTTTGCCTTGGCCAGTTTTGCTCAGTGGGTAGAGCATTGGTCTGCGGACTGAAGGGTCCCCAGTTCCATTCCAGTCAGGGCCACATGACAGGGTTGCAGGCTCAATCCCCGGTAGGGGGCATGCAGGAAGCAGCCAATCAGTGATTTTCTCTCATCGACATTTCTATCTCTCTCCCTCTCCTTTCCTCTCTGAAATCAATATTGACTAATTTTTAAGTCAATATTGATTCTTATTGTCTTATTTTTAAGAAAGAGAGAGAAAAATATCCATTTGATTGGCTGCCTCCTACAGGCCCCCTACTGGGGATCGAATCTGCGACCCCAGCATGTGCGTTGACCTGGAGGAACCTTGGGCCTCTTGGTGCATGGGATGATTTCAACCAACTAAGCCACACCGGCTGGGCAAGTGAGGGGCTTTTTTGAGTTCAGGGTCCTTTGCAACTGCACAGGTCATCTGCCCTAAAACTGGCTCTGAGAACAACACTGGAGGCAAGAAGACGAGTAAAGAGGGGTAATACAATAATCGAAGTCAGAGAGGAGAGTACTGAGACTAAAGGAGTAGTCTTGAAATGGAGGAAAGTTATATATAATATCTTAAAAAAAAAAACACACACAACCCTGTAAAACATAAAGAAAATGGAGGAAAGTGGATGGTTTCAAAAAATATTTGGGCTGCCAGACCATTAGCATGTATAGATTGTGTGATTATAGAGAAATAAAGGAGAGAGGCATTAAAAATTAGACCAAGTCATCCTAAGAAACTAGAAACACCAAACAGAAAGGATATATGCGCCCCTATGTTCATAGCAGCACAATTTACAATAGCTAAGATTTGGAAACAACCTAGGTACCCATTAGCACATGACTGGACCAGAAAACATGGTACGTCTACACAATGGAATACTATGCTGCCATAAAAAAGAAGGGATTCTTACCATTTGCAGCAATCTGGATGGAATTGGAGAACATTATGTAAGTGAAATAAGCCAGTCAATAAAAGAAAAATATCACATGATCTCACTCATTTATGGATAATAAAGAACATTATAAATTGATAAAAAGATAGATACAGAGACAGTAAAGCATCAGACTGTCAAATTACAATGGGAAGGTTAGGGAGAGGTGGAGGAGATAAGAGATCAACAAAAGGACTTGCATGCATGCATATAAGCATAACCAGTGGACGCAAAACTCTGGGGGGTGAGGGCATGTATAGGAGTGGGGCGGGGAGCAAATGTATATTATGGTACACATTTAGTACATTAATAAAAAAATGAAAAAAAGAGTTGAATGGAAAAAAAAAAAAAAGAAGAAGAAGAATTAGTCCAAGTCATGGCTTTGGCAATGGGAAAAATGAAAACGCCATCTTCTGTTACTGGGAATGCTGATGAAAGTACTGGAATAAATGGATGGAAAAGGGGGGAAATGTAGAGTTTGAGGTATATGTATCACATGGTGATGTTCATATAGTAGGATAGTCGGTCTGAAATAAGAGTTATTGGTTTGGAAGTGTGACTGAAGCCATGGAAATAAAATAGATTGCTTAGAAAGCATGTGTAAGGCCCAGTCGGCGTGGCTCAGTGATTGAGCGCCGATTTATGAGCCAGGAGGTCACAGTTCAATTCCTGGTCAGGGCACATGCTGAGGTTGCAGGCTTGATCCACAGTGTGAGGCGTGCAGGAGGCAGCCGATCTCTCTGTTATCATCAATGTTTCTATCTCTCTCTCCCTCTCTCTTTCTCTCTGAAATCAATAAAAAATATTTTTTTTAAAGAGTGTGTTAAAGTAAAGAAAGAAAAACCCTGGTAGGGTAACTCAGCTGGTTAGTGTTGTCCCAATATGCCAAGGTTGTGGGTTTAATTCCTTGGTCAGGGTACATATAAGAATCAATCAGTGAAATCATTAATAAGTGGAACAGGCCCTGTCCTGATTGATGGCTCAGTTGATTGGAGCATCCTCCTGATACACCAAGGTTGTGGGTTCAATCCCAGGTCAGAGCACATACAAGAGCCAACCAATAAATGCATAAGTAAGTTTATGCATAAGTAAGTTTATAAGTAAACAACAAATCAATGTTTCTCTTTCTCCCTTCCTCTCACTCTCTCTTAAAAAACAACAAAAACAGTAAATAAATAAAAAAGGCTTGTTAAATTTTTTTCATAAAAAAATAAACAAGTAGAATAATAAATTGATCTCTCTCTCCCCCTTTCTCTCTCTAAAATCAATAAATAAAAATGAAATGAAGTTCTTCACATATATTACAAATTCAATTTTCATTATAGGTGTTCATTGTCCTAACTCTATTTAAAAACTATTGACAATATTTACGACATTTAGTCAACTTTATCCAGGGTCCTGTTATATTTCTCCATTGATACAAATCTTGTTTTTATATTATTCAATGTAAATTTTGTAATTTTCCTGATATATGATCTTTATAGTCCTTTTAAAGGTGACTGTTTTATATATGTTTGTGTATGTATATTGTGTGAGCACACACACACACACACACACACGTAAAATCATCAATATTATAAATTAAAAGTCTTTTCCACCATATTTTATTACTAGGGATTGCTGGTATGTAGGAAATCTAGTGGTGTTAGTGATTGCTTTCTTATCTGGCTACTTTATTGCCCTTTTTTTTTATTACTTATAAATGTCCACTATCTTATCATCTGTAAATAATGATATATTTATCTTCTCTTTTCTACAGTTATATATACTTCTTATTTGTTTCAAATATCATTTTAATTGTTAGAAATTCTTTGATAAATACTGGTGATAAGAGCAGGTTCCCTTTTGTATTACTGACTTTCATGGAAACACCAATATTTGAGTGGGCAGCGTGGTATTGCCTGGATTTCATAAAACTATTCTTTAGCCTGGTATGACTCAGTTGGTTGATCAACATTTCATGCACCTGGAGGTCACTAGTTCAATTCCCAGTCAGGGAACATGGCTGGATTTTGGGCTTGATCCCCAGTAAGATGCATGCAGGAGACAGCCAATTGATTTTTTCATCTATCACTTTCCTTTCCTCTCTCTCTAAAAATTCAATACAAACATATTTAAAAAAAGAAAGAAAGACCTTTCTTGACCAACCTAAGTAGATCCTCGCTGTTATTCTGTAACAGTTTACTATGTTAGTGTCTTCTTTGCATTTATCATATTTCATAAATAGTTTACTTATTTATTTTATTTTTTTCTCATTTAGCTGTGATCTACATGAAGATAAAAGACATTCCTGCTTTATTCACTTAGTGCTTCTGGAATGATGAATATAGTGAATGGATTTCTCTTAGTTTTTGCTTATTTATGGTTTTTGCTTCCTTATCAATTTATTTTTTTAATATATTTTATTGATTTTTGTACAGAGAGGAAGGGAGAGAGATAGAGAGTTAGAAACATTGATAAGAGAGAGCCTCTTGCACACTCCCCACTGGGGATATGCCCGCAACCTAGGTACATGCCCTTGACCAGAATCAAACCCGGGACCCTTCAGTCTCCAAGCCGATGCTCTATCCATTGGGCCAAACCGGTTTCGGCTTCCTTATCAATTTTGTTCGATGGGAACTCATACCCCAGCTCTTACTCCTTCTTCATGACACTGATTTTATCTTCAGTTGGTCCAATTAGTTGTGGCAAGACAAAGATGAGTAGTCTTGTAAAGAAAAATGTGACAGCTTAGGCCTGCTCCCTTGGTAGGGGCTTTGGAAAAGGTTATCCTTGGAAAGAACTTGAGACACATCATGATGGACATACTCAATAAAATAATAATGATACTAATAATAATACTTTTTTTGTTGCTATGATTCATCTTGAAAATCTGAACAACCAAAGGTTTCTTGTATTCTGAGACTCTATTCATAGTAGAGTGAGACTACTTTGATAAAACCATTATTTAGGTTTATGTTTACATAATCCTTGTTCTTTTTGTAGTTACTTGGATAAACTCCATGGCTTCTGTAACCTTATTCATTAACTTTCATTTTAAAAGTTAAAATGTAAACAGCTAAAATGAGACAAAGCAGCCCTAAATGGTTTGGCTCACTGGATGGAGCGTTGGCCTGAAGACTGAAGGGTACCAGGTTTGATCAGGTCAAGGGCATGTACGTTGGTTGCGGGCACATCCCCAGTAGGGGGTGTGCAGGAGGTGGCTGATCGATGTTTCTCTCTCATCGATGTTTCTTTTTTCTTTTTTCTTTTTTAAAATATATTTTATTGATTTTTTTACAGAAAGGAAGGGATAGAGATAGAGAACTAGAAACATCGATGAGAGAGAAACATCGACCAGCCACCTGTTGCACACCCCCTACTGGGGATGTGCCCGCAACCAACGTACATGTCCCTGACCTGAATCGAACCTGGGACCCTTCAGTCCGCAGACCAATGCTCTACCACTGAGCCAAACCAGTTTTGGCGCTCTCATCGATGTTTCTAACTCTATCCCTCTCCCTTCCTCTTTGTAAAAAATCAATAAAAATATATTTTAAAAAAATAAAATGAGACAAACCATATAATTTTTAAAAACCCTCTCGAGAGCATGTCCATGCCTTTTTTCCCTGTCAGGTGTACATATCCTGAACGCAACCAGAGGAGCAATGGGCAGCATCAGCTTGTCCGGGCTTAACCCCTTGAACCTGTCTCCAAGGCCCCTTTTCCTCTAACTTTCCAAGGAGCCGAAACAACCCCACCTAGGCTCTCTCCTGTTGCTTTTTATATCCTAAGCTCCTCTTTGTTTCACTGTTCCCAGCTTTAATAAATGTACTCTCAAAATTAAATAAATGAGCCATAACTGGTTTGGCTCAGTGGATAGAGCGTCAGCCTACAGACTGAAAGGTCCCAGGTTCGATTCCGGTCAAGGGCATATATGATACCTTGGTTGCGGGCACATCCCTAGTAGGGGGTTTGCAGGAGGCAGCTAATCTATGTTTCTCTCATTGATGTTTCTAACTCTCTGTTCCTCTTCCTTCCTCTCTTTAAAATTCAATAAAATATATATTTTTAGAAATTAAATAAGTGAATATATAATAAAAATAAATAATATAAAAGCAATAGAATGTTTAGCATTTCAAGTGTATTTAAGATATTAGTTTTTTTTAATTAATAGATTTGATTTTTAGAACAATGAGATTTAAGAAAAATGAGCAGAAAATACAGTTTCCAACTACTTCTCCAGCCCTCCTCTTCCCACAGTTTCCCCTATTATAATAGTAATATTGTGCATTAGGTGGTACATTTTTTACAACTGACAAGCCAATCTTTTTTTTTTTTTTTTAATTGATTTTGTACAGAGAGGAAGGGAGAGAGATAGAGAGTTAGAAACATCGATGAGAGTCATCGATCAGCTGCCTCTTGCACACCCCCTACTGGGGATCTGCCCGCAACCAAGGTACATGCCCTTGACCGGAATCGAACTTGGGACCCTTCAGTCCCCAAGCCATCGCTCTATCCATTGAGCCAAACCGGTCCCGGCGCCAATCTTTTTTTAAAATATATTTTTATTGATTTCAAAAAGGAAGGAAGAGCGAGGGAGAGAGAGAGAGAGACATATCAATGATGAGAGAGAACCATTGATCGGCTGCCTCCGCATGCCCACTACTGGAGATTGAGCTTGCAACCCAGGCATGTACCCTTGACCTGAATCAAACCCAGGACCCTTCAATCCACAGGCCAACACTCTATCCATTGAGCCAAACCAGCTATGTCTGACAAGCCAATCTTGATCTATTATCATTAACTAAAGTCCATAGTTTACCTTAGGGTTCACGCTTTTTGAAAAGAAATATATTTTTATTGATTTCAGAGAAGAAGGAGGAGAGAGAGAGATAGAAACATCAATGATGAGAGGGAATCATTGATCGGCTGCCCCCACACGCCCCACACCAGGGATCAAGCCCTCAACCTGGGCATGTGTCCTGACCAGGAATTGAACTGTGACCTCCTTTTTTATAGGTCTATGTTCTACCATCAAGCTATGCCTGCTGGGTTAGGATTCATTCTTTGTCATGTACATTCTATGGGTTTTAACAAATGAATAATGACATGTATTGACCAGTATAGCATTACACAGAATTTAATTGCCCTAAAAATTCCCATGTTCCACCTATTTATCCTTCCCACCTTTTCTCTCTCCCTGAACCGCTAGCAACCACTGATTTTTACTGTCTCCACAGTTTTGTTTTTTTGAGAATATCATATTGTTGCAATCATAGTAGTAGTGTGAGCCTGTTTGGATTGGCTTTTTTCATTGAGCAATATGCATTTAAGATTCCTCCATGTCTTTTCATGGTTTGATAGGTCACTTTTAAAAAAATAAATGTTTTGCCCTAGCTAGTGTAGCTCAGTGGATAGAGCGTCGGCCTGCAGACTGAAGGGTCCCGGGTTCGATTCCAGCCAAGCGCACATGCCCGGTTTGTATGGTCTCGGTCCCTGGTGGAGGGGAGTACAGGAGACAGCCAGTCAATGATTCTTTCTCATTATTGATGTTTCTATTTTCTCTCTTCCTCTCCCTTCCTCTCTGAAGTCAATATAAATATATTTTAAAAAATAAATCTTTATTGTTGAAAGTATTACATACATTTCTTTTTTTTTTCTTTTTTATTTTTTTTAATAAGTTTTTATTGTTCATATTATTACAAATGTTCCTTCCCCCCCACACACCATTGCTCTCCTCCACCAGGTTCCCACCCCACCCTCTGCCCTTTCCCCTCTCCCCATTGTCCTCATCCATAGGTGCACAGTTTATGTTCAGTCTCTTCCCACGCCCCCCTCTCCCCTTTTCCCCAAGAATTGTCAGTTCACTCCCCTTCCATACCTCTGATTCTATTATATTCAACAGTTAATATTGTTCATCAGATTTTTTTTTTAATTTCCTTGGTTTTTAGATTCACTTGTTGATAGTTACGTATTTGTTGTTCGTAATTCTTATCTTTGTTTACTTTCTCTTCTGAAAGAACCCCCTTCAGCAATTCATATAATTCTGGTTTGGCGGTGATGAACTCCTTTAGCTTTTTTTTATTAGTGAAGCTCTTTATCTGGCCTTCGATTCTGAGTGATAGCTTTGCTGGATAGATTATTTTTGGCTGTAGGTTCTTGCTATTCATCACCTTGAATATTTCTTGCCATTCCCTTCTGGCCTGCATGGTTTCTGTTGAAAAGTCAGCTGACAATCGTATAGGTGCTCCTTTATAGGTTACAACCTTCTTTGCTCTTGCTTCTTTTAATATTCTCTCTTTGTCTTTTGCGCTTGGAATTTTAATAATGATGTGTCTCAGTGTGGTCCTCTTTGGATTCCTTTTGTTTGGAGTTCTGTGCGCTTCCTGGACTTGTAAGTCTAATTTTTTCACCAGGTGGGGGAAGTTTTCTGTCACTATTTCTTTCAGTATGTTTTCGATATCTTGCTCTCTCTCATCTTCTGGGACCCCCATAATTCTGATGTTGGTTCGCTTGAAGTTGTCCCAGAGGTTTCTTACATTATCTTCAATTTTCTGGATTCTCTTGCCTTCTAGCTTCTGTGGAGGAGTGTCTTCTGGCTCTTTATGTTCCATATCTTTGACTTGATTCTTGTGATCTTCCCTTCTGTTTTTAGGACTCTGTAAAATATTTTTTATTTCAGACAATGTATTCTTTATTTCTTGTTGATCCCTTATCATTTCTTGTTGACTCCTTATTAATTCTAGTTGATCTCTTTTCATGTCCTCATAGGTCTTATCTATCTTTTCTAGGAAATTCTTGAAAAACCTTATAAGCATAGATTTGAACTCTATATCCAGATGCTTTTTGTCCTCCATTTCTTTCGTTTGTGATCTATTTTGTTGTCGCATTTCACAGTTACAGATGGGACGGGGTTTCAGGGTGGAACCTGCAGCTTTGGCTTCCGTCAGCCCCGCCCTATGCGGGTCCTTCAGTGCTCGCTGCCGGCGCCTCTGAGAGAAAGGTGCTCTCGATTTTCGCCTGCTGCCAAACAGTCTATGCTCTCCCACAATGAGCCCGGTATTGGGGCTCAGTTCAGTTGGAGGTGGAGTTGGAGGTGGCATTCAGAGCAGTCTGGAGCCCCAGTCTCCTTCCCGTCAGGGCAATCCCGCGGCACAGTCGACCGTCCCTTATCTGCAGGCCGTGTGCGCACCGCCAGGACCTCCTTTCGCCTCTCCCCGGGGTTCCGCCTTACAGCCCGGCTCCCTATGGCTGAGCCTGAGTCCCCGGGGTCTGGCCTAAAACTGGGGTTCAGAGCAGTCGGGGGCCCAGCACAATCGGAGTTTTATCTCCTTCCCGCTAGGGAACACCCGCCAGGCACTCGGCCTCCCTCCTCTCCGGCTCTGTCCTCTCCGTACCTTAGGCTTTTCCAGCTCCTCCGCACCCCCTTCTGGTTTTCTCCTTGCTTCTCGCTGTAGAATTTCCAGTCAGTCAACCTTCCTGTAGTTCTGGGCAATGTCCGTTTTATATTTTAGTTGTATTTTATTGAAATTGTTGTGTGCGGCTGCTGCTAGGTGTTCACCTGGGCGCAGCCATCTTGGATCACATACATTTCTTTTTTCCCCCTATTCCTCCTCTGCCCACAAGTCTTCACCTCCCACTGTATCCTTGGATTTTGCATATATGCATATGAGTTCATTGGTTGATCTCTTTTCTTCCTCCACCCTCCCCTGGATATATCATTTTTTTAAAAATATTTTTTATTGATTTCAGAGAGGAAGGAAGAGGGAGAGAGAGAGAGATACATCAATTATGAGAGAGAATCATTGATGGGCCACCTCCTGCAAGCCCCTCAATGGGGACCAAGCCCACAATCCGCGCATGCGCTCCCAACCGGAATGGAACCTGGGACCCCTCAGTTCACAGGCCGACACTGTCCACTGAGCCAAGTCGGCCAAGGCTGGATAGATAATTTCTTGATAGCACATAATAAAATTCCATTACATAGATACCAAAGTTTGTTAATCCACTCATGTATTGAATGACATCTTGGTTGCTTCTGAGTTTTGGCAATTATGAAGAAAATTACTATAAACATTCATGTGCAGGTGTGTGTGTGTGTGTGTGTGTGTGTGTGTGTGTGTGTATGTGTGTGTGTGCACTCGTTTTCAACTCATTTGAGTAAATACCAAGGAATGCAACTGCTGAATCACATGGTAAGAGTATGTTTAGTTTTGTAAGAGACTGCCAAACTGTCTTCCAAAGTGGCTGTACCATTTTGCATTCCCACTAGCAATGAATAAGAATTCCCCTTGTTCCACGTTATCACCAGCTTTAGTCTCAGTGTTCTGAATTTTGGCCATAATAGGTATGTAGAGGGATCTCACTATTTTAATTTACAATTATATAATGATGTATGATATTGAGCATCTTTTCATATGTTTATTTACCTTTTGTACATATTCTTTGGTGAGGTGTCTGTTCAGATCTTTTGCTCATTTAAAAAAATTGAGTTATTTGCTTTCTTATTGTTGTGTTTTAACTCATTGTTTGATTGAGTTTATATATTTTGGATACTAGTCCTTTAACAGTTATGAGTTTGGTGCAAAGATTTTCCTCTCATCCTCTAGCTTTTCTCTTCATTCAGTGTTTTTGAAGAGAAGTCTTAAAATTAAAAAAAAATTATCTTTATTGTTGAAAGTATTTTCCCCTATTGACCTCCTCCACCCTGCCCCTGTCTCCCCACCCCAAAAAGTCTTAAATTTTAACACATCAATTACTATAAAAATATGATGTGAGAGATGTTGCAAAACTTTCTTGACTACTGGGAAGGTTGGATTGAATGACTTCCGCAGTCTCTTTTGACTCTACATTTTTATGATTCTTAGGAAAGAATAATGGTGTGCTGTGGACTTTTCTTACGTGAATTTTAGGTATGTAGGCCATAATAGGTATGTAGAGGGATCTCACTATTTCAATTTACAATTATATAATGATGTATGATATTGAGCATCTTTTCATATGTTTATTTACCTTTTGAACATATTCTTTATGTGCAGGAGACAGCTGATCAATGGTTCTCTCTCATCACTGATTTTTCTTTCTCTCCCTCTCCCTTCCTCTATGAAATTAATAAAAATGTTTTTTAAAAAGTTATCCACTCACTAACAGTGAATATGAGTGTCAGTATCTCTACATTTATGCTGGGGATGATCTCCAAAATTGTATACTATTAATCTTTGTTATTGCTCCTAGTTTTGTTTGAAGCAAAGGTCCATATAAGGGGAAGAGCAGGCAATTTTTCTATAAAGGTAAGTTAGGATTCAAATGGGAACAATCTTAAGTGGCAAAATGAGGAGCCAGAAAAATAATTTGAGAATTTTTATAAAAATGATCAAGCTAGAAGAGATCTTTAAAATTATGTTTAATACATTTCTTTTATTAGATGAGGAAATAGAAATTCTGAGAAGTGAAATGATTTATCCAAGCTCACATTATCAATTAGTAGCAGATCTGGGTTTAGAACCAAAATTGTTTGGGTCTCTCAGCCTGTTATCCTTTGCTTTTATTCATTAAACATTACTAACCATCAAATCCTGTGTAAGGTATTAAGTGGATTAAGGGGAGTAAGAACACTTTTATTAAGCACTTTTCTTGTGCCAGATCTTTCATATATATATTTCAGTCTATCCCAGGATGGCTCTCATACCAACTGAATCACTCTACTAGTTTGGCTTTTTAAAAATAAAAGTATTATTAGGGATTCCCCATATTTCTTCAGTAATAGTAGTTATTCTTGGCGTCAAGCCTGGAATAAGAAGTTTTGTAGTTCAAGAGGAAATTATACTATTGTTTCATTTAAAAATGTATCAAATGGCGACCACAGCTGATTGTTTTTTCCCCCTCAGGCCTGCTCAGGGCATCACCTACCCTATCTAGGCCCTCAGTGAGTACAAATCTGATAAATGCTAGAAATGAGGGAAGGCCAGCTGAAGCCTGGAATGTAAGTGGCTGAGTTGTGGCTGGGGATACCTGTAAGACAGATCATGAAGGTTTTTTGTCGACTTATTTAAATACCTTGGCATTTGTTCTTAGTGTAATGGAAAGCTAATAGTCTTAGGTAGGGTCTTCTGGGGCGAGAGGAGGAAGAAGAGAGGAGAGGAGGGAAGAGGAGGCGGAGCTTGAATGGATTAGGAAAGCTGTTAAGAGTGGATGAATCAGGAGGCTATATCATTAGTTCAGATGGTAAATGATGAGGCCTTCACTACTTCTTTTTTCACTTATAAACATACTAGAGGCCCGATGCATGAAAATTCATGCACTTGCGGGGGGGGGGGGGGGGGGGCGCCTCAGCCTGGCCTGCGCTCTCTCACAGTCCAATCCAGAAGCCCTCGAGGGATGTCTGACTGACTGCCACGGAGGAGGCTTCAGCTGATCAGTGCACCCCCTGTGGAAGGGCACCAACTACCAGGGGGAACCTCCTGCTTTGAGCATCTGCCCCCTGATGGTCAATGCACGTCATAGTGACTGCTCATTCCTGGTCGTTCTGCCTTCAGGGCCAATTTTCATATTGCCCTTTTATTATATAGGACTAGAGGCTCAGTGCATGAATTCGTTCACAGTTGGGGTCCAGCCAGCCTGGTCCCAATTGGTGGATCGGGGCCGGGCCTGTAGGGCAGAGGAGAGGGTGGGAGGTTGGCTGGACGGCCCACCCTGATCAGGGCCCAGCCCAGCTGGGGTAAGGGGCCATGGGCGATTAGTCGGTGGGCCCCACCCCTGATTGGGATGGATGGGCTGATTGGGGGCAGGGCTGGCCATGGGGAGGGGCTGTGGGCGGTGGGCCACCAGCCCCAACCCCAAATGAGGTGGGAGGGGCCAATCAGGGATCATTGGCTGGGGGAGGGGCTGCAGGAAGTTGGCTAGTGGCCCCCCCTGCCCCCAATATTGGGCTGTTTTGCTGGCCTCAGAAGGTGTCATTGCAACTGGGCATTCTGGTCGCTGTCATTATATATATATATATATATATATATATATATATATATATATATATATATATATATATATATATAAAATAAATGATGCTGCCCTGTGCAACATAGAGATAAGTATATTAGGGAGACAAAATTAACAGGACTTGATTTGACATTGAGGGAGAATCCTGGATGGATTCTTGGGTTTCCTGGTAATGCTGCTAGATGCAAGTCGGTGATGTTCCTTGCGATGGGAACTCAGAAGATGAAAGATTAGAAGATTATGTGCTCAGTGTTTGTTTGTTTTTTTATTAATCCTCACCCAATAATTTTTTCCCATTGATTTTTTTAAATTGTTTTTAGAAAGAGTGAAAGGGGGGATAGAGGGATGAATGGAGTGAGGGAAGGAGGGAGAGAGAGACACACACACACATTGATTGGTTGTCTCTTGCACATGCCCTGACTGGGCTAAGAATAAACCTGCAATCCTTCCAAGCGCAGGCTAAGGCTCTAACCAATGAGCTCACCAACCAGGGTGTGTGTCCAAATAAAAGTCTATGGGGTGGTTAGACAAAGAAATTAAGAGCTAGAGGTTTTACTTTGGGATTCTTTAATCACCTGGTAGATGGCATTGCCTAGGGTAATAGGAACATTGATTCCCCAGGAAGGGCTAAATAAAAAGTGTTGGAGTTGAAACCGGTTTGGCTCAGTGGATAGAGCGTCGGCTTGGGGACTGAAGGGTCCCAGGTGCCTTGGTTGCGGGCACATCCCCGGTGGGTGTGCAGGAGGCGGCTGATCGATGACTCTCTCTCATCGATGTTTCTAGCTCTCTGTCTCTCTTCCTTCTTCTCTGTACAAAATCAATAAAATATATTTTTTTAAAAAGTGTTGGATTGTCAAAATCTATTATTTTCACTTTTTAACCTATAGGATTACTCTAGTTTATCACATTTTATGTTAAACATTTTGGCTATTTGTCTTTCACTTATAATATTACCTATGACTTTGGGATTATGAGGTAAATTGTTGAATTTCCTGAATACCATAGCAGGTACCTGTCTGTGGTTTTAGGTAGTGGGTATTTCAGATGCTTGTTAACTAAACGCCTTGTGCAGTTAATACTTTCGTCAAGTATTCCATGTTTTGATACAGAAACCTATGAACACAATCTGGCATTTGATGCTCAGGCACTTTACACAGTGCTCGCATAACTTTTCCTCGAACCACCCATCTGCCATATAGCATAGAGTTTATATAGGGAACCAGCGAGTTCTCGAAATTAAGCTTGTTTTTAAATCAAAGGGCACTATTATTTTCCATGAGAGCGGCATTGGTTAACATGATTACCCATCTCGCGTGTGAAATTCAAATGCCTTTGTCTTGTCTCTCGTGTAACTAGCAAGCCGGTTACAAAGGAAATGTCACTTCACCTAAGATTCTGTGGCCAAGATTTTTGAAAAAGAAACAGACATGTTCCTCACAGCTGCCCTGACATGTAGCTTCTGGGGCTTCGAGTTGCTCGGGGGAAGCCCTTCACTCACTGCCCAGGAGGCCCGGGACTGACACGGAGCAGCGCGCGGCCCTTCATCGGCGGCGTTGCCCCCAAACCCGGCCTTGGAGACATCCCAAGCCTGGGCCAATCCGAGCCCCCTCCCAGGCAGCAGGGGTTCCCGAGCCGGAGCCGCCGACGCCCCTCCGGAGAAAGTGCAGCGGCGCGGGGCCCCGGGAGGGAGGCCTCATTGTCCGGCGGGGGAGGCCGGGTCCCCCGGGAACCACTCCCGGCCAGGGTGCCGCCGGCCAGGCTGACCTGGAGCCCGTGGGTCCCCGCGCCGCTCCCCTCCCCCGCCGCCCCATTGTCTGCCTCGCCCCGCCCCGGGGGACACGTGCGCTCGCAGCTTCCCCGGCGAGGAGCGCGTGGGGCGGCGGCGGCGGCGGCGTGGACACCGCTCGGAACGGCTGAGCGGCCGCGGCGCCGGGGCGGGTCCGGCGCGCATGAACCGGTGGGTGCCTGCCCGCCACGCGGGGAGCTGCGGCCGCGCTCGGAGGCGCCGCCCGGAGCCTCGCGGGCTGGGGACACACGGCCAGGGGTGGGGCGGCGGCGTGCGCGGGTCGCGGCGGAGGGAGTGGGGTGCGGTGGGGCCGGGTGGGGCGGGGTGGGGAGATGCCTGTCTCCTGACAAAGGAGAACGAGTGGGACACGCCGAGCCGGCCGTCCCGCCCCGCCCCGCGGGGAGGGGAGCGGGGGGCGGGGCGCCGGGAGGGGAAGGGGCGGGCCTTTCATTCACTCTCGGCCCCTCGGCCGCCGCCGCCGGAGCGGAAGGGCGGGGTCTCGCGGCCCCCAGCCCCCCGGGCGTGAGGAGCGGAGGCGGCGGCGGGGCGGGGCGAGGGGCGGGGCCTCGAGGCGCGCGTCCCGAGGCGTCGGCGACGTCGTCACGTCAGCGCGGGAGAGAGAAAGAGAGGAGCGGACTCGGCGGGGACGGGGGACGGGGCCGAGAGAGAGGGCGAGGGAGCCAGCGAGCGTGCGAGCGAGGCGGGGAACGGCGGCCAGTCGTATCCGAACGGCCGCGGACGGGAGCGGGAGCGGGAGCGGTGGGGGAAGGAGCAGGGAGGGAAGAAGGAAGGAAGGCTGAGGGGAGAAGGCGGACGGAGGCCGGTGGCGGCGGCGGCGGCGGCGGCAGTGGTCGGGGGAGAAGAAGGAGGAGCTGGAGGAGGGCAGGGGCTGAGGGAGTGAGTGAGAGGAGCGGACGCGCCAGGAGGGGAGGGAGGGCCGGGAAGGGGGGGTCACGCGGGGGCGCGCGCGCACGGGGAGCGCGCTCGGAGGCGAGTGGAACTGGATCGGGTTTGCTGCCAGCGGCGTGAGCTTCGGCCGCCATTTTACAACAGCTCCACTCGCGCTGGACACAGGGAGCAGCGAGCACGCGTTTCCCGCGACCCCATCTCCTCGGACAGGATTCTTCCGCCGCAGCCCAACGGGGAGGTAACGACCGCCAGGAGCCGGGTCCGGGAGGGGGGGTGCTCCGTGTGACATTGTGGAGCGGGGCTGGGGGAGGGCGGCGTGGGGGGGGGGGGGGAGAAACCGGCTTTTCTGGAAAATGGATTCCAAGGAGGACAGGAGCACGTTGGTTGGCCGGGGCTGCCGGGGAGCAGGCCGCGGCCCGCGCCGCCACTTCCTCCGCTCCATGTGCCGCCGCCGTCCGGGCTTTGTCTGCGGCGACGCTCCCGTGACCGCGCGGACCGCGAGCGGCGGCGGCGGCGTTGGTGCCGTCGTGGCCGCGGCCGCGGCGCGGGAGTGGGCGGAGAGGAGCCGGTGCCGTCCCGCGGCCGGGCCGGCGGGCAGTTCGCGGAACGCCGCCGCCGGGGTGTCGGCCCTGGCCCGGGGGTGGGACGGCTGGCCGGGCGCCGCCGCGGCCGTGCGGCCCGGGGGTGGGACGGCTGGCCGGGCGCCGCCGCGGCCGTGCGGCCCGGGGAGGGGCGGGCGGGCGGGCGGCCCGGGGTCGCCGGCGGCCGCCGGGGCGGAGGGAGCCATGTGTCACGGTGGTGGGGGAGGGGGGCGGGGAGGTCCGGTGGCCTGTCGCCGACGCGGCATCGGTGTTGAGAGGGGTGAGAGGTTGTGCTGCTGCTGATGCTTTCCGGGAACTCGGACCCGCGGCTTCGGGTTGATGTTGGGAAGCCGGTGGACGGTCGTCTTTGGCCTGGGGCTGACTCCTCGGTGGGTTTCCGTTGGAGGAAGTTGTAGGACATTTGAAGGCGCGGAGCACGTGTTCCTCATGGGCTCCTGTTGCCCTGAGCGGTGAGGCTGCCACTCTGGGTGTGGAGCCGGGGGCGGGCTCTGGGGCGCGGGGGTGAAGGGTGGGGAGAGACGGGGTGGAGGGTGGGAAGGTGTCTGGTGTGAGCGCTTTGTTCTTCGCTGCTAGCTGTGGTTATACCGATCCGTAAGCGGCAGGCGGGAAAAGCGCGCTCTTGGGGGTTTACCTTGGAGAGGGAGAGGCCGGGCTTTTGCTGCCTGACCCGCACGCACCTCATTCTCTGTACGGGCACAGCTGCATGTGGCGCGCTGGCTGGTCCTCAGCTGATTGGGCTCCATTTGTAATGTCGTTTTTCCTAGGGAGTGTTAGCAGGTGAGCCAGGGGTGGTGCTAAGGAAGAACAAGTGAATCTTTTTTTTTTTTTTTTTTCCCTCCCCTCGCTCATCATCAGGCTTGTCAGGCGATAAGTGACTTGAAGGCTTCTTTAAAGGGAGGCGCAGGCTGGTGTAGAACTTGGTAGAGAAAGGAAAGATTGGGGCTCTCATTTTTGTCCTCTACCCTTTTTTGAAGATCCTAGTTTAATTTTGCTTATTGCGTTTGAACAGATCTCTGGAAACATGGCTACAGAACATGTTAATGGAAATGGTACTGAAGAGCCCATGGATACTACTTCTGCAGTTATCCATTCAGAAAATTTTCAGACATTGCTTGATGCTGGTTTACCACAGAAAGTTGCTGAAAAACTAGATGAAATTTACGTTGCAGGTAAGAACTAACACTTGCAAAATTATATTATGAAATTTTTCTATTGGATTTCTGGCTTTGAGCTAAAATAGCAACTTTTTGTGGTTTCCAATAAGTGTGGGAACTGGAGTTTTGCTTTGCCTTGTTGTGATAGTTGTGAAGTAGAGGTTAAGGTGTACTGTACCTAGTAGAGGGAGGGAAGGAAGATAGAAAGGTTAGGAGGTAAAGGCTGGCTGGCCAGATGGATAAGTATATGATGGTAGCAACAGCTGCTAACTGTTGGGAACAGGCCATGTGACTTTTGGGGGTATTTTTATAGTAGGATTCTTCCTAATTAATTTGGTAACTTTAGACTGGTTGTCTGTATTGGTGTGGCTTTTGCTTTTTCTAGTGGCTATTTGAAATGGGTAGAGGTTCAGTTGTCAGCCTTGGTTTTTTGTTGGTTGATTTTAGGATTTGTATATTTATTGTAGAAATACTTAGTATTCAGAACTGACTTTGAGAACAAGGTCTAAAAGAAATTGAGTCATTATTGTAAGTGTGGTTGAGAGGGCTTCTTTAGTTCAGAGTGCAGTTTCAGAATGGCTAAAGTATGTGTTTGTCATTAAGTAGATTGTAAGAGGAATGGAAGAATACTTAGTTGGCACACATGCTGCTTTTATTGGTAAATCTGGTATTTTCTTTAAAAAAGATCTTTCCAAAAATACTAAAAGTGGACAACTAATTAAGTTTTTTTCTTCTCCAGGGCTGGTTGCACATAGTGATTTAGATGAAAGAGCTATCGAAGCTTTAAAGGAATTCAATGAAGACGGGGCATTGGCAGTTCTTCAGCAGTTTAAAGACAGTGATCTCTCTCATGTTCAGGTAATACTAATTTAATGTCAGCATGAAAAGAATAAAAATATTGAGTAGTTTTGATGTAGTTTAAGTTTGATTTAATAAGATACAGATGGCATAATTAAATAGAATTGGAAAATTACTTTTCAGAACAAAAGTGCCTTTTTATGTGGAGTCATGAAGACTTATAGGCAGAGAGAAAAACAGGGGACCAAAGTAGCGGATTCTAGCAAAGGACCAGATGAGGCAAAAATTAAGGTATGTCTTAAAAAAGTACTTCGCTCCCTTCAGTTTTAAAGTTCTTTTAACTATTGTATAGCTTTGCTAAATATTCTGTGGATGTGAAATGAGGTTTTTTTTTAAGTTAATTGAAAATTAATGACCATGAGATAATTTGCATTTTTTTCCTAATTACTATTTTTGAAAGTTTTCTGCCTTTTAACTGTTGGTTTCTTAAAACAATTTGCTGTTCTTAAGGTTGTGGGTTGTTTTTTTTGTTTGTTTGTTTCCCAGCTATACTGATGCTATTGGTATTCTAAATAAAAGATTGAAAAAAAATCTATCCACCATATTTTGGATGGTTTTTGAAAATCTGCAAGTCCAGTTTACTGACTTGCAGGAACCAAAACGGAATGGGATCAGTTCAGCCCAGGCTGATGGAGAGTGCACATTTAGCAGTTGACTCCTTCTCTTAGGATTCTCAAGCCCTCAAATGTAATGTATTTAGAATTTTAATACTGCCTTTAACCCCCTTTGTTATCATGACTAATTTGTTCATTCCTAAAAGCAGCATGGAAATGAAAGTGAGAAAACAGGCTAGGAGTGGGAGGATTTTTTTTTAAGGTCCTATAAAATAGTAAATGTCCTCAAAGTCATTTAGGTTTTGATTTTTGTGTGGGTGTGGTGATCATACTAGTTTTAATCTGGTGTTCTTTTGCTTTTTAATTTTATTGATTTCATTAAAAAATATTTATTTCAGAGGGAGAGAGGTAGAAACATCTATGATGAACCATTGATTGGCTACCTCTTTTTTTTTTTAAATTTAATATGTATTTTATTGATTTTCCATAGAGAGGAAGGGTAAGGGATAGAGAGCTAGAAACGTCGATGAGAAAGAAACATCGACCAGCTGCCTCCTAGGAACACCCCTCACCAGGGATGTGCCCACAACCAATGTACATGCCCTTGACCGGAATCAAACCTCGGAACCTTCAACCTGCAGACCGACGCTCTATCCACTGAGCCAAACCGGTTTCGGCTGATTGGCTACCTCTTGCACGCCCCTATGGGGATAGAGCCTGAAACAGAGGCATGTGCCCTGATCCAGAATCCAACCAGGACCTCCTGATTCATAGGTCAACAAACACTCCACCACTGCAACACTGTCGGGGCTTACCTGGTGTTCTTTTTTTTTTTTTTTTTTTTTTAATTTATCTTTATTGTTCGTATTATTACAAAGGTTCCTCATTTCTTCCCCCCTCCACCAGGTTCCCACCCCACCCTCCGCCCCCTCCCCATCCCCCATTGTCCTCATCCATAGGTGCACAGTTTATGTTCAGTCTCTTCCTCCCTCCCTTTCCCCGATAGTAAATCCCTTTTCAGATAGTAAATCAGTTACTTAGCATTTTCTCATATCAATAATGTGCCAGTGCTCTTGAACGAAGAGTTATGGTTTAAGAAAATCAGTTATTAAAACAGTATAGGTGTTAGGTGGTGGTTAATGGTGTGGGAAGAATGAAGCTTTGAATATGGAGTTAGTGGTTAAGGGCATCCATAAATTTGAGGCTTTCACAGGTCTAGCTGTCAGTGAATTGTGTTAGAACTGTAAATCTAACTTTTCCATAGAAATTTTACCAATGTAATTAAGTCTACATTGGGAGTTAGACTTATTAAAATTTTATAAAAAGTTTCGAGTGCAATTTGTATGACTTTTAGTTCTATCTTTGGAAGGGAGTAGCTTAAAGTGTTACTGTAGCTTAAATTGTGAGAAGGCAAAAGCATTTTTATAGGTGGTTTAATAAGGAATAAATTTTTCCTTTTTGTTTTTAGGGATTGACATAAAAGGTATTATTTGGGTCATATATAAAAATTAAGGTATAAGAAGCACAAGGATTACATATGGAAAAAAAAGGGAAGATGAGCCAGTTAATGGTTTAGTTTATGTGATAGTAATAGGTTTGAGTTTATTTTTGTTACTAACCCAATGTTGCACCCTCAAGCAAACATTTGGGTATAATAGAAAAAGACTGCTTAAAATATTTAGTGCTTTTTTAAAGTTTAGGAATAGAGGAGTTTTCGTCATTTACAGTATTTCTTCACTTAATGTTCTTTGAGTAGAAAATGTTTAAATGTGTCTGGTCATTTTCAGAGACAAGTGATCTCAAATTATGGAACAGAATTTTGCTAAGTTATGTGCCTGTTGTGTTTTTATTTCACAACTTATTAGCTAATTATCAGATTGGTTTTATTTGGAAAACTGGTTTTGTGCTTTTCGGTTTGAGATGGTGAAGGGGAATAATTCTTGGTTTTTTCCTTAGGGTAACCATGGACTACCACTTTCCTAGTACTTTTGCTTATAATAAGGGATGAAGAGAAACTTCTAATGCTCTAAGTAAATATGAGTGTAAATTTTAACAGTTCACTTTCAGAGAGATAAAATGTAGAAGTTATTTTAAACTATTAAAATTTTATAAGGTTTTCAAAGTCATTTGGCTTTTTTACTTTTTTCTGAAAGACCCATGCTATTCTGTGAAGTATTGAGTGTAAAAATAAATAAGTTTGTTTTTCCTGTAGCTCCTAAGTTTCTGGACTTAACTAATTAGTTTGAGGAGTGTAATTTCTATAAAGATTGGCGACATGCCCACAATGGCAATGTGTACTAGGAGTGTGGGATATAGAGAATTTATTGGATAAGAGATCCAGATTTGGGAGATGTAATTTATTCATCTTCTCCCTCAGGGGCGAATTAAACTCAGCCTATTTTTATTTTTAAAGATTCTATTGCTCTCATTGATGCTTCCATTGACTGCTGCTTTATGTGCCCTGATTGGAGATGGAACCTACAACTTGGCATATCGGGACAATGCTCCTAAGCAACTGAGCTAACTAGTCAGGGCAGTACAGTCATTTTTTAGGAGGTATTAGAATACGTATACCATGCCTTGGAAGTTGTTGTGTGGATTAATATGTTTCTTGTTGTTCACTAAGCACACTTAATAATTAGAGACCAGCAAATAATTTGAACAGGATCTTGAGATTTTTCACTACAAATTAGGGCTATTACAAGTGTATATTAAAGGAGAAATTCTAAAACTGATACCAGAAACCTATTTGTAGGAATGTTGCCAAGTTAAAGAGGAAAATTTGAACAAGATTTATTTCAAATTTTAACTGCTATATGAAAGTGTGGTCTTGTGAATTAAATGTATTAATGACATTTGAATTCTTTAAGGCACTCTTGGAAAGAACAGGCTACACACTTGATGTGACCACTGGACAGAGGAAATATGGGGGACCACCTCCAGATTCCGTTTATTCAGGTCAGCAGCCTTCTGTTGGCACTGAGGTAAAGAAACTAAAAACTTGTACTTTTTGTGGTAAATGGACAAGTGTCTGGTTTCCTAAAGGAACTCTCATGGTTTTTACTTCATATTTAA
The DNA here is from genome assembly GCF_014108245.1 of Pipistrellus kuhlii. Classification (NCBI taxonomy): domain Eukaryota; kingdom Metazoa; phylum Chordata; class Mammalia; order Chiroptera; family Vespertilionidae; genus Pipistrellus; species Pipistrellus kuhlii. The sequence goes on from NW_023425551.1 coordinate 46,198,422, forward strand.
TTTACAGATTTTTGTGGGGAAGATCCCAAGAGATCTATTTGAGGATGAACTTGTTCCATTATTTGAGAAAGCTGGACCTATATGGGATCTTCGTCTAATGATGGATCCACTCACAGGTCTCAATAGAGGTTATGCGTTTGTCACTTTTTGTGCAAAAGAAGCAGCTCAGGAGGCTGTTAAACTGGTAAGTCTCCTCCCCGCCCCCTTCATTCTTCACATGCAGTATCCTTAAAGCCATATTTTTTTTTTCTGGCTGTGCCTGTCTTTTATTCTTTGCACATGTAGTTAGTTGATCAGACTCAGGATCTATTGTATATGGTAGTATGGTAGAATTCCTGGTTCTATGAAACATCTGGCTTAGTGATTACTGTTTATAATTTATAGGAAGGTTAAAGTTTAAGAAAATAACTGTAGTAGGTAGGACTCCCAGAGTTGGCCATCCCTTTTTCAAAAATTTCACAAAAACATTGTGATGATAAATTTCTAGTTTATGAAATAAAATGATTTTGTGATGAGTGGCAATGCTTGATTTAAAAATACAAGTTACTAGTCGAGGACCTTGTGGTGGTTCTAACTTTTATTTTTTTTATTTTTATTTTTTAAAAATATATTTTATTGATTTTGTACAGAGAGGAAGGGGGAGAGATAGTTAGAAACATTGATGAGAGAGAGTCATCAATCAGCTGCCTTTTGCACATCCCCTACTGAGGATATGCCCGCAACCAAGGTACATGCCCTTGACCCGAATCAAACCCGGGTCCTTCAGTCCCCAAGCTGACCGACACTCTATCCATTGAGCCAAACCGGTTTCGGCAATGTTTCTAACTTTAAAAAAGAATTTTAATGTTTTAAATTATGGCTTATATAACTCTCCTTCAAACTAGTTTTATTAAGTTCTGTGAAATTCCTATATTTGATAGTTGAAGGTGCTAAGGGTTAATTTTTTTAAGGAAATGTTTTTATTGAATTTTAGAGGAAGGGAGACAGAGCAATAGAAACATTAATGAGAGAGAATCTTTGATTGGCTGCCTTCTACACGTCCCACACTGTGGATCAGGTCCGCAACCTGGGCATGTGCCTCATGTAATTGAACCGTCTGTGATCTCCTGGTTCTTAGGTCAACGTTCCACCACTGAGCCACACTGGCTGGGTCATACTTATTTTTTATTACTGTCTGATGGATAGGAGGATTGGCATTTTATTTTGATGCTTTTAAAATACATTCTTTGTGATAGTGGTATATATCTACTGGGATGAATTGAACATATCATTGCTTTTTTATAAAAGACACTTCAATGTGACTAAGATTATGGTGATAATAAAATTGAGAAATTTGCCTTAATTTAGCAGTAAAAGAAGAGACTAGACTTTTGAGGAAATTAAAAATTCTAAAATATAAAATACAAGTTGATTTGGATGAGGTTGGGGTGTGTGTAGGTGTGCGTGTGAGTGTTACTGATTTCAGAGAGGAAGGGAGAGGGAGAGATAGGAAACATCAATGATGAGAGAAAATCATTGATCAGCTGCCTCCTGCACACCCCTTACTGGGGATTGAGCCTGCAACTTGGGCATGTGCCCTTGACCAGAATTGAACCTGGGACGGACCCTCAGTCTGAAGGCCAATGCTCTATCCACTGAGACAAACCAGTTTTAGAGTGATTCAGCAATTATTTTCCTCCACAGATTAAAAGCATTGTAGATTTTAAATTTGCATCTGAATTATTTGTAAAAATGGGTTAGACTTTAATTGCTGAAGAGGCATGCAGTTAGAAGCAATTGCAAACTTAAATGACCTCATTTTCAGCCAATATCTGATGCCTTGGATTTTAGGGAATAAAAAATTCATCCCCAAATGATGATAATTTAGAATTAAATTTGTGGAAAGGTGAATAATAGCTACCACCTGAATGCTTTTTAAGGCATAGGAGCTGTGCTAGGTGCTCCATTTTTATCTTGAAACTAGAGGCCCAGGTCTCTCGGCCTGGCCTGCGGGATTGGGCCAAAACACTGGTTCTTGGACATCCCCCAAGGAGGTCCCAGTTTGTGAGAAGGTTGCAAGTCAGGCCTAAGGGACCCCACCAGCATGTCCAGCCAGTTTTGCTCAGTCTGGATCCTGATAGGCTGGACCCCCAGCAGCAAGCAAAACTTAATGGTGGGAGTGTCTGCCCCCTGGTGGTCAATGTACATCATAGCAAGCAGTTGAGTGGCCTTAACATATCATTAGCAAATCACACTTTGATTGGTTGAACAGACAATTGAACGCTTAACATATTAGGCTTTTATTATATAGGGTTCTACCTCAACCCATTCTTCAAGGTACATGGACTTATTTTCATTTTGCAGAAGAGTAAATAGGCTGGGTGGCTTACGGAGGTTATATTGCTTTAGTTTGATACTAGGTTTGCTTAGGAGTGCCTATTGTTAACTAGATATAACAAATTAAGCCAACAGTAGCTTTGCTGCTGTCATAGTCTAAGGTACTATTTAAAGAATCCTCCTGCTTAGTCTCACTGCTCTGTATTACAGTTTTAACCATTCAGCAGCATAGATTATATCACAAACATTCCCATGCTGAAAACTCTAATAATGGTTTCCAAAAGAGGTTCTGTCTTAAGTTTTTTCTTAACCTTTCTCCTTTTACTCTTTATTATCCTTCCATCTATACTTTGCCATTTTTGTCCTGCCCATAAGCTCTATTTGCATCTCAAGATTACCTTCTGGTGTCCTGTTTTCTAACACTTCAACCAGTTATCACAACTGCTACCTTCTTATCTAGTCGTCTTAGAAGGCCTTTTTTGACTTTTGAGCACCAAGCACCCAGCTGCCCCATGATGACATTATTTATGAACTTGATAAAATAAAATGCTAAATGTACTTAAAAATTATTTCTTGATTGTATAAGTTATTTGCTTATGTCTCATCATTAGAAGTCCTCCCCCCCCCCCCCCCCCCCGTATTTCATGACATTTCTGTATTTTAAAAAATAATTTTTTACTGATTTTAGAGAAAGGGAGGGAGAGAGAGAAAGAGAGACATTGATGTGAGAGAAACATTAATCAGCTGCCTCCTGCACACACTACTTTTCCTGACTGGGAATTGAACTATCGACTTTTCAGTGTACAAGTTGGTGCTTAACGAACTGAGCCACATTGGCCAGGACTATGTTCCCTGTCATTTAGTACATTGCCACTATGCAATAGGTCCTGGATAAATAACCTGACTGGCAAGCCAGTGTCATTTAATCCATTATTTATGACCCTTAGAATTTATATTATTCCTGTATTAGCTGTGGGCCATTTTGCTATTGAAAGATTTTTTAGTTTCCATTTGCAGTTATTTATTCTGTGCTACCTTCAGTCAAGGGGATTGTTAAGAATGAGGGATGGTGGTGGTGGTGGTGAAGCTTTTCCCCTCACCCCCTGGGGAATATTTGTATGTATATATAGTGGTTGGCATTGTCGCAAAGATTAGGAGGAAGAGCAGGCAAGTGTGTATATGTATTTGTGGTATGCTGCTAGGATTGGAACTTAAGGTCACTGGCGTGACCTAAAATTTAGCAAATTTGCCCATTACCGTCCTATACGGGGTGGGCAAAAAGTAGGTTTATAGTTGTGAGTTCTCTAAGAGTTTACTCTTGTATTTATTGCATTACTTATTTGTATTAATATTGTCATTTTATATCCTTAATGAGTTATCTTTTAGGTAATGGTGTCTGGTAACCCATGTAATGGAAAAATCCTGCTGAAAATACTAATAATGCCAGTGTACAAACACTGTAATGGTTGATCTCTATTTGTATATTAAAATTTATGGTTTTATAGCTACTGATGGTTTTATTTACCAAAGTGGTTGTATACTACTATAACATGTGCACAGTCATTTTGATGAATGCAGCTGACAAGATAGCTCCACAAAAATATTTTAGTAGCAATTTAGCAAATATTTAGTGGACTTACCATGAAAATTTTTATTATGGGCATACAAGTTAACTGAAGGATGAAGGGATATATTGCTTAGAGAAGGCTTTGTGATAAAGGGGCTTGATCAAGATGATGAAGGAAATAGTGAGTCTAGTTAAAGCAGTGGTTTAGTGGAAAGAAGGAGATGAAAGTTGTATAAAGTCAGTGCCAGAAAGCATTAGTCATGACTGCTGGATTAAGTTGCATGGTACAATTAAAATGTTGAGCCATGGTATGGGTAGCATGAAATAAGTGGCAGAACAGTGAAGGATGTTTGGGTGAAGAAAACAAAAGCCAGGAGAGAGTCAACAATATGAAGGAGAGATTAAAGATTTTGAAGGGAGAAATGATAGTTAATCATGTATCGTTGGTTCTAATTTTTTTTTTTCCAGTGATGCAAATGAGGGCATAGTTCGACTGCTCTTGACATGTTTGGTGACTTGAGTCTGCATGAAGTGATAAAAGGCCTGGATGACAATATCAGGATCTCAAAAGATTTTTGGTGGACAGATAGTTCACACCAGCAAGATGGAATTGAGTGAGGACAAAAGACAAGTTGTATACAACTAATATCACATTGAAGCTGTAGTGTGAGTCAGCAGTGTGGTTTAGTTGCCAAATAAGCTAAGGTAATCATAGACTACATGTTATAGAGGCATGGTGTCTAGAAATGGAAGGTTAGTAATAGTCTCCAGCTTAGTATAAAATCAGTCTCAGTCTGCACCTACAATATTATGTTATATGGGTGTCACTATTTGGTGACACTATAAGGGGCACTTTAGTTTGCCAATATCAGGGAAGGAGTGATTATATATATATATATATTTATTGATTTTTTTTACAGAGAGGAAGGGAGAGGGATAGAGAGTTAGAAACATCGATGAGAGAGAATCATCGATCAGCTGCCTCTTGCACACCCCCTACTGGGATGTGCCCACAACCAAGGTACATGCCCTTGACTGAAATCGAACCCGGGCCCTTTTAGTTAACAGGCCGAGGCTCTATCCACTGAGCCAAACCGGTTTTGGCGAAGGAGTGATTATTAATCGAGCATATAGAGAACAATTGAGTCTTCAGCATTGTGTGCAGATAAATGAAGTGCTGTCATTTGGGGGAGGAAATAGAGTTACTGTAGAATTTTTGGTGAAATAAATTTTGGTTAAGTGTGTAAAGAAGACTTTATAATTAAATATTTAAAAATAAAGTAGAAAAGCTTGCAGGTAATGGCTTTGCTGCTATAAGAAGAGTTTAAGACTGGGCATCCACTTCTAGATCAGATTCCAAATCTGAGATTGCTAAATTTCTGGGGATTTGTAACTGATTATGAGGATAGGAAAAAATTACTTATTATTTTGAGCCTAGATGATAGAAACGTTCCAGACCGTACAACTGTTTTGGTGTTTGAAATACTGAAACTGCATTGATAAATGTTCAAAATTGATCTTTATTTTATTTCGTCACCTCACTGTGGTACTGGATCTGAAAGCTAGATTCTAAAACTTAAAATCAGTGCCCATTTTTCTAGAAGAGTTTAGAAAGAACTCACTTTTTAAAAATTGAGACCATCATAGTGTCCTGATATACTAATACTTGAGAATTAGATTTTATCAGCAAATTAGAATCTCTCTTAAGGAGAGATTTTTGTAATGCCTTTCTACTATCTAACTCACTGTCATCCAGCTGGGATGTGAAGTTTATTTTTGAATTTAAGTGGATTGGTCTTTAAATCTGAAAAATTAGAAAAGTTAAGCAATTCATATATATGTATATATGTGAAAGGGCATGTTTAATCTGTGTGTGGGAAATTGGACATTGTTTAAAGAAATGTTTATTTCTAATACCTTTGCTTTACTTGAACAATATGCTCAGAGAATTTTTGTTTCTTAGTGACTTAATTTCACTGGAGAGCCAGTTTACTCTATAGTAGGGGTGTCGAACTCAATCAGAGAAGGGGCCAAAATCTAAAATCCAGCCTAAATCGCGGGCTGAATGGTTTACTGAACAGTCAAACTGTCATTGTGATGGAAACGCAGCGGAGTGCAGTGATGACAGCGCGGTGCGGGCCACATTGCAAGGCCTGGCGGGACGGATTTGGCCCGCGGGCCTTGTGTTTGACACATGTGCTCTATAGGCTAGCTGTCATAGTAAGTCTTTTTTTTTTTTTTTTTTTTTTTTTTTTTTAAGTAAAATAACATGAAGAGTTACAGTTTATTTTATAAATCCTGCTAAATCTTCATGTCATTTATATTGTTCAGAGACAATAGCCATCCTTAACATACCTTTGCCCACACTGCCTTGATTAAACAAAGCAGGGCTCATGATAATTAGTTGGGGGAGGGAAGAACTTTTTCTTCTGTCCATAATAATAGGAACATTACTACTTTGAAGCAGCATTGTAGATATTGATGGAAGTGGTATAACCAGTAATTAAAATTTTTTAAATAAAATTAAAACCATGCACAAGTATTTTCTTAAACAGTTCCTGCTCTTAGAACATTTGGGGAACAAAAAATAAAAGGGAAAGCTATACCAAATCCTGTCATCTTCAAAATAATTCCTGTTTCTCCCTTTAAACACTCCCCCCCCCCCTTTTTTTTTTTTGTATTTGAATTGTTTTTGTAAACTCCTGGAGTTAAAAAAGATGAAATGACCAAATTGAAAGCCATTGATTTGCACTAACCTATTTGATACTAGATTATAAAAATCTAGGAAATATACATAGTTGAAAACTTAGGTGAACTTATTTATGAAATAGGATATTGTAGTCTGCTTCTCTATAATCTCATGCAATGATGGATTCAGCCATAACTACTATTTGCAGATAACCCATATATTTCTACTTTCAAGAGGTTTTTGGTATAAATATAATGTAAATACTGTGAGAACGGTCTGTGCCATGATTTTTCAGCCTCATGGAGCAGATAATTCTTAATGCTGGGCTATCCAGCAATATGTTTAGTAATATCTCTGACCTCTACCTGTCCACTAAATACCAGCAGCAACTCTCCCAATCCTAGTTGACAACCAAAATAGTCTCTAGACATTGTTAAATATCCTGGGAGTAAAAAAGTCACTCCTGTTGAGAACAGTTGGTCTGTGTTAAAATACAAGAGTGCTTTTGTTGACCTTTATAGGATTTAGGTATGTAGGGTATTCTGATGGTTGAGCTCAAATCTACAAGTATGCAGAGGAGTTTGGATGGTGGATGTTTCAGGAAAAGCATTTTATTCAGAGGCTTGGTTAGGATGAAAGTTGTTTGAGAAATTACTGTATTTTCCGGCGTATAAGATGACCCCCTAATTTTACAGTTAAAACATAGGTTTAGGCCTATATTCGCTGTATAAGATTACCCCCCACTTCAAAGAAAAGACTTACTTTGCTGTTAAGATCTGCAGGTAATTTTGTGCAATTTTGGTCTTTTGCCCTCGATTTTCGGTTGACTTTCTTTCGTTTCAAAAGTCTTATACGCCGGAAAGTATGTAAATAGCTAAGATTGTGGAGATTAAGGCATTTTAGGATGGACTTAAAATGTGCAGTTATTTGAACTTTATCTTTTTGGTAATGGGAAGCCTTTGAGAGAGTTTTTTTTTTTTCAATAGGCAAAAAATTATTTGGGGGGAAAATGTCTCTGGAATAAGAAGAGAGAATCCTGGGGTCATAATGACCACAGACTTGTGTAGAGTGAATGGAGTGGTGAGTTTGGAAGTATAACTGTTATGAACTGAAGAAAGGGTGTTTGAGCATTATGTTAAAATTTAAGTATCTGGAGATGGGGAAAGGGATAGGGAGAGATGTTTTCTGTTTTAATGCATGCTTTTTATATACCTGTTATTTAAGAATGGGGATAATATAATAGGGAGAGAAGAGTGGTTTTATTTTTGCCACCATGCTGGTCAATAAATTATATGAAAATTCATGTTGATTCTTTAGTTTGTATAGCTTCACTTGTATGTCAATTAAGGTAGATATTGAGGCAAGATGTGGAGGAGGATTAATCAATAATTATTTTTGCCTCTGGCACCATTATTACTACCTTGAAATTTTGATGTGGTTTTTACTATGTAATATATATAATCCACTTTTCCAGATAACTTGAATATGTACTTTTGAACTTTGGTTGGTAATTAACACGGATTGGTATATTTGTCACTGACGATTGGGTTTTATCTCTGTAATATTTCACTCTTCTATAGGATATGGTTACGAGAAGATTAAGTTTATTTTTTGCCATAGTTTTGTAGTTACTACTATGCTTTTACTATAATCTGTTTAGTTATTTTTCCTTCAACTTTATTGCAGGCTTATTAAAATTGAACTGGGGGTGGGGAGTAGAGTTGGATTCAGACTAACAAGATTCTCCCTTTTAGACTTGAGTTCCAAATTTCAAGGTCTTGACAGTTTTTTTTTGCATTAATTCAAAAATTGTTAATTGTGTTTTAGCAGTATAATCTTCATATCTGTCCCTGGTTTATAGGTCGATGCTCATCCATTGAGCCATGCCTGTTGGGTATAACTACTTTTTAAAGGACAAATTCTTGAGAAACATAGTGTTGACATTTTAACTTGTTTAAAAACAAGACTTTGTGTTTGTGTATGGGAGGTACATATCTTTCTACAATGAACACTACTGAATATTATGAGTATTTTAAAAACTGGTGTACTTTTTCCCCTTTCAGTATAATAATCATGAAATTCGTTCTGGAAAACACATTGGTGTCTGCATCTCGGTTGCCAACAATAGGCTTTTTGTGGGCTCTATTCCTAAGAGTAAAACCAAGGAACAGATTCTTGAAGAATTTAGCAAAGTAACAGGTAAGTTGGATTTATTTGGAAGGAGATGCAACTTTTAATACTGAAGGTAATTGCATACTTCTATGTGACAAACACTGTGTTAAACACTTCAGTTATCGACTCATTGTATTCTCACTATAACCATATGAGATAGGTAACTTTTTATTTTTTATTTTATCCTCAATAGAGGATATTTTTTCCATTTTTTTAAAGAAGGGACTGAGGAGGGAGGAGAAACATCAGTGTGAGAGAGACACATCGATTGGTTGTCTCCTGCACGTGTTGGGTATTGAACCTGCAACCCAGGTACGTGCTTTTGACCAGGAATCTAACCCATCACCCTTCCTTGCGAGGGGCCAGTGTTCTGTCCACTGAGCCATACTGGCCAAGGTGAGATAGGTGACATTTTCAGATAAGGAAAACAGGTACAAAGCGTTTAGGGAAATAATTTGCTGAATGTTATGTAGTTACTAAGGAATGTAACTGGGATTTGAACTAAGGAATGTAACTGGGATTTGAACTATCTGCAGAATGAATCATGGTTGTACATCTTGTTTTGGAAAGTTATATTTCTTTGCGTGTTTGTATTCATTTTTAGGTGGTAGTTGACACTTTTTTTTTTTTTTTTCTTGTGGTAGCATTTTTATTTTATTTATTTTTGGTAGTTGACACTCTTAGTAGAGTTGTTAGATGTGTAACGATTTGACTTTTCCACATTATAGGAATAACTAGAGGCCCAGTGCATGAAATTTGCACATGGGTAGGGTTTCTAGTGGCTGCGGGCTGGGGCCTACCTTCCCCCCACTGGGTTGGGGAAGGGTAAGTGGGTCTTGGGCAGTTGGCCAACTGGCCCTGTCCCCTGGTTGAGCTCCTGCTGCAGGGGACAATTTGCATATTAGGCTTTTATTATATAGAAACTCTTGCTATAAGCAGAGATTATACATTATCAGTATTGTACTATTTCTTAGAGCTGTAAAGCAATTTTTTATAATCCAAATGACTGGGTGTTTTCATTAACATTTTTGTCTACCTAGAATGTTGAACAAATTATCAGTCTATTAGTCTCTAGGAACTTTTGGGGGGGAAAATTTAAAAAATATATATATTTTATTGATTTTTTTTTTTTTTACAGAGAAGAAGAGAGAGGGATAGAGAGTTAGAAACATCGATGAGAGAGAATCGTCGATCAGCTGCCTCTTGCATACCCCAAGGTACATGCCCTTGACCAGAATCAAACCTGGGACCTTTCAGTCCACAGGCCAACGCTCTATCCATTGAGCCAAACCGGATTCGGCTTGAAATTCATATGTAATAATTAATATATCCTATTTCCTTTTTTTAAAAAAAAAAAAAAGCTAATCAATATCTGAGGCTAGAAAAGAGTAATTTTAGAAAATTGAGGTGTATATTTGTATAAGAAAAATGTAACCATATCTGACTCATACTGCCATTTTCCTAAAGCAGCTATGTAAAGATTTTATGCCTCATTAATGGAAGCAGATTTGTCCTTATCTCTAATTATACACACACACACACACACACACACATATTTTTGAACACTTATAAAGTGTTCTGCAAAGGTAAATTATCTGGTGAGTCCCATATAAAGATAAGTGATTTTTTAAAAAAAAATTTTGATATTCATGTATTATTAGAAAAATAAATCACTTGATCTACTTATTATTTTATCTAATTTCTCTGGAATGGTTACTTTCAGAGGGTCTTACAGACGTCATTTTATACCATCAACCAGACGACAAGAAAAAAAACAGAGGCTTTTGTTTTCTTGAATATGAGGATCACAAAACAGCTGCTCAGGCAAGGCGTAGGTTAATGAGTGGTAAAGTCAAGGTTTGGGGAAATGTTGGAACTGTTGAATGGGCCGATCCTATAGAAGATCCTGATCCTGAAGTTATGGCAAAGGTAATGACAGTCAATTTTAAAACATTTTTTTAAAGGGGTTGGTAATTGGGGGTGGGGGGAAAGGTTTTAGAGATAGGAGAGGGTGGGAGAGGAATGACTTATAAAATTATTGTGTACTTTATTTAAACTATTTTTTTTTTAAAGAAGTGTTCTTTATTAAGAATAAGTATCATACATGAAAAGTGAGTATAGAAATTTGTTCATGGAGCACTTGGTCATAACTGTGTAGTTGTCACGTTCATGATGAAGTAGTTGGCTTACATGGCTGTGGAAATAGTTTACTTCCACTTTTTTTTAATGTATCTTTGATTTCAGAGAGGAAGGGAGAGGGAAAGAGAGAGAGAAACATCAATGATGAGAGAACCATTGATTGGGCTGCCTCCTGCACGTCCCATAATGGGGATCAAGCCTGCAACCCAGGCATGTGCCCCTCATTGCAGTCGAGCCTGGGACTTTTCAGTCTGCAGGCTGATGCTCTGTCCACTGAGCCAAACCAGCTAGGGCAGTTTACTTCCACTTTTGTGTGGGTTCTAAGAGTAATTTCCTTGAGTTTTTGAGAATGGTGCCATTAGTTTACATGGTTTTTGGTCAGAAGTCCTACTCCTAAAAATAGTGAACTGTATTGGCTCTAGCAGAGCTGCTGCAGTTACAAGGTTTAGCTATTATTAGGTATCTTGCTTCAGCAGTCAGTTGAGACATGAGAACCAACATCTCTTGAATTAATCCTTTATTCAGTAATGTACTTTGCAGATAGGTTATTGTACCCTTTGTCTTTTTTAAAACGTGTATATATATATATATATATATTTTTTTATTTTTTTTTAATATTTATTTATTTATTTAATTTTTTTTTATCAAGAGGGTGGGTGAGGGATATACTGGTAGTTAGAAACATCGATCAGCTGCCTCCTGCACGGCCCCTACTGGGGATGTGCCTTCTACAAGGTACTTGCCTTTGACTGGAATCGAACCTGGGACTCTTCAGTCCACAGACCGACGCTATATCCACTGAGCCAAACCGGTTAAGGTGTACCCTTTGTCTTTTAAGAATCTCCCTAAAATCAAGACACTAGTAAAATGCCAGAACTGTGAATATTAAGAAAGGATAAGTGGTTTAGAGGACAGAAGTTACCTAGGATTCTTTTTTCCTCTGGCTATTAAGTTCTCAATGGGTTAGCACTTCAGATAAAGAAATATGGATGCTATTTCAAGTATTTTAGAAGCAAGTGATAATGTTCCTTAGCTAAAAAGATCACATTTAATAATTATACTGTTAAGAGCTTCCAGGATTGAAAGAATTTATCTTAATATTTTGAGGACTCACTCTCCCGTATAGCTAAGGAGATTTTAAAAGCAGGTCTTACTTAGTTTTGACTAACTGTTAATTGTTAAATGGTCATCAGCCATCTCAGAGGGCATGGTATTCACATTGTTAGGACATAACCACTTCCATTTGGTTGCAAAATAATTACTAATTTAGTGAGTATGTGGTCTTTTATAACTCAAAGTCCATAGGTTGCATTAGAATTTGCTCTTGGTGTTTGTACATTCTTCGGGTTTAACAAATGAATGACTATATTTACCACTGTAGTATCATACAGAATAATTTCACTGCCTTAGGAATCTCCTTGGTCTGCCTATTCATTCTTTCCTCCCTTCTAACTACTGGCAATTATTAAAAATATAATTGTCATATATGGTAGTTGGACTCATATAGTATGTAGCTTTTAAGCTTACCTTCTTTTAGGTATATACATTTAAGGTTTTCTCCATGTTTTCATGGCTTGGCTCATTTCTCTTAACACTGAATAATATTTCATTATCTGAATATACAACAGTTTATCCATTCACCTACAAAAGGATTTCTTGTTTACAGATTTTGGCAATTAGGAATAAAGCTGCTGTACATGTCTACATGCATGTTTTTGTGTGGATGTGGTTTCAACTCATTTGCGTAAATTATGAGTGTAATTTGCAGGTTCATATGGTAAAAGTATGCTTAGTTTTCTAAGTAGCTGCTCTGCAAATTGGCTATTCTATTTTGTCTTCCCACCAACAATGTTCCTGTTTCTTCATATCCTCAACAGCATTTGGTGGTAATAAAGTTTTGGATTTTGGCCATTATAGTAAGTGTGTAATGGTATCTCACTGTTTTAATTTATAATTCCCTAATGACATGATGTTGAGCATCTCATCATATGCCTATTTGGCTTCTGTATATGTTCTTTGGTGAGATGTACAGTTTTTTTGCACAGTAGTCAAGTTCCTTGGTATATACCCAAATGAGTTGAAAACATAAGTCTTTTAAAAATATTTTTTATATTCTTCTAATGGGTTGTGACTAAAGTTAACTTTGCAGGATGGGTGGTAGCATTTTGAAAATTGAACTTTTCAGAAATATACAAGAAGTTTGTTTTTTTCTTAAATTTCAGGTAAAAGTGCTGTTTGTACGCAACCTTGCCAATACTGTAACAGAAGAGATTTTAGAAAAGGCATTTAGTCAGTTTGGGAAACTGGAACGAGTGAAGAAACTAAAAGATTATGCTTTTATTCATTTTGATGAGCGAGATGGTGCTGTCAAGGTAAATAACTGTGGGGCAATTAATACAGGCATCTAGAGTAGACTTTTATCCTAGAATCAGAATATTTTTTAAAAATGGAAGAAAAACTCATCAGGTAATCTGTACATAATTTATTGTCCTTAGCAAATTGTGTAATTCACTAAACTAAGTAAAAAGACAATCAGTTGAAGAGCTGGATCTTTAAATAAAATCTAACCTATTTAGTAATCTTTTTAATGTTAATGGTAAATGATTTTTTAATTTAAATGGATCATAATTGTTTTGAAGGCCTCATATTGATGACTATCTAATTTTTTTAAGGCTATGGAAGAAATGAATGGCAAAGACTTGGAAGGAGAAAATATTGAAATTGTTTTTGCTAAGCCACCAGATCAGAAAAGGAAAGAGAGAAAAGCTCAGAGGCAAGCAGCAAAGAATCAAATGTAAGTAAAAGTATAAATTTTAATTGTTGTAGAGTAACTGATGAATAAGAGGTGTTGCTCAAACCTATTAGATCTGTAACATGTTTTTACCTTTTAAAGAAGACGTACTTGAAAGCTTTGAGGCAGAGAAATGCCAAGAATCTCAAGAAATGTTTATTTTAGCTCTTACTAGTGACCATAATGTGAAAATAATCATAACTCTAAATAATTGGAATTTATATAAGTGAAAGTCTTCCTTACTATATTTTACAAAATGTGTACCTGAATATGTTTAAGTATTAGCTGTCCAGAAGTCTTAATATATTTTATTAAAAGGGTGGAGAATCTTTTCTCAGAGGAAGGGAATATTAAGTCTCCACCTTTGTACTAGAAGAAGCAGGCTTCTTTACCAATACTTAGTGCTTGTTGCTACCCCAAAGATTTCATATTGTATGTGGGCTTTGAAAAATGAAATAGTGTAGTTAAATAAGCAAACAGTTATTAAGGTGAGAAAATCTGTAATTTATATTGGATCTTTTTAGAACACCTATAAAAGGATATTTGCTTATTAAGACAGTGAAGGAAACTTACCTGGGTAAGAAAGTAGTTTGTAATTATAAAAATATTGGTTGTAATCTATAATAATCTTAATAATAAAAGCATAATATGCAAATCAACTGAATGACTGAATAGCGGAACGAACTTCCAGATGGAAGTTGGGCTGCAAAAGCCTATTCTTGCACGAATTTCGTGCATTGGACCTCGAGTTGATTTATAGAAAGTGGGTAATTTCTATTTGAAGCAAGAATAATAATCATTATCAGGCCAGTATTCTGTCCATTGCCCTATGTGGATACAAAAGAAGGGTTAGGAAGCTTCTACTTACATATCTATTTCTGCAGCTGGTTGTGCAGTTATGCAAATTGGCAAATTCTGAGCTTCAGTATTCAGTTTTAAAATGGGATCAGATTAAATTATGTAAGATGCCTTATACCACGGTTATCTAAATTATCTATATTTGTTCTAGAACTAAGGAAACATGTTCTTTATACTTGGGGGTAATATAAAATAAACAGCAAAGAGTAAGATTTTCAAGGGGGGAGCTAATGCTCTATTTTTCAAACCCCCGAGTATACTCTATACAGTGAAAAAAACTTACATATTTTCTTCAGAAGATAAGTAAACTGCTTTTGGTTTATTGGCATAGTGGCAGAATATAAGTGTAGGAGACTAGATTAATGTCTGATTACAACTGTTACAGTTATGACTAGATAAATGGAGGGTGATATTAAATACAAAGTAAGGTGGGGAATGTCAGTATGTCTGTAATATTTGAAAAGGAGAACAGGTCAAAAGGGATTGACTGCCTGTTATGCTTGCACTTTAACTTGCTGTAGTCATTAACTGGTTTTTTAAATTAACTTAAGAACTACAGCACACATTCCTATTTACTCTTCATTGTGTTCTTGTGAGTTGAGTACTCTGTCACCCAGTTTGAGATGAGGAAACAAGCACAGAGGTCAATTTGCCCGAGGTTAATCTACACAACTACAAGTAGTGAAACTGGATTTGAACCAAGGCATTCTTGCTGCAGGGTTATCACTCTTATTCACTATATCAGGCTTTTAGTTTATACTACAATTATTTACATTTTGTACTGGTTAATTTTTGTTTATGAGGGCTGTCTTGTGCACCATAGGATCCTTGGCCTCTTCCCACTAGATATCAGTAACACCTCCCCTAAATTGTGACAGCTAAAAATGTCTTTAGACCTTACCAAATGTCCCCTGGGAGTAAAATTATCCCTAGGTAATTTATCAATTGTTAAGACATTCATCACAGTACAACAAAATAAACAAGAGTAACATTTTTAAATAATTCAGTTGGAACAGGACCTTAATTAATTGAGTGTAAAATACATAATAAACATAATCAAGAGTCAATTATTCTCATGAAGTATTTTTTACTCATTTTTGGGATTATCAGGGGTTGAAATAAAATGATAAATGCTTCTGAGTTGTAAAGAACTATGTAAAATTGTACTATTGGGAACATGAATTGGAATATTAAGGATATTTAGCTTTTTTAGATGGTATCTAAGCATGTGCTGATTTTTTTTTTAATGTTTTCTCTTAAATAACTTTGAAACTAAAAATTATAGGTTTGGTTGTTTTAGCTTTTCTTTTTCTCCTCATAGCTGCATATGGTTTGCCATTAAATAGTAGTGATAACCTAGATCTAGCCACAAAGATTTTTTTCCAGAGGGCATCAGAGCTTATTTTAAGTGGAATTTTTATTTTAATAAAAAGGATATTTGTAGTGCTGAAATT